>NC_044253.1:18959509-19273552 GCF_003957555.1 Calypte anna | reverse complement strand
TGATGCTTTTTCCTTTTGCTCAGTGTGGGTCACATTTTCCTTTGCTGATGTTCCACGAGCTTCATCAGTAACCACGAGATCTTCTGTGGTCACTGGCAAAGGCTGCTTTTTTGCCTTCCTGTGTGACCTTCTCCTATGCTTCTTCTTAGTTCCTTCTGGACTTAATTTTTCCAAGTCCTCTATGTGACCAGGCTGTGTGAGAGATGGAGAATGCTGCATTACTATCCATACCTCCACTACTACTTTAGAGAAAGCCTTCCAGAAGATGAAAGAAGTTGTCAAGTAGACAGGAGAGCTCAAAGCTCTGCAACTCAGGGCTTGGTGAACTGAACCACCTGCCATGGATCAGCTTCCTGCTCAGGTGTGGTAGGATGTTTCACTAGGGATGCAGGATATTTCACTATGCAAAGCAAACACAAAGTTAAGGTAAGGAAGCATGGATATCTTACATCAGCAAAGGAGTTGATGCTCTCACTCTTGGACACAGCAGCCTTGTACAGATCCAACCCATCTTTCAGGGCGATTGTCTCCTGGAAATCCAGAGGGGTGTTATCAGTCCCAGGAGTTCTCTCTTTAGGTCGTCCTGTTAGAGGTTTGCGAGAACCCGCTGTAAGTAGAAAGAAACATTGTATTTTCTGTGAAGGAAACCGGTAGTTGTTCCAGATCTTGAAAGTAAAGCACTACAACTAAAACTTTACCTAAATTACAAACTACATTTTAACCTCAATTCAAGATGTGACAAGTCATCTATAAGCATGCAATTCAGCCACAGTGGATGTGGAGGCAGTGGTTCAGAGTACTCCTGGAAGAGTAGCATTGGGTTACTAGCACTAGGAAATTTTTCTTTGCTTTCTACACTCATGTGACTGTTTTAGAAGAATTCCATTTGTCCAGAAAAATTCTTTAGATTTAGAGTGAAGATATTTGTCTTTTATCTTTGAGACAAAGGGGAAAAATGAATTGTCTTGCGATCATCTTTCTTGTCTGTGGTCAGAGACAGAGAAGGTTCCAAATAAACTCAGAGGCTGGAAGTTCCTCTAGTCCTAGCAAGATTTTTCCTACCGTACATGGAGAATTAGGCTGAATGAATGACATTGGATGAAGGTCACTTCCATACATTTTGGGAAGGAAGGGAATTGTAAGACTTCAGGAAGATAGATTTGGGAGTGAAGGCAGAAAAAGTCTTTGTGGGAGGGGTGCTGCCTGGAAAGGGTTAGGAGACCACTACCTTGGAGTAAAGCAAGACATGAGATCAACATGGCAATGCTAACCTTCAGAGATCTTCCTGTGCTCATTTTCTGATGACGTCTGTTCAAAGATCGCCATCCCTCTTTTCACAGTCGACTCCTTCGGAGGACTGACAGAAGGGCTCCCAGGCTCACTCTTCACTTTTGATGAAAGTGACCTTTTTTCTGTTTCCTATCAGAAAGATAGCAAGAGTATGTGTATTAAAAGCTATTGGTAGGAAACAGGAGTGGGGTTTGGTGGGAGTTTGAAGAAGGCACAGAGAAAAGGGGGTGCTATTGTGAGGGAGGTGTTCCCCGGAATGCCATGAAATCAATTTCTGTAGGACCAGGGATTCTGTAGTCTCTCATCCTTATTGCCTTTTATCTTCCCTGGGGAAGGTGAAGGGGGGAATTGACAGCAATTCTGTCCTCTGGTTTTTGCTCTCTGCAAACCGCTAAGGCTGTGACAGATGGTGAAAGACTTTTTAGCCACAACAAAATGATTGAAGTTGCCCTACAGTTTTAGAGTGTTTGTAAATTGTTGCATTTGGGAATTCTTCTCTCAGACCATAGTATCTAGTTTCTTCACCCCGAAAAAATACCAAGCAATCAGAATTGCACACTGACTTACCTGGCAGGTTGGCAGATAGCGCCAGATGGCAAACATTAAAAGGATCTGATAAATACCATTGTGGTATAAAGAAAGTTACAGAACACTGATTGTTAATATGCTGATCCAAGTTGTCGGCAGGGTCAGAGGAGAAGGAGGGGAGCGTGAGGCTGGGGAAAGTGCCTTGCAGGCCTGGGCTCTATCTCAAGGCCACCTCAAGGTGTCCCTGCAGCCCAGGCACTTACCTTTTTAGCACCCAGGGCCTCGAAGCGGTTCCGCAGCTCCTTCACGCTGACAGGGAAGGGCTGGGTCTGCTGAGGGCCATCTGGGTTCTCCTGGAGCCCGTCTGCCCTGCTGCTCCCGGCCGACACTCGGGCCACGGTGCTGCTGCAGCTGATGATACGCGTCAGAGGGGCCCGTGATGCAGGTGAGTGTGGGAGCAGTGGGCCCGCTCTTGAAGCAGCAGCAGACTCCCATTTCTGCACAAGCAGCCCTACGGAGCCCTTCTGCAGGGGAAAGTCTGCCAGCTCCAGCGTGGCCTGCCAATAGAACATGTACCTGGGGTCAGAGACAGAGCTTTTGATGGGGCAAAAAAAGGCAAAAGAAGAAGGGTTTACGACCTTTGTAAGAAGGGACAGGCAACTCAGGGGGAGCACAGAGATCTCGTTTGGTAATACGGAGAGAAAATGAGGAAGGCCAAAGCCCATCTGGAACTGAACATGGCCACCGACATAAGAGGGCAATGAAGAAAGTTTCTCTAAATACATCCAGAATAAAAAGAGAGCCTGGGCCAATCTCCATCCCTTCCTGGACGCAGAGGGCAACATTGCAAGCAAAGAGGAGGAAAAGGCTGAGATACTTAATGCCGCCTCTGCCTCCGTCTTTAATAGTCAGACCAGCTACCCCCAGTGTGTTGAGCCTCCTGAGCTGCAAGATAAGGACGGAGAGCAGATGGTATTCTAGCAAATGTTGCAAGGTTTCAGTATGTTGAGGTAAATATCACTGGAGCACTAATTCTTGTATCTTAGCAGGAAAATCAGTGCGTTTTTCTCATGGACTAAGAGAGCACTAAAAAGTGCATTGCTCATATTCTTGGGACTTGAGGAAAGACATGCTTATTTTTTTCCTTTTATCCCCTCATTCTCATGTATTGCATGAGCAATATCAGGCTCCACACTAGACAGCCTAATAAAAAAAAAAAAAAAAAATCAAACACCCCCCCCACTGAGTTGTGTTTTTGTAGGGAGTGAGTGTGTCTTACCACAGTGTTCTTCTCGATGAAGTTTTCTTTTGCCAGCATTGCTGCGCTCACAGTCTGCCTGTTTAAAAAAAGACAAATTCTATGTTAGAAGGTTGTTACTTTTTCTCTTTTCTTCTTCCTGCCCCGTCCGCAAATCTTTAATGGTTTCGATTCATCTCTAGAAGCTTTTGGTCTTTTTAAACTGTTTTTCTTATCAGTAAAATTACTATAGAACAAGTGCTAGCTTTCCAGTCCGTACTGTTTCCTGGCTACCACAGATGATTTCAACGAAGGAAATCCAAATAAAATTAAGAATTTTAAATCTTAAAACTTGTGAAGCGCAGGTAACTTTGCAGTTTTTGAGGAAAGCCCTATTTTCTGGAAAAGAAAAACAAACAAACAAACAAAAAGGGACCTGAGAATCTAATCCTAGATGCTAAGGAAACTGGATAGTTATTCAATTCTGACTGTTGCTTCAAGATCCCTGTAAGCAACACTCAGCCCCTCTGTCACCAGATGTAGGTTACAGCAAGAGTGAATGTTTAGGGACTATTTTTTGTAGCCCAGTTTAGAGTGGCAGAATGATTTTGCTTGGCAGGGACCTCTGTAGGTCCTCTAGTTGTACCTCCTTTTTTTCTGCTCACATAGAGCTGTGCCTGTTCCCAACTTACACGTCTCCTCGTTTCCTTGGAGAGCCTTCAACCCACGTGTGTCTCGGTGGCACGTCCGTAGGTAAAGACAGGAGGCAAGAGGCACTGCCTTCTGAGTCAGACACGGGCAGATTCTGGTTGCTAGGCTGGCTCCAAGTCCTCACAATGAAGCTGGCCTTCTAGAACTCTAGACCAGCCTAGTAGCAGGTGGGGACAGAACCTGTTCTGTAACCCCTCCCCAAATGACCTGGTGTCCTTGGGGACACATTTTTGTGATGCCTCTTCACGAGGTCATAAAAGCCTCGAAATATGGGCAGCACCTCTTTTTCATTGCAATTCTCAACTACTTGTCTAACTTGAGATTCTCTCTAACATTCAGCGAGGCAGAAATGTTCTTTGAGCATTGGTGTGCCAGGCGTGGTTTTCTTTGGTTTGAATTTGTTTTCCCTTCTCTCTTTTAGTAATATTATGGAGACTTTTTCTGTTTTTCAGGCTAAGCCTCCTTCCCCAATAGAAAGTTTGAAGGAGTCTTCAGCTAAGTACAGGGTATGCTGGGGGTTCGCTCTTGAACCCACTTTTGTGCCACTTTTGTGTTTTGTAACTTCAAAATGAGCTGAAATCGTGAAAAACTGCAGGCCATGAAATGTACAAAACTACAGCATGATTTAAAATACTTAAAAATTCTATACCCGGCGTCACCGCCAGCTTTTAAAGTATAGCAACGCTTATACTGGTATAAAACTAGAAACGGATTCCAGGGCTTCGAGATCACAATGGCACTTCCCAGTCCTCACAACCAAGGTGGCCTTCTAGAACTCTGGTTCTTTATTTGTGGGGCAACAAGTGCCTTTCTAGGGCCATAGTCCAAAGTGGGCACGAAGAAGGTGGAGATCTTTAAATGAGAAAAGCCCTACCAGCTTTCCCAGGGAAGACAGGATCTGGAAGACCCCCACACGGGTCTGCCATTTCATGGTGCCACCGTTTTGTTCTCCATCATAGCCCTTGTCTGTCCTGGTGACTGCTGGCAAGCCCGGCCACCCCTGCGCCCACAGGCAGCGGCACCTCAGGAGAGGAAGCCCCGGTGCCAGCACACAGGGAGGCCAAGGCTTTTGTCAGCGCCATTTCCCACATGGCTTTGAGTGGTGCAGAAGGCATTTCCTATAGCAGTTGTTTGGTTTTAATGTGCATTTTCCAGCCAGGGTGGGGTGAAGTCTGATTTTGTATTTGGCTAAGGTTTTTGGTAGAACATGTGAGATGTGAGAACATGATATGAGAACTTTGAGTCTCCTTGAATGCCTGAAATTGAATCCCATTAATTTTTCAAGTTAGGTATGGAGCAAAAGAATTCCTAGAATCACTTTATCTACAGCTCTGTGCTGCTCTTCTCTTGGTAATCCTTCAGTGGTGAGATGAAGCCTTCTTGCTGAAGAATATTCATGTTTCAGCATGACTAAAATTTTTAAAATATTCATGGAAGAGACCTAGAATTTTTGCTGACACTTCTTTTAGAAGAAGTAAATTCTTTAGAGCATGTATTGAGTTGTACATGAGTATGGTAGAAAAAAGCCACCTGGAGACCTGCTTTTCTCTGGGCTCCATGACAAATTCTACGTCCATCTGTACTTCAGTCTAACAAGAACATAAATATCAAACTATTTTTACTCTCACCAGGCTGGAAAATGTATACATTATGAGAAGACTGACATTATTTAACAGTGCTGTAGTCATAGGTTATGGACCTCATGTGGATAATAAACTCGAATCATATTATTGACATTATTATATATTATATATATATAATATATATTATATATATAATGGAGTTAAGGTAACACATCCTCAAACAAGAAGAACATTCCCCATTATATATATACATCATTGAAAAACCTGTCTTCAAGTCATTTCTTCAAGGTTCAGGCATATGCAACATATGCGGCATATTTAATTGTAAAATTCAGCAGAGACAATCCACGTCTCCTGGAGGTAAACAAAAAGTAAGCTGTTACACTAAAAATTATGATTAAAAATTCATTTACAAGTCAAGGTCAAGTCATTCCGCTTTATGTTTTATTCTCATTTAAAAACAATTTTCAATACATTTACCATTCTATTTACAGAAGATAGCATCAGCAAAACTGATCCAAATATCAGCAGCTCATATTATCTGTCAGACCATGCTCTGACCCAAATCTGATATTCCAATTTTTTTTTTTCAGACAACCTCCCAAACTGAAATTGATTTGCCCCTATTTTGGTTGTGTTGCCATTACCCTTACAGTACTCTGCATAAACAACTAATCAGTGACTTGTAAAATACGTATTCAAGTGTTCTCTTCATCTTCTTAAACATCTGTCTTAGATACGACTATCTTAGGGCTGCATTAAGTTTTCCATTCCAAACATAACCATGTTTCACACACATTTTGCCTTCTGAAAATGTGGGCTGCCTTCAGAACTAGCAAAATAAGAAACTGAAGTGAATCCAGCAAGGGAGTTTTTAAAAGAAATTATGTTAAATAACTTCTGTATTTTGATAGACAGTGGTATTTAATGGTGTGTTAATATTTAAATAACAAACATCTTTGTTAAAGACTCAGTAGCCCTGTCTTTTTTAAGGTATTAAAATTTCAGTTAAATGAAGTGTTCCTCAATCTTCTTTTGACCATCACTGCAAGTGAAAATGTTATGAGCATGATGAGTGCTATTGCGATTTATTTGTGTTTAGGTTCCAGTAGGTTGACAGAACAGCTGTAGAGGTGTGTGTGAAAAGGAGGGCAAGGGTATATTACAGTTTCTTGGCAGAGCACTAGAACAGTGCAACAGACACATACTTAAGTACATTTCTGACACTTCTAAATGGCATTCCTTTCTTCTGGACATCCTAGCAACTGGATAGACAGCTTCATGGCAATTTAAAGATGACAATGTAGAAAGGAAACAATTTTATCCTGTTTACAGACTTTTATCATGTAAATGCTATCACTGATACTACCACAGATATATCAGAAGTAACTGAACTAAACATAGCAGCTAACACTCTTGTCAATACTGATCTCCACCAGCAAAATTAGAAAACCTGACTTTACTGTGCTAAGATGGAATATAAAACAAAGTGGGGAGGGGAATGTTCTTCTTGTTTGAGGATGTGTTACCTTAACTCCATTGCTCCTGCTAGCAAGCCTGTCTTGGTTAAATAAACCTAATTTGTTAGACAATGTTAAAAATGCTTTGTAATTCTGGTGACCTAATTACATGATTTTAACTTTTAGACTACAAGGAAATTTCAGCAAAGTTTTCAAAACTCTCCATAGGGTTTCTCCCCTGCCTAATGCTTTTAGAAAGACCTTTTTATTTTTAGATTTTGTTGTTGTTGTTGTTGTTGTTGCTGGGTTTTGGTGTTTTTTTTGTACAAAATCCAGCTGTTAGATAAGGGTGCCCTCTTATGGAGACTATAGGCTCCAATTCTTGAAGTTTTCAAGAGGATTTTTTTAAATGGGTTTAGTAGATGTTGTTTTCTAATATGTTCCAATACCAAGCTGGAAATAGCATGCAAGAGGCAAGACTTTCTGAAGCCAGTTATTGATTGTCTCCTTGCTAATCATGTCCATGACTGAAAAGTCAGCATAGGGATGCATTAGATGGTGTTACATCATGTGGCAGGAAGTGTGGGCAGAGGGTGTCTGTGCTGTTCATCAGGATGAACTATTTTAAGTAGGGAAGTAGATGAGGAACTGAAGGACTCAACAGATCAAAAATTCTTAGCTTCTGGAAAAAAGATGCTGGTAACTAACTGTAGCCATCTCTGTTCTGTTAATACTTCTATTTGGCTCATTTATATCAAGATAGGTACTAGACATTTTTCTTCCAGTATATTTCAGCATTTTATTCAGCACAATATTCAGCACATGTTGGTATTCATGCTTTACTTCTATCCTGGTCTACCTATTGTAAGCTGCCCATATGTGCAGTTATATGCATTGCCATATGTGCAATGAGGTCATAAAGAGTACACTCACTGTGCTTCTTCAGGTGGCACTGCAGCTGCCAAGGAATGTACTGATGATGGAGCTATATCCAGCTGGAGCACTGAGTGGAGCTGTGATACTCACTATTGTATTTCACCCTTGGAAAGAAATTGTACCATATGATAAACCCATATGATAAACTCACTTATTAATTAGCAAGTACAGTTATGATCCTATTACTTGTATGCAGTAGTAATAAGGTTTTTATTATCATTATGGGGCATGTATAAGACTCTGTGCAGAAACAGGAGCCAAAAAAGTAAATCAGCTGTAGTCTGTGTGACTCCAGGAATAGCAGCATATTCATGGATCTGGATTCCACTGCAGTAATGTTGCATATGTGACATACAAGCAGATGAAAAATGCCACAGCTGACAAACATGACTTGTTCCAGTCATGAACAAGTCTGAATAGATACTGAAATATTACAACATCAACCAGACATTCTGAGAGCAAATGGACATCACTTCTAAGATGTCAAAATTATAAAAGAAAGTAAAAATTGGAAACAACTTGACAGAACATAGTAAAAAGGGGGCAAAAAAGCTTTATTTGTTGGTGGGGTTTTTTTTTTTTGAGAGAAGAAAAATATCTCTCTGCATGTCATTTTCTCTAGTTTAATATTCCACTTTAACTGTACCCAGTGATTGCTGAATTTTCATACTCTTGACATGAAAACTCCCCTACGTAGCCCTTCACTGCTCTGAAACAGCAAGGATATCAGGGTATTCCCAGTGATTTGTCATAGTCTTATGCTATGACTACAGACAAGAACTACAGATGTGACTGCAGCCTTCTAAAATCCACTGTGGTTCTAACAAAATCAGCCTTTGGAATCAGTACAGACACACCCAGGCCGTAGCAGGAGGCTGACAGGAATGCAAAGCACTGATAGTCAAAAGTGCTGAGGAGCCCAGGTGGGTGGCATTTTAACCTAGGGTCAGAGCATTTTTAGCTTTGACACAGCTGTGGTTTGGGCTGCAGCTCGTTATCCATACATACACATTGTAAGAAACAGAGCTGTAGTGCCTCAATTCTTAGTGCTCTCCAGGTGCCCATTTTCCCTTTAAAATCAGTACAGAACTGTTGTCCTACTCGAAAGTATGGTGGACGTTTTTACTGTCAAAGCAGGACACAAAACCTCTGAGGCACTTTCTTCAGTGAAATAACCCACAAAACACCTGCTCTTGCACTGAACTGCCCACTGCTTATTTTTTTGTTGCCTGCTCTCCACGAGGTCTCCAAAAGCTACTACAACCAGTCATCAGTAGGAAAAACCCAAACTGAGCATTTTTAAAAACTCATTTGACAAATATATACTGCCAGTGGTTACATCCGAGAAGACACCAAGGAACTACTTCCACTTGGAAACCCATTTACCATCGGACATGAACGAACAACAAAAGAGAAGGGCTGGGAGCTACTACTTGGCGGTGAGCGAGCTTACACGCCGCAGCCCTCGCACGCTTACGGAAGAGACGCGTCCTGCGCACGCAAAACAGACGGCAGCGCTGGGCAGGGACCGTGAGCCCCGTCCCGCACCCGCACAGCAGCAGAGCTGCCCCCGCCCCGGCTGTGCCCCCGCTGCCAGCGCCCCTCGGGGCTGCCGTCTCCACTCGGCGCCGGCCGCCCCCTTCTCGCAGCGCCCCGGGGCTGTCACGTCCCCGCTCAGGTTCCCCGTGGGACTCGCAGGAGCAGCCGCCGCCGCGGTCCCGGCGCTGAGTGGCGGGCGGCAGCGTGGCGGCTGCCCGGAGGAAAGGCGCTGTCCAGCCGGGAAGTTTCCACGCCGCCAGCACCGGAATCACCGACTGTGCCGCCTCCCACGGGGATCCCTGCGCGCTGCCCCGATTCCGCCCTCACGGCCGGGAGCTCCCGCCCCAGAGCACCGGCGCCGGCCCCGCCGCGGCGGACTGCGCCACGGGGCGCCCGCGCCGTCCGGCCCCGCCTGCCCCACCGGCTCCGCTAGGGGGCGCTGCTGCGGCGGGAGCGGCGGCTTCCCCGGCGGGGCCGGGCGGGGCTCCCGGGGGGCGGCGGCTGCAGCGCTGAGCGGGAGCCGAGCGGAGAAGCGGCGGCAGAGGAGCCGATCTGCGTTTCTGCAGCGCGCAGACAGCACCGAGCTGTGGCATGGCAGCAGTGAGTATTTTCCTTCCCCCTCTGGCGTGCGGGGTTCGCCCACACTTTGCTCTTGGCTGCCGCTCGCGAGAGCCTCTGCCCCTCCGCTCCTGGGCTCGCCCTTGAGGACGGCTGTAGCACTGAATAAAAGTTGGAGGTGTATTCGGTTGGTTCCCTTGTCTCTTCCCACTCACCGGGGTATCTGTTTTTTTTGTTACCCTCTGGGGAGCAGTTTCACCAACGAGTCGCAGGTTCTTCTGTCTCCAGCTTGTTAAATTCACCTTCATACACTCACGGTGGAAAGAAAATTTGTTTCGCAGGATACTGTCTCTGAGGTCCCACTTGGTATATCTGAGTCAACAAAGAAAAGGTATTTGTAATTTGCTCTGAAAGAGAGTTTGCAGACGTGGAGGTGGAGCAAAGTGAGCTCCAGATGGAGGATATTCCTCTCTGCCATCATGTCCTCTTGGTTGCTAAGCAGTGGTGACCACATCTGTAGAAAGATGGATGAAACAGAGGAGAGAGCGCAACAGGAAAAGCGAGGAAGAACAGTGTGTTCTCATCTGGGGCAGCCTTTTCTGCTAGGTACTTGTACTGAAAATAAAACCCTGATGCATTAATCGTGCTTATGTGCCTTGCTGTCTTAATGCTGTATTTCTGGCATCCCATTTTGCTCGTTGGGTAGAGAAAAGTTATTTATTTGTCTATTTGCCATGACTTTTATAAAAAAGGCTGTCATTTAGAAAAGTGCACTTGGTGCTTTCCAGGAGTGGTACTATTTCAACCTCAGAAAAATCTTGGTAGGGAAACGAATGATAAGTGCAACCCTTATGCAAAAATACATGGTTGATGTATGAAAAGCCATGCACTGGGAATGTTTTCATGAAGAAAATTATTTTCATTACATGTTTCCCTTGCATAAATACAGATTTTGCAGTTTATCATGAGGACTCCAATCTGTATAATGTGTCGTTGTTATCAAAATGTCTCTTTATTTCTAGAATATATTAAAAAGACTTGTAATTTGTGTGAGACGCAAAAACCAAAACTAAATGGTAGAAGGGAAATTTTTTCCCCTGTTGAACTTGTTTTAGTGCTAATATATGTGTGGGAGTTAGCAATAAGCCCTAAAAAATCCCTTAGTATTTCATAAGATGAGTTACTCTACTGACATGCTTACTTTTTGATGTATAGCACCACATTGCTATGAAGGTGTGAATTTTTATAGGGAATGAAAGACATTTCCAACACTGCCATTTTGATGTCAGTTGTGCACGTAAGTATCTTCTAGTTTCCACACAGACTGAAAATCTCCTTTTTATTAGAATCTGATCAGTTGCTGCATTGTTGTTTGCCAAACGCAGCTGTTGCAGGCAAACAGGAAGAGTCCGTCCTGTATGTGGCTGTGATCTCACTGTGAGAAGCACAGCAGCTCCTTGGCTGATCCTCATGGTTTTGAAAGGGTGTGTCAGGGTGGGAAGGCAGAGCTCTGCAGTGTGCGTTGCATTGGGAGGGTTGGGGACATCGAGGTGTGCACAGGGTGTGGCAAGATTTGACAAGGGCCATTTTGGCCATCAGCCAGCCCAAGGGCTTCATGTCATTTTATCCACACTCCAGCCGTGTCACCTGTCTGTTTAGGGTTCAAGAGGATAGTTTAATCTTGTTAACTAGAACATGTGTGGTGGATTTTAAAAAAATGCATTTTGCAGAAGTGTAGTAACTTGGGTTTTTGATTTTTTGTTTTTCCTTCTTTCTTACATATCTTTTTGAAATATTGGGGTTTTTAAATGGTCTCCTAAAGATGTATTTAGTCACTGGGTCAGGATCATAGGCGTGCCATAGAGGACAGGCCATTAGCAGCTCCAAATCAAGTGGGAGGTTCAGCTGGGGCAGCTGCTCCTGCCTGACCCACACCTGGGTCCCACTCAGCTCAGCTCATGTTCATTATAAAAGGGCAGATGTGCTGAGGGTGGGGTGTTCTGTTTTTGGGGGCTCCTCTCTCTTGGTTTTTTGCTTCTTCTGCTATTACAGAGGTCAGGGTTGAGTATAAGGTTGTGGACTTCATGTTGTTTATATTAGTTTTGCTGTTTTTATTAAATCCATGTATATTTCAGCCCACTGGCTTTGTCTTCTCTTCCTGATTTGTCTTGTCTGGGGAGGAGTCATCAGGTGAGAGAGAAAATTGCTTCATTTTGGTGCCAGTTTTGGGCTAAATGAAGATAGTTAACACATATTTGATGAAAACACAAGTTTTACATGAGTTTTAGGAACTGATAGATACTTCAATGTTACTCTGAAAAGACAGAAAAGCAATCATTGCCCTTTTCATATTTAGAGCATGGTTTTAAATTTGTAGTTTTTGCAGTTGAAGTTCAACACATAGAAATGAGTAAAATAGATTGTTGATTTTAAAGTTAGAAATTAAAAGAAATGCAAAATGTAGAGAAATAGTATGGGCTGTGAAGAGCTTCCTGGCTTTTAAATTGATCTGTTAATCTCAGATTTTATTACCAGCAGTATAATATTGATATACTTTCAGTATATCTTTGCTTTCAATATTTGCTTTCAATATTTTATTTAAAATATCATTTCTCATATTTGAGGCAGAAAGGGAAGCTTTGTGGTGATGTTGAAAAGATAAATACTTTGAATTTCTTCGTATCAGCAAATAAATTTATTGTTCATGCATACTTAATACTAATAAGCAGTGGCAGCTTGTAGAAGACATTCCACCTTATTCCAGTCCAAGGAAACATATTGTCTCTGCATCCAAGCTTTTAAGCATATTTCCTCATTTAATTATTTTTTGGGGCGGGGACATTAAGTTGCATGTCTTCTGCAGCATGTCCTTTGGGACTGAATATATTCATACAAACCAGAACACATGGAGACAAAACTGGTGTAATTTAATCTTCAAAAAGAGTTTTTCCTCTTCTTGAAATTAATTTAGCCAGGACAACAATTTGCTTATCAATTATAATCACAGATGTCATGTTCCCTAGAGAGAGTTGAGCCATTCTCAATGTTGAGTGGTTGGCCTGGTTGAAGTATTTGTATCCAAACACACTGGTCTTTTATCAAGAGAGATTTCCCATGAATTGTCATGTTCCTCTTGTTAAGGTTTTTGTCACTGTTAACAAGTTGATTTCCAGATAGGACATAAATCCTTTCTCACATTTATAAATATGGGTTGCATTTTTCTGTGCAATGTAGTAAGTTGATTATAAATAGTTTTCTTAAACTCTTGAAAGAACTTCACTGTAGAAATTCATAAGCAGAACAGAAGTTTAAAAGAAAAATTAAACCATCTTACGTGCAAATGTTTCTGGAAAAACAAAAAAAAAAAACTGCATTGGAATCTGAATATGTTTTCACATGTGAGCAGGTAAGTTGAATACAGTTATTTCCATAGAAATTCTGTCAATTCTCTGTCAAGATTAGACTCAGTCTTTCAAAGAAATTTCTTATCATGACATTTTCTTGTCTGGAGTTCAGCAAGTTAAGGGAAAACAACAGCAAGTATCTGAATATGCACTTCAGTGACATTTGCGACAGAGGCTGTCTCATGTATCAACATGTAGTTGATCCTCTTGTGTTATTCTGCTGATGAGGTTATTGACATATAAATGTAGTTTGGTTTTATTTTAGCCAGAATTGGTATCTTTCTTGCATAATGCACTTTTAAAATTATTACCAATGCTATCCTGAACTTTTGGACTTAAAATTCTTGTTTAAAATTCCTATATCCTAGACATAGTAGCCTGAGTAGCTGAGAGACATGAAGGGTCCAGCTGTGCCCCTGCATCATTGCCAGGTTCTGCAGACTGGCTGCAGCACATGCTCCCTAGCAGCTCTTCCTTGCTCCCAGGGCTGGCAGGGGGATCAGGGCTTTGCCAGGGCACAGAGATCTGATGCCATTCATGCTGCACCCAAAGGAGCAGCAGGCAGGTTGTCTCTGGCAGTTTTGGTCTGTGTGTGGGTACTCCTCTGAGAGGCTGCCAAGTCGTGCTGCCTGAGTTCCTGGAAAAAGCAAGGCAAGCCCTTTGCATCTGACTCACTGCTTGGCATTGTATCTGGGCAGGTTATCCTGCTATGAAAATGAGCAGATAATACAGTGAGAAGATATGGAATAAAAATAACTGTATCACAAACACAATCTTGAAATACATTTTGATTTCATTTTAAGGTGTTGGTACTTCACTGTACTGTTATAAATACAGAAATACCTTTCTGCGATGTTGTTGACTTGGGTATGGCACAAACTTCTGTGCCTTAAGTTTGCAATTTGAAGTCCTACTGTTCCCTAATATATCTCCAGGTCTCCTGAATGTATGTCTTGGAAAATTTACAACATCCTTGAGAATTGTTCTGTTCGAATATTTTTACTGTGTATAAATGAGTCCTAAATTTGGTGATGGGCTATTGGACATTATATAAAGGCTGCATCCTCCCCTTCCATTTGCTCCCTGTCTTTTCTTTAGGTTGTAATTCTTTACTGTTTCAGACTTCATTATGTCTTACCATTAGGTCAGCCACACTTGTGGCTTCACCTTTCTGTTCTGACCAACTCTCCTACTGCTGCCTCTGCCCCCACGGTGATTTCCCTCCCAGGTTAGACACCACTACAGCAGTGGTGCTGGCAGGTTAACTGCATGTGTAAAGGAAATCTTTGATTTTTTGATCAGATACCAGCCAGGAAGAAGCTTTTTGTTTCTAGTACCTAATAGCATAATTAGTGTGGGGATGTGTCTTGGCCATCTGGCTTGATCAGCTAGCATGCAAATAATTTATAATAGTGAAAAATGTGCCTTCTGAGCAGCTGGGCAGCCAACAAGGAAATGTTTATTTTGGAGTTCTGCCACCTAGTACGGACTTTTGCTTCTTTGCCTCAAATCTGTCAGTGACTTTTCTGGTACCTGCTGCCTGGAAGCTGCACACTTCCTCAGCATTGAGGTGGTGGTTGGCCAGCGAGTGGTGTGTTTTTCTGTGCTTGCTCAGCTCTTGTATCTCCCTCCTAATTATATCTGGGAATGCTTCTCTTCCAGCAAGCTGAAAACCTCTAAGTCATTTGAAATAAATTTAATGAAGATATGCAGTGCCTTCAGTTTTAATATGTATAGCCAGATTAATTGTTACTTCAGAGGAAAACAGCTGAAGTATATTGTGTAGCTACAAGGTATTTATAATGGCTTTGCAGCATTTTGTTGAAAAAAATTCTGATTTGCTTCATTTTAGTGATTTTCTTTATCTGGTGCACAGGATGCTTTAAAAGTATTTTTCCTAACTAGATAGCTGGTGAGGGAAGGAGAGGGTCATTATTCAGGAACTGAAATTCCCAGACAGAGTACTTCTAGTGTTGGCTTTGAATACATGCAGGCCAGCTGAGGAAAGTGGAAGGAGAGAGTGGGTCTCTAAAAAAAGTGAGGTGATACTGAGGAAGGGAGGATGTGGAGACACTGTTTAGTTAAATCTATAGAAAGAGCAGTGGGGATGAGGGAACTTGGTATTTGGAGTAATCTTATTTTAAGGGTGTCATGAAGGTGACTGCTCTCCTTACCAATCCATCAAAACCTGAAAGATCTTTATTTAAAACAGAGACCTCAGGTTCAGCACAGAGGGAGCTCATCCAGGAATAGAGCCACTTACTGGCTTGGAGACACTTATTTTCATAGTGTAATTTATTTTGTCTCCTATCTCAATAAAAATACAGAAACATTCCTTTTCTCTTACTGTACTTCTGTCCTGGGACTTGGACTCCAGCTTTACACAAAAGCAGTGGTGGTGATTGGTTGTGTTGAACTTCTGCTGATCTCATGGTCTGTTTTAGAGCATGTACTTGACCTCTGCCTGCAATCAGACCTGTCACTGTTGGATTCAAAATAATTAGTACAGCCTATATCTTTAAATATCCTGTGCATGAAAGAAATAAATACATGACAAAGTGGACTATTGCACTGGATAACTTTAGCTCCATATTTAATGCCACATTTTAAAAAATAATGTTAGTTAACTTACTTTTGGAATCAATAATAGATACTAATTCTCAGAAGATTCTTCTTTTGTTTGAAGGCTAAGTTACCTATTTTTCAGAAGGATTTTCTGTTTTTCCATGTTAAAGATGTAGCTTTTTTGACAAAAATAGATCCTTAGTTACTCTCAAGTTATTAATTTGATCCATATCATGACCCTCAGTTTTAGGTGGGAAAAGGTATTTCAGCATTAAAGTGATGCCTTTGAGGACCTTTAAAGAATATATAGGACAACGGAAATGGATTTAAATTGAAGGAGAATATGTTTAGACTGGATATAAGGAAGAACTTCTTTAGTATGAGGGTGGTGAGACTCAGGAACAGATTGCTTGGAAAAGGTGTGGATGCCCCCTCCTTGGAGGTGTTCAAGGCCAGGCTGGATGAGGCCTTGAGAATCCTTGTCTAGATGAGAGGCATCCTTGCCCATGGTACGGAGGTTTAGAGTAGATGGTCTCTAAGGTCCCTTCTAACCTAGGTTGTTCTGCGATTCGGTTATATCAGTAAGTAAAAATTATTAGAATCATTACAGTTCTTTACTTTTATAATCTTAAAGACTTAAATCTATTGTATGTCCTTCAAGTGATGTATCAATTTTCATTTTTTTTTTGTAAGATGGAGACTGGCACAGAGAAGCCATGAGTTAAGGCTTTGAGGGTGCAGATTGTGGTTAATACTTAATGATGTTTCAGATATGATATTTAATGACCTTTTGTAGCAGTTTCTGTGGCTTAAAAATATTGTTTTGTTAATTAGATTTAATAAATTGAATGAAAGAAGAGTCCATTTGTCTGGAACACCAAATAGCCATGATCGCTTATGTTGTCTCTCTCTCCTTCACTCTGCTTCCATCCCCCAGTCCCCAGAGGCATATTTGACTTTCATCTTGCTGTGTCTTCGTCCTTTCATTGAATTCAAATAGAATTCTTTCCTTCAGTGCAGTGATGATGTTCTACTTCATGGATGATGACAAGGAATATACAGAGGCTTTGCTGTACTAAGTAAACAGAGGTTGAATTTGGATTGATCTGCACTTGTTAGGAAAAGTATTTGCATTTCTTTTATTTCTAGATAATCACACTGGTTTTCTATTTAGGGTTAAAGAGAATCCTAAATAAAAAACATTCTGTTCTCATTAAACATACACACCAATACAGCTGAGATGGTAGTTCAGAAAAGTTCAAAAACTTGAAATGGACTTTAGTGGTGATGCACTACAAAGCTAAGTGTGTCTCATTTTCTGCTCTAGAAAGTTGATTCAGTTCTTGACAAAGTCTTCAGACACTTGCTTTGTGAAAGCTTTTACCTCTTGGGAAAAGAAGGGGCAGAAAACATTGTAGGTTCATGCTTTTCCATCTTCTTTCATGGATTCCAAAAATTTCCCAGAGGCTGCTTTTCTAGACTGTTGTAAATTGTGCACTTTCTGCTGCATTATGCTTTGCTTAATTTCTTTGGATTTCCCTCAGTTGGATAGTTGGATACAAGGCCATATGGACCAGTGGCCCATTCTATTCCAACAGTTACCTAATAATTTACAGGACTGCAGAGGGTGAGAGAGTGTTTCTGTTAATCTGAAAAAAAAAAAAAAAAAAGAAAAAGACAACTTTAAGGTGATAAATGATAGGAGTTACTTTAAAATTAAATAGTACTGCATGAATATGCCAACCAATTATCTCATCATTTTGTTGAGGAACAGTCTTTTAGTTTCTCATGCAATGTGAATTTTCTGAACCTTTTCCAAAAATTGTAACAACCTGCTTATGCTGATTCTTGACTCACTTTTAATTTTAGAAAGCTGTGCATTAATTTGGAGATACTCAGAATTTTTTTTTTCCTTAAGTTCATAGAGGTGCTTTTTGGCTAAGCTATAAACTGTACAGATAAAAAGAAAGATATACACTTCCATGTCATCTGGAGCTCTAGGAGATGCAAGGAAGTGAGGAGGAAGGAATGCAGGCACGTACTAATTAGCTATTCCCCTCTCCTGATGACTACTTGATTAAATTATGTATTCCTACTGTATGGCAGGGAAGGAAGGAAGGAAGGAAGGAACATGGAAGGTTTTGAAGCTGAGTGTCATTACAGAGTGCTGATGAAGTGCAGTGACTCTGGTGGTCTGGTCTGAAACAGCTGCTTTTTTATTTTTCCTGAAAAAGAAAAGGGTGGCAAACTAGATAAAAAGACCAAAAACTGACTGCTGCACTGTATATAGTGCTTTTTTAAATGAAATGTTTTCTATGAATGTCTTCGAATTATGTTTGAGTTCTGTTGTGGCTGTGGAATATTGTTGCTGCTTTCTGCAGCAAGGCAGCATTTCAGGGGAAAGGCTCCCTTGTTTCTAGGGAGCTATATAATGTTGTATGTATATTAAGAGAAGTTTTTTTGCCTGTATCAAGGAACAATAGATTAGTCCACGTACCAAATTACACTTTGTTGTCTTTTAGTTGCTTGTGTTTGGTTTTGTTTTCTAATATTACATGGCCATCTAAAAAGATGTCTTCAATCCACTGGGACAGCAGAGAAGCTTGGGGTTGAGTTTTGGCACATCTCACTAAGAATTCAGCACCATTTATTTCCTTCTCATACAAAAGTTATAAATGTGCATATGAGTTAAGCAGTGATAGTACAGCAAGCATTAGCCAACAGTACACTATTTTTATGTCAAGAAGCATGATGTCAGATGCTGTGCTGCTGAACCTTCTAAAATGTATGTTTGATATCTTCACAATGAATTTTTAAAAACTGTTTATAATGTACGTCTTTATTTTAAGGATACTTTAACATGAAGAAAACTTATGATTTCTAATAGTTTCCTTTAAATGTAATGTTTGAATCCACCCAAGAGGTTCTGTTTTTATATAGTTTGCTCTCTGTTCTTTAAACTTTGATGTAGGGACTGGGGAGGAGATATGGCCTCTCATGCCCTTCTTATTCCTTCAAATGCTGGAAAAAAGAGCTCTGAAATGGCTTGTTTTACTCCACACTTACTCCAGGTTTAACAGCTAAACCCTTCCTTCAATTGCATATTTGCCCTAGGTTGATTCCAGAGCCTCCCTTAAAATGACAAAATTGCATGAAGAATGAGTTTGATCCAGTATTATGGAATGAGCTACCTGTCATCTTTCCAATAATCCTTTTTCTGGAATATCATTTTACATTCATCTAGTTTGTCTGGTTTTGAATGCACATGGTGATACAGCCTTCTTTTTCAAATCTGAGTTGGAAGAATTGGGGGAATGTCTGTGTCCTATATGCTTTTGACTACTTTTAGAAACTTTTACTGTAGGTGTATTTTCAAAGATCTCTCTGTAGGTTGCCTGTATCCGTCTTGTGCTCTGTACTGCAAAGTAAATGATTAACAGGAATTATTTGCAGAAGTTCTAATAGCTCTGAATTTTATAATGAACAAGCACTGATAGCTATCAGGGAGATCAACTTGGATATTTCCTGTGCTCATCACACTGTATTAATAAAATAGGACTCTATGAAGTGCTTTCATGTGTGCAAGTGGGGGCCTGTAATGATCAAAAGGATGTGTATCTCTATATTGGAGACAGAGACATCTTTCAGTCAGGGACAGACAGACTGTCTTGCCATCAGGCAGGGACTTCTTTCATGGGATCAGATTGCTCAGAGCTCCGTCCAGCCTGACTTGTTAAACCACACCAAATTATAGCTGGGCTTGGACAGAACGGTTGTGAATCTCTTCATTCAAGGCAGGGGAAAAGGATGATCCCAAGCCGGTAGATGGTTCTGTGACTTTTGGATAGGTCTGTATCCACACATTTCTGTTTTCTTCTTAAGTGGAATGACTTTATAATACAGTTTGGATTTGGCAGGTTATTTTTTTCAGTCATGCAGCTGACACAATAATTGCAAACAATTTGAGTATTTCAGAATTTATCAAAAGCTAGGTGAGTAAAACTATCAACTTAGTGTTTAACAACTGTCTTGTTAGTCTTAATCATTGAGTTCTTAAGCATATTTGGGGAATTATGGATATCTATCATAATAGCATAAAGTGAAAAAAAACACCCATATTAATTCATTGTCTGTTGTCAATGACCAGTAAAGTGTATTGCACCAGAACATTACATTTATATTTGTCTACAGGTTCTCATGAAAGACCACACAGAAATTGATTCTTGTCTCATTGATCTTCAACAATCTTTTATACTTAATTGCTGAAAATTGCTGAAAATCATTGCATATAGTGATGACTTTCATTAAACTGGAATTTGATTCATAAATTGGTTGCAGAATGTATATCTCTAATTGATTTGATTATTATCAATAGTAATGCTTTATTAATAACTGACAATATTTCAGCATATCTCTACAGTTCCGTATTTTACTGCTGCCTCTTACTCATATATCAGCTGGCAATTGATATCAGACAGTGCAGTCTTGATTTTGAAACTCTATGTGGAGGGAAAAACATCTTTTGAGGAAAGAAAATAATTATGAAATAGAATTACTATTTCAGATTTCCTTTTTCATTCAGTGGATTGTTTTCTTTTAGAGTAAACTGTCATATCTGTTTATTTGTTCATCATGTCCTTTGAAGGTACAAGGATAGCATTAATTTGGGGGTCTTGTTTTAGAATAACTTAATCTAATCCAGTTAATTTTTTGTTGTCCATAATTGTTGTTTATACCATCGAGAACAGGAGTAATTTTTCAAAGTAGAGTACATAAGAAAAGTATGTGAAAACATGAGATTGGTTTCCAGCTGTCCTGGAAACCTGTCCTGTCTTTAGTGGTGTGTATTTTATATGGTTTTGGGCAAGCGGAGAAAGGATTCCTTTATTCTTGCAAGTTGATGTACTGTCAGGTAAATGTTAATGCAGACCTGTCTCATGATATAGAGCCAGGTAAAATGGAAAGCCAAGAAAAAAAAGGGGGGGCTGGAGGGCAAGTATTTCAGAAATGTGGCTTGTAATTCAGCCAAATGTGCCCTGAGGTTTCATTGTTCTGGTATATGACCACATGAATGTCTGAAAATGTCTGATAAAGACTAAGTGAATTAACATTGTTTACAGGAAAAAAACCCTGACAGATCATTTGTGAAACAGAGAATTTTTTCTGCAGTTTGCTGGTTTTTTGGGTTTGGTTGGTTGGCTGGTGGGTTTTTTTGTTTGTTTGTTTTGGTGGGTTTTGGGCGTGGTTTTTTTAGGGGCTGGGGGCTTTTTTTAGGGTTGTGTTTGTTTCTGATTTTTTTTAATTTTTTTTTTTAGCAGATTAAAATATTTAGAAAGTAAAGCTTTCATTTTCTGTATTGGATGTAGCACAATGGAATTAGTGTCCCTCCAAAATGTCTCATTACTGTGAAAAGAACTTTAAACTGGAAGTAGGTTACCAAGTCTTTATCATGGGATTTTTTCTCACTCCTAACTTTGTTACTTTTTCTTACTTTTCTTACTTAATAGTTTTTATTACTTGTATACTTTGGTCCTTATCTCCTGTGATTGCCCATCATTATGTCAAGAATTTTCCCTCCTCATTCTTTTGTGCTCATTGGGAGGCAGATACTAAAATTTGCCAGTGTTGTTGACAGTCTCAAAATCTCTTGCAGAAACACAGCACTGCGCCTTAGGCTGCTGAACGAGAAGGATTACTTGGTCTTGAACTCTGATCACAACTTTAGAGGCTTATTCTTCTTCCATGGCTTTTTAATGACCGTCATGAATAAGCAGCTTTTTTTTCCAATACATGTGAAAATTCAGTAATATACTGCAGGTGAACCTGACAAGTCATAATCATCATGACAGGTGACCCTTTTGAAGAACATCCTGATGCAATTTTCCATTTTCAGGATGTTTGCAGAAAGGAATTTTGTCTCCATATGACTATAACTTGATCAGTTTTACTGATCACCCCCAGCCTGTATCCATTTGCTGAGCAGCAGCTGAGCCTCACTAGGAAATTAGACAGGCACAAAAAGTAGACTCGGGTTACAGTAATGAGCCCATTAAATGAAGTATAGGGAGCCTGTCTGGCTGAGTGAAGAACTGAAAGAGGTCTGGCTGTTCTCCTTGCTTTGTGTCTCTTATGTTCTGCAGCCAGTTTTCATCATCTTTGCATTTAGCTGGGGGAGGAGGTAACTGGTTTTTTCCCCCCTACTTCTCTCTTGTATTCTGTTTGCAAAAAATAGTAAAAATCATATTCTTTTGCAACATTTGAGGGAGAAAATCTGATGCAAGTGTTGCTTGCAGTCTGTAAAACTCATGCCTAGCTGCACATTTACTTTTCAAGATACTTCTAATCGTATGTCCTCAGAGATCTCTTCCAATCCCTACCACTCTGTGATTCTATCTGTTTAGTTATGATCTCTGAACATTTTACTTCTCATTTACTACATGGAAAATCAAAGCACAACACAGTTACTGATTTTTAAAATCATCATTGGAAACGTCTAGTAAAATCCTATCATATTTATTATGTTATCCATATTATTATCCATAATAGCAAATAGACTTAAGGATTGCTTCAGAATTTTAGAAGTTTTAAGTTAATGGAGGAACATACCTCGCAATTTAATCAACATGTTCTTTGTTGATATGACCTAACAGAAAAAAATGTTTTGATCTTTCTGGTAGATAAAAACCAGCATCTGTTCAATTTGATTTTCAATTTCAATTTAAGAATATGAAAACATTTTTGTTTACTGTTTCGAACCTAGTGGAAAATAGGTTTAGGTTCTGCTGTATGTTATCTTATTAGGTGTTTTGAAGTTTTTTTTTTTCAGATTATTATTATTATTATTCAAGAGGACCTGTCTGTTTGTTCAGAGAGCTCATTTTATTTCAGTTCCTAATTCATTTTTGTTGCTCAGGAGGAAAGCTTTCAGCTGCAGTGTTTGGTAGCTGTGCTTGTTTTACATCATTTATTGGTGTTGCATTGCAGTGCTGACTTGTGTTAGTGATGGTCCAAAACTTAAGTAGAAAAAACAGAAAGGAGAATTTGATAACAGACCAGCAAAAACCTGCAGGAAGTATTCCAGAGTTCCATCTCATAGAACACAAGCCAGAAAGCTGGTCTGATGCAGATGGTGCTGAGCACTAATACAGAGCTGGTAAAATAATTCTGGGCTGGCATAAGGAGCGGATTGGTATATGGAGTGTGGAGAATTTATGAAGGCACCTTATGAGGTCCTAGAGAGACCCAGTGGGGGACGTGGAGAAGCAGCCAGGAAACTACCCCTTGAGCCTGCTGAGTAGATGATAGCCTACTGTAGATGATAAAATCACATGAATTTGTCACGGTTGGAAAAGACCTCTAAGATCACCACATCCAACTGTCAACATCTCTTCCCTCCCCTCCCCAGGAAAATAAATATCTATATCACCATACCTTCGAAAGCATGTCCTGAAGTGCCTTATCTACACAGTTGTTAAATACTTTATACTGAAATAATCATGTGTATCTGGTCTGTTGAACTGTAAGTCTAGAACAGTCATGATATCTCAGACTTGTAAGAGCCCTGTAAGTCACCATCACTTCCAGTGATGACTCCACCACCTCCCTGGCCAACCTGTTCTAGTGCCTATCTATTCTCTCAGTAAAGAGATGCTTTTCATATCTAGTAGATATTTCCCCTGGTGCAACTTCAGGCCATTTCTTCTGGTCCTGTCATTATTTACTTGAGAGATAAGGCCAACACCCGCCTTCCTACAGCCTCCTTTCAGGTAGTTGTAGTGAGTGATAAAGTCTCTCAGCATCCTCTTCTCCAAACTAAACATTCCCAATTCCCTTAGCTGCTCCTCACAGGACTGGTTCTCCAGACCCTTCAACAGCTTGGTTGCTCTTCTCTGAACTCACTCCAGCAGCTCAATGTCCTTCTCATCATGAGGGGCCCAGAACTGAACACAGTACTTGAGGTGCAATATCCTCAGTGCCTAGTACAAAGGCACCATCACTTCCCTTCTGCTGGCCACACTATTCCAGGATGCTGGTGGCATTCTTGGCCACCTGGGCACACAGCTGGCTCATACTCAGCTGGATGTGGACCAGCACCCCCAGGTCCTATTCTGTCTGGCAGGTTTCTAGCCTTTCCTCCCCAAGCCTGTAGAATTCCCTGGGGTTGTTGTGACCAAAGTACCGGACCTGGCACTTGGCTTTGTTAAGCCTCATATTATTGGCTTTGACCCACTGATCCAGCCTGTCCAGGGCCCTCTGCAGAATCTTCCTACCCTCGAGCAGATCAACATTCCCACCCAACTTGGTGTCATCCTCAAATTTGCTGAGGAAGCCCTCAATCCTCTCATCTAGATCACTGAACAAGACTGGGCTCAGAATTGAGTCCTGGGGCATATTGCTGGCTGTTGTCTGCCAGCTGGGTTTAATTCTGTTGACTACAACTCTCTGGGCTCAGCTATACATCCAGTTTTTAACGAAGAGCATGTCTGTCTACCATTAGTAACCAGTTTCTCTAGGAGAATGCTTTGGCAGATGGTGTCAAAGGCTTTAGTACTAAAGTCCAGGTAGACACCATCCACAGCCTTTCCCTCGTCCACTAGGTAGGTTACCTGGTTATAGAACAAGATCAGGATGGTCAAGCGAGACCTGCCTTTCCTGAACTTATGCTGGGTGGGCCTTATTCCCCGGCTGTCCTGCACTTGCCATGTGAGGACAGTCAAGATGAACCTTTCCGTAATTTTTCCAGGCACTGAGGTCAGGCTGACAGGCCTGTCGTTCCCCAATCCTCCTTCTGGCGCTTTTTGTAGATAGGTGTCACATTTGCAATCCTCCAGTCATACAGGACCTTTCTCATCAACCAAGACTGTTGATAAATGATGGAGACAGGCTTGGGGAGCTCCTCTGTGCCCACTCCCTCCATATTCATGGGTGGATTCCATCTGGCCCCATTGACTTGTGAGTCTCCAGATGCTGGAGCATGTTAACTGCTTCCTCCTGGATTATGAGGGCATTGTTCTGCTCTCTGTCCTTATCTTCCTGGGGGTGGCTGGACTGACTAATGAAGATGTAGGCAAAGGCAGCATTAAGCATCAGCCTCTTCCTCATTGTGCTCATAAGGTAACTAACTGCAGTTCTGTTTTGAGCTGGAATTTGGATTGACTTCCAAAGTTGCCTCCCAACCTTATTTCTCTCCCCCCCCCCCCAATTTCTTGTGATCTTATTTTACATAACAGATTACAAATATAATAGCAATATTTTTATTGGAAATTGATGGTATAGGTGCGAGTATGCGCAGTTGAAGTAAACTAAATCTGTTTCAGACATGGCGTACACGTTTCCTACGTGGAAAAAACAAATCCAGTGGTTTTTTCTGACTTTCATGAGTCATAATTCACGTAATCCTTGATGCATTAATGAAAGTTTCATTGATGTAAAAAGTGTTGGTACAGTCAATCAGAGGGATCCCAACATATTGACTTTAATCTGATAGAGATAATGTACTCAACATAACTTTATTGTAAGATTGATTTAAAAAATATTATTGGAATAATAGCAAAATTTTGAACCATGTAACAGTCTGAAGTCTAAAAACATTACAGCAAATGCTACACCTTCACGAGCTCAAATAACTCACTTAGATGTTTCTGCAGTGCCTGGGTGTCATGTGTAAACTTGGCTAATTTACATGAAGCATTTTAGTATATGTGACTTAACAGAGGGTTTTTAGATTCCAGGATTGTAAGTGCCAAACTAATGACAAATGCCATGTGCCTGGATGTGTGCAGTTTCTTGGCTATGCACAGTGCTTATGTACTTTGCAATATTAAGAGCTTGTAATTTATTTATAGTGGTATTAATAATTCATTAATACTAAATTATGAGGTCTGAACAAAATGTGGAGAAGTTCTGATTTGCTGCTGAGGTAGTCTCTGGATATTAAATGAACTTCAAGTGGATATATTTTAATGGATATGCAATGGATTAGTTTTGAAAATTATAGCACCTAACTATAAAAAAGTGAAAGAAAATCTCATGTTCTGTTGTTCTTCATAGCCCTAAATCCTTTAATATGCAGTGGGAAAAAAACCCAACAAACCTTAAAGGGAGGATTATCTATTTATTTTTATTACATAGAGAAATTAATCTGAAATTGGTAATGGCTTGTCTAATGTGTTTGATGTAACATTCTCACCAGACTGTAGTCAGACCAGAGTATCCTATGGATTAACTAGAAAGGCCCTTTTCTTTAAGCAGTGAATGCAGATGCTTGAGATAGGCTCCTTCAGTGCACTGCAGCGTATTTGCTGACATGGTGTCCAATATTACCTAACTCTTCCTCCTAAATTTAATTAATATTGAGGTCTTCTCTTTCAGGGGTCAATTATATAGTAGTTAAAGTAATTTAAAATTTCAGGTAGATCATACATTTGTTTAGAAAAATTCTAAATTTCTTGCTTGCTTGGATTATAAGGATATGAAATCGCAGCTGGTGGAGGCAAAAAATTCTGCATTTGTCTCTCTGAAAAAAAGCAGAATATGGGTAATTTAAAGCAGTACCCTGTTTCTCTTAAGTGGGAAGTCATAAAACTATAATAACAATTGTTCGGATGCAGAGATAATTAGAACTGTTACTTCAGATAACTGCTGCTGTTACTGCTGCTTCTTGCTAAGAGAGCAGAAAATTCTTACCTGTAGAAATGAAAACACATTTTTTTATGCAAGAAAAAATGTGTTTTCTTTTCATTAAAGCTATTTAAAATAATCCAGTAGCCATTGTTTATAGATACACTTTCCAGAATTAAAGCTCTGAATGAAGATACTTCATAACTTCTTTGATTTTTCTGGCTGATTGCCTTTGGTTGCAGTATAACACTGGCCTTCTCTGTGTGACTTTGTTAAAGGTGGTAATTAACTGTAAAGTTGACTGATGTCTAGAGATTTTTAACACTTATCTTTTCCCAGATAGTTTATGGGAAGAACCTCAACCTTATTCATTATTGTTTCAGTCTTATACAGTGTTTTCAGTCTATCACCTGTATTCACAGCCCTGATTTTGGGGAGATTTAACTGAAACCTACAATAATGTAGTGGTGGATAAAGGTCTGGGAGAGTAGCTGTGGTGTTTTTTTCCTTTTGTTTTCATTTTACAAAACAATGGTGGAAAAGATCTCCTCCAGTTTACATGCAAGCTTAAAGCTATCTTGGATATTGAACTCAAAATTAATATATTTAACACATGGAAGTATTGTGGCTGTGGTTTTGCAATGAGGCTTCTCACAATCCAGTGCAGATGTTAGGCCAAATGTTATGTATCTTGTCTCCCTGTCCGTTTTATTTATGGTGGAAGTCTGCATTTTATGGAGAGAAAAATGCTCCTGGTTTTCATTTAGCATATTGTTCATCAAGCATGTCATTTAATATGGTAAAATTATCTTGGTTTTATATGCTGCTATTATACAAATGCACTTCTTGTGTAAGTTATGTCTCATAAATTCAGAAAAAAAAATGTTCCTTATATTTTCCAAGTTCATAGTATCCAAGTGTTGTTTCTTTGTAATTGTTCACTCTTATAGCAAAGACTGTTTGGGGGACCTTAACCACTTTAAACATAATTGAGGTTTTTTTAAATCTTTGTATGTTAATGGATGCTGCAAGTGGCTTTGGATAAAATCAATTTAACATTGATCATGTAACATAATGCTGCATACACTTATGCCTATTCTTCTGCTGTGCAAGAAAGCAGAGTAGCTGAGCACCTTCCAATAAATAGTTGATTATGCAAGGAGGACCTGCGTAATCAGTTTTAGGTATTATGTAAAAAGCTTTGGCTCTCATAGGTATATGCAAAATCAGATAAGATTGCTTTACTTAAAAACTTGCACCATTTTATGGGTCTTAAGTTTGTTGTAACATACCAGTTGATAGATAAATGAATTTATGAACGTGAAAGAAACATTTTCCCAATTTGTAATAGTGCAGTTTCTGGCATTCTTTGTTTATGTGTGTGAATATTTAACTCTTAATCTGTGAAACAGAGTCCTGCCAAGGACTACACAGCTTTGTCAGGATACCATTTAAAAAAAAAAAAAATCTACCTCATTTTTATTTACTTCATTCTACTTCACCAAACAAGACAGATTCTTCCTAGAAAAATACTTTTTTCAAGCAAAAATATTTTTTTAGTTAATTTAAAGCATGTCATTGTCCAAGAATATATCAAGTGACCACTTGTACAGGTTTTAATGACATGACTCCAATCTGTAAGATTTTAATAAATGTCTGGATTTATGTAGTTAGAACATTTCAAAGCAAAAGTTGCCTGTTGTGATGATTCTTTTATTTGCAATTTAATTTCAAGGAACTTTCTTTTTCAGCTGGCATGCATTCAGTCAGGGTGAAATCTGAGCTAGAGAGCTTCTGAAAATTTAATCTAGAAGTACTGTAGTTCTTTCTTCTTTCAAGAAACTATTACTTCTTGGAATTACTGCAGCAAATCAGTAAGAAATCTGACTCTGGAAAGTAACTTGCAATGTTGAATGGAATTAATTTGCTGCTTCCCATTGTCAGGCAGGTTTTGAGCCATCTTCAGGAAAGCTGATCTCCATCACAAGTAATTGTTACTTTGGAAAACAAATGCCATCGCTCCAAATGTACTCTCCTTTCCTTCTTTCCCCCCCAGCTTTATATATTGTGCATGGCCTCATATGTTATAGAATATTCCATTGGCCAATGTGGACCCTTTGTTCTGGCTGTGCTCCCTGTCAGCTTCCTGTGCACTGCATACTAGGAAGGCATGGGGTCCTTGATTTCCTAGCAGTAATTAAAAATAGCAGTGTATTACCATGTTCTTCTCATACCAATCATCATTTTGAGGACAAAACATACTATCCCAGCTGAAATCAGGACAAACTTAAAGGATTTAAATGATACAACACCAAGTCCATACTGTTGCTGGATAAAATACATTTTGGTTCATAACTTACGGAATCTGGCAGTTAAATTCTAAACAGTTCATATAGCTAAAGCAGGTTCAGTTCTGTAGCTGAACGTAATTATTGGGTAGTAAGTTCTGTGTGAACAAAATTAATTTATACTGTATGATATCTGTCCTTCCTTCATAGTGTCTTTAAGCTAATGAATGTAAACAAACAACACTGTGCAACTACAAAGATTATTTGAAAATAAAGATAGTATTGTTTCATAGCTTAAATATCAAGGCAGCTACAGTATATTATGTGGTAGCCATGGAGATACATAATTTTTCTATTTAAGTATCAAAACAAGGAGCTAGATGCATGTTTATTTAAATCAATTAAAATAAATTTATAATTTAATTTAAATCAATTTAAAAGCTTTGACAGTTATCTGCGTCATGAATTTACACAGAAATATTGTGCAACCTTATAAAGGTCATAATGTAATTAATGTGACATCATCATTTTTGTGTCATAAAAGAGAGGTGGTTTGGAGCATAGGTCATCTAGCACACATTATCAGTGCTCTGCTGGCAACTACAGAAAGTCTTTTTTTCCATAAGATGGTTTAATGGCACATAAGTAGAATGGCAAATTGAAGGGAAATTATCTGGAGAACTGAGGAAAAAAATACCCCAACATATTGATAATGAAACCTTGCAAGACTGTGGAATAGGTCTGCTGTTTTAAATGCTGTTGTTCAAAGTGATATAAAAACAAGAAATGTATGAATAAGTTTCAGTGAAATATATAATTTTTTTTATTCACAGAAGAGGTTCACTGAGCTTTTATCACTAGATGGATATTTAAGAAATGAGAATTTTATATTGTAAATACATGAAACTGGGCATAACTAGTGGCTGACAGGGTATTGAAGTCAAGAATAGTCTTAGTGTAAGAGCAAAACTGGTATAAATTTGGTTTTGGATTGTAAAAGGAATTTACATTTGAGAAAGCTTTAAATTAGGATTATTACCCAGGAACTTGGCTACCTGACTTACTTGGACCTAACTAGAAGCAGGGTATTGAAATTCTGAGAAGCATTTCTGAGGTCAAAAAATGTCATAGCAATCACTCGTGTGTGAG
Organism: Calypte anna; assembly: GCF_003957555.1. NCBI lineage: Eukaryota > Metazoa > Chordata > Aves > Apodiformes > Trochilidae > Calypte > Calypte anna. Next base: position 19,243,684 of record NC_044253.1, on the reverse strand, counting down.
AGAAATATCATACTTGCTAGAGTAAAAATAGATGCACGTCACATTTCTGACAATGTAGTTTTTCACTGTTTCCACTGCATTGCCAGCAATAATAAGCCATCACAGTTTTGTTGGCTCTGTCCCAGATTTTCTCTTTGATACCTCAGTTGATTGGATTGCTTGTTTGTGAGGACTGAGTTTCCCGGATCTCCATGTGATAAATGTTTTCTGACATAAAGGGAAGAGGCAGATCAGTTTTCCTAAGTGGCTGCAGATTCTAAAAAAAGATGTATATTAGATAAATTATCTTTTTTAAGATCAGCTGTAGCATCCTCTACCTTTTAAAAACATTTTATTTCCTGCAATATTAATATTTTTCAGCAATTTTCTGAGTATTACTGTAAAATTGTACATTTCAGATTACTGAATGACAAATAGCTTGTTTGGAATTACTTTGGAAGATACGGGTCACGTGAGGCGAGTTCCATATAAGAAGTTGAATCCCTAGAACTAAACAGAAATTCAGTCTGTCTTCCAGACTGTTTCAGCCTTTTTGTGAATAAGCTGTAGAGAAAGAAACAGTTTATAAATGAAGAACATGGCAAAAGACTGTTTTAAATGAGTTGTCTTGTTCTATTTCATTGCCTTAGTACCATGCCAAGAAGCATCAGGGGTAAAATGTACCATAGCTCTAATTTAGTGTCTCACACCAATTAATAATTCAGAAATGTTTTAGTTATTATTGATCTTCAGCATTTTAAGTGGAAAAATATTGTATATACTGTTAGCATCTATACAGGAAATCATCTGAGAGGCAAAGGAAGAATACTAGATTTATAATTGTTGATTAGAGCAGATGCTTTCTAGATTAACCCATTTTCCTAAGAACTTGCTGGATCTGTGTTACAGAATGCTTCTTGTTTTGCAGACAGTCACTGAATAGTAATATTGAAGTGAGACTTCATAATACTTAACTTCTTTAGTATGCCATAAACCTTATTCAAGTTATTCAAATTGTACTATGAAATGTACCATAGTACAGCAAAAATTGAAAATAACATTGTAAAAATTAATCATGTTATGGAGTATTGAACAATTAATATGAATATTGAGGAACAGATGTGTTGTTTCTAACTCTGAAAAATATGAATGTATTATATCTGTACAGGAAAAAAATTTCCTCATTTTGTTGCTGTATGATTTGGGTCTAAGCTTGACGAGTGTTTTTGTAAATGTTAAAGGTTTTTAAATTCCAATAGAAAATATTAAGCAATGTCATCATGATTTCCTTCTTTCGTACATGAATTCAAGCTCAAAACCTTAAGTCTAGTAGCACATTATTTTACAGGTAAATGTTTAACACAATTTGGTGGAGAATGTATTGGAAACACCATATCTTTACATGTCAAATGCAGAAAAGGGAATAGTAAGAGATGTACTTTTTCTAAAATGATATAAATTTCATCATGATGCTTTTCTTCATATATATATTAAAAATGTATTTATAAACATCATTTAAAATTTTCTTACACATTCAACCATATTCCATCAGAACGTATTAATGTTCACATTAGTATCGTCTTGTTATTGCCTTGTTCCTGGCCTCAGGAATTTCTTTTGTCCTGCTTGTCTCCATTCAGAGCTACATGCATAATATGTCCATATTGGATTAGAAGCCTGTTTCGAAATAGCTGAGAAAACAATTTTTTTCATGTTGTGTTTCAGTTTTCCTTGTTGATGTCTTTTTGAGTGTGTTTTGGTTTTTTGTGAGAAGGGGGTTAAGGCGGAGTATGCAGAAGCTTTCAGAAGGAACTCTGGGGCTTTCAGGAGGCAGGGGTAACAGTTTTAGTTTCTTCAGTGTTCACATTATTTCTTGTCTTTTGATTTGTTATTGCCTCTTAGTTCATGATACAGAAGTCATCAAGATTCCAGAAGAGTCATTGAACCAACCCATCTGTCTTCATAATTTTTTCTCTCCATTTCTTTCTTGGATAAACTGAGTTACATGAGGTAATGATGCAAATGGCATGTTTGCTCTACAGTGCTACAGATTTTATGTATTTGCAGTACTTTAGCAAGTCTGTTAAAGAAAATACTCACTGAACTTTTAACTCAAGATGTGTTTAATATGTGAGGGGTTTTTCCCAAGCGTGGATTGTGAATAGGATGCTGGGGTAAATCATTAGTAGAAAAGATTCCTGTTATCTATTGGAAAAGATCCTTTGTCTATTTTATGTAAATGCTGAGAGGTGTGGTACATTAGCTCATTGGCTAAAATGTCTCTAGAGAGGAATACTTGAGTTCATCTCAGCCCTTAGGATACCACTTAAGCCTTGCTGAATAAACCAGTGAATATGAACATGGAAGCTGAAAGATTGCTTATCATTCTGATAACATTTGGATCAACTCAGAAAAAGTACTATAAGGTCGTAGTGGTATTTGGCAAAATGAACAGTCATGAACATTTAGCTTTATGTGTTATAAACTTGTAAAGAGTAAATTTAGCCTAGATGCATAGGCGGACATAAATTAGTGACATTTTTCAAATGCATGTTTGAGTACAAGCAGCTTGTTCAGGCATAATATTAGTCATCTTTTGAGCCTACATTCATGATGCTAACTAGAAAACTATTTTGAAAGTTCTGTGAAGCCTTTCTCCAAGGAATTTGAACATCCTCTAAAAGACTAACCTAACGTTATGGTATATAATTGTATTATTCTCTGAAAATATCTCCCCTTTATTTTGTTGACATGTTTGTTTCTGTCTGTTTTGTTTTACAAGATCATAATCAAAATAAGCAGTAGCTTAAGTATTTACTAGACTGCAAAGAACACCCCTACTTGTTCTAAAGCTGGTGGATTGGTCTGTGGTAGATGTGCTGAAAAACCTGTATCGTGCTTAGCCCAAGAAGGGCAGCATGCCTGTAACAGGGCAACACCGTGTGTATAGCTCCTGTTTTATTTGGTTTTGAGGTAGCAGTTGTGTTCTGATGGCTGTAGGTCTCGCTCTCATCTGTTACAATATTTAACCAATTTAGATAATAACTGTGTCTAGACTGATTACATAGAGCTGTATATGTAGATAACTAGTTTGCGTCACTTGATAGAGAAAAGACAAACTATGTAAGTGCAGTCCTCAGGATCTATTATGACTCGTTTAGTATTCTTTAGTATACCATATAGGAATGCTTGGGTTTTTTAAATGGAAAAACTTCTGTTGAATGTAATACTTCTACCTTGGTGTAGGAAAAAGCCCCTGATAGTAAGAACTCCCCCTGACTTAAAAAAAAAAACCAAACAAAAAAATTAAATAGACAGGGCTGCTGGCACTAAGGAAATCCTTGTGAATTTTTAGCTTACAAATAAAGAAATAGATAATACCCCCTACATTTCTTTTATGAAAAACAGAGCTGTAAGCTAAAGAAAATTACTTAAGAGTACCACACAATACTTGCATTACTTACTTTAGCTCTTTAGGTAAAACTGAAATTTGTGGTAAAGGATCATGATTTCCATCCTTGTAAGACAGATCTCTCTTCCTTCTCACTGGTACATGTTCCCTGGCTGTTTAGATGTCATCCCTGGGTGTTTAGAGCCATAGATGTCATCCAGTTTCTCAAGGAAAAGTAACTTTTGAGACACTGGTTCCAGTCCAGGTGTGGCTCTGCAGATTGTCAGAGCTACTAGTGCTATGGATTTGAGAAGGATTCACCAGAGAAGGCTAAACAACAGTCAGACCTTTTGTTTGAGAATGGTGAATCACTTTAAGATGGCACAGATGAAATTATTAATAAATCAGGGAAGACATCTCATTCTTGAACTTTGTTCCAGAAAAAAAACAAACCACATTTCAGTGTTTTCCTGCAGTGCTTTGTGACTGACATGAAAAAGGGCTGATTTCTACAGCTATGTGTTAGGAAATTTCTCATCTCTTTACTTTCCTGTGCAAAGACCCCTTTTTTGTCTTTTAATGTGGTAAAGAGTATTTGCTAAAGACTGACAGATAGTTGTAGCTCAGCTGAAAAAGCAGGGATTTGGGGTCTGACTGTACCCTTGGCAGGCTAATTTTGAGGAGGACTTGGCTTGTGTCATGTTAGATCACATGCCCCTGAGAATTTAGTTGATGGTGAGAGACTGTTAAAAAATAGAAAATCCTTTCAACTCACATTAAGTTATCTAAAAGCTGGCATAGAAGAGGCAGATTTATGGGACCGATGGTGGTGTCATGTTAATTGAATTTGAAGTTGTTACACTGCGTGAAAATGTCAATTTTATTTCTTTCCCAGCACACCTTTACTATTGATTTCACCCCGTGGTCAGAGAAAGCATTGTCTTTAGCCAAATCTCAGCTTCAGGGTAGAAGAGGCTCCATCTGTAAGTTTTTCTGACAGAACCATATGGAGCAAATCATCTAAATCCGCTTCATATTTTTTCCTGTTGGGAATTAGGACTCGCAACACCATGAGCAGTGTTCATGCCAGTTGTGTGCTGGGTGTCGGTGGGACCTCCTGTTTTGGTGGGGAGGCTGCAGGAGGCCTGTGTGAAGAGAGCTGACCCATCACAGGGCATGACTGAGCCATGAGCTCTTTCTTGTGAGGCACAGGAGTGAGAGTGCAGCTGCCTGGGAGTCGGGCAGCAAAGGCTGCAGCTCTTGTCAACATCATCAAGCAGAAGGGGATTCCATTTTGTCTCTGTTCATAAAATTAGTTTATTCTGAAGATGCTGTGTCCGTGGGCATTAACTGTACTCTGACTGTAGAAAAGAGAAGCCTAGAAATCATCTATGAAAAACTTCTTGTTTGTAATTTAATACGTTTCTTATTTGTAGGTGTTTGGAAATAGACCTGGCCTCAGAGAAAGCACTGTGATTTGGGGGAGGGCATGCTGTGTTTTTCAGTCTTCATCCATCATAACCTAATTATGGAGCAGAGCACCAGAAAAAAAGACAATTAAAAATCAGGAAAGTGGAAGTCAGGAGACACAAAAAGGGAGAGACTAAGCTTCAGACCAGTTGCTTTCTGCATGTTGCATGATGCATCTTTAAATATACGTGTTTACATAGTACCTAACAGTGTGATACAAACATTGGTTTAGGAAGCATAGTATAAGCCAGCAGGTGGAGCAGTGTTGCCATCAAAAATGAAAAGATCAAGAGAAGTTGCACATGGTTTTCTATCTGCTTTTATAATGGAAGTTGCAAGGTTTTTTAAGGCACTGTCCTGTCCCAGCTTGATGTATAAATCTGTGTTAGAACTTGTAGCTGTTGGCTGCAATGCATAGCTCTGTTAACATGTTTCTTTCTTTTTCATAAGTTGTTTTTTAATGTAAAGTTTAGCTGAGAGGAAAGAAGAATGTTTTTCCTTTTTTTATTGTTGCAGGGCTTGTAGTAAACTGAGTTGACAAGGTAAATACTAATTTCGTTGTTGATTTTTTTTTCCCCCGCTCATTTTTTTCTTCACTTCAAAACATGTATCTGTTTTCTGTTTAAGGAAGCTAAGGTAGCTAGTTTTGTATTAAGTTAATTCAAGTATTTCATGCTTATAGTACTTCAGAATTAGAAAAGATGTGGATAATGAATTTGACAAAAGCTTCTATGTGGGGATTTCTGTTGCTGTTGTCCTCTAGTTTATGTGGGTTTTTTTTTTTCTGTTTTTCTCCTAGGATCTTGCACAGGAGCCTAAAATAATTTAAAACTTGCAGAATGAAAAGATGGCACATGCAATGCTGGTACCTCCAGGAGCTGACAGCTTCTACTATTTCACCAAAGAATCTCTTGCAGCTATTGAAAAACGTATTGCTGATGAAGCATCTCATTGTGAGAAAAGTGAGCATAAAGATGATTGTGATCACGAAGAAAATCGCCCAAAGCCAAATAATGACTTGGAGGCAGGAAAGACACTGCCTTTTATTTATGGTGATATCCCTCCAGGAATGGTGTCAGAGCCCCTGGAGGACCTGGATCCATATTATATCAATAAAAAAGTAAGTGTTTTATATTTAGAGTGTAATAAGAACACTAATTTCAACTATTTCCTGTTGAGCTGATAAATGCTTTGGTGTGGAGGTAGTCAGGAGGCCTAGTTGAAAGTATTATGCAGTATGTGATACCATATTAAATATTTTGAATAGACTATAAATATATGAATGTAATTCTGCTTAAGTTGCTTTTTTGTTTGGGTTTTTTGTTGGTATTTTGGTTTATTTATTTTTAAAAAGAGCTTTTAATGGTTTCCATGTGATAATATTTTTAGTTACTGGATCTTGCATTAGCAGACCTTTATTCTCTTCAAATCTGATTAAATGCTGAAGCTTTTGAAAACTTCCTCTGTGGGTGGCTACTCTCTTCCTGGGGTTTCTGAGCAACATAGACAGTACCTGAGATCTAGTTCAGTGGGGCAGTCTTTTGACAAAGGGCTTGTTCAGTCATCTGCCAAAATGATCAGCTGTCAAACATTCCTTGAAATCTCACACAAATACTTGTTTTATAAAAAGTTAAATTTTATGTCCTGTTTAGCTAGGGAGGAACATAAGTAAAAAAATTTTTAAAAGTTATCACATATTGCCAGCTTCATGGCTTATGGTTTCTGTGGGCTGGTAAGAGCTTTTGTCACTTACAGATGTGAGTTCATAGCACTACAGTTTGCTTCAGGATCATTGAAACTGTTCAGAGTCTTATGGGGAGGATTTGATTTTTCTGCCCAAGTGTGTTTTTCCTGATGATTTGAATAAACAGGATGATTTTAATACCAGTTCCTCCCTGCATTGCCCCATGAGAAACAAGAAAATAGTATGCTGGTAGGACAATTTGAGGTTTTACTCCCTCAATACAAAGCAAGGAGGTTCTTAAAACCACTGCATCATTCCTCTTAGAATCAATTTACATCTGCACAGTTGTAAAATTTTCACAGATTTTTTTTTTTTTTTTTTACGTAAATGCTGTGTAGATGTGGTGCTTATGGGTATGGTGTAGTTGTGGACTTAGCAGTGCAAGATGAATGGTTGGATGATGATCTTAAAGGTCTTTTCAAACTGGAACTATGATGATAGAAAAATACTGAAATGCAGATTTTGTTTGAGAGCACAGAGACAAAGTTGTATGATGTTCAGTTTTTGGTGCTTGTGTGAAAATTTAGTATTTAATATTTGCTTGTATATTTCTACCAAAAATAAATTTGGTTACTTATATCTGTGTAAGTGTAGCCTCTATTTTAATGTCAAGGTTGCTAACATGTATCATAACAATTTCCTATTTCCTATCCTTCCCCTCTTGTGTTTTGTTTTTTTTTTTTTTGAAAGACATTTATAGTATTGAATAAAGGGAAGACTATCTTCAGGTTCAGTGCCACACCTGCCTTGTACCTTTTATCTCCTTTCAATATTATTAGAAGAATAGCTATTAAGATTTTGGTTCACTCATATCCTTTTCAAATGGTTTTTTAAAAATTATTACCCGTCTTCTCTAATATTTAATAACACTGCATTTTTTGGTTTAAATGTTCCTGCCATTAGTTCTTTCTCTCAAAATTAAGCAGGGCAAAGATTTGTCACTTTAACTCTCTGATTAAATTTAGAAGGGATGCAAAGCTTGGAAACGTAGATTATATCTAGTGATGTAGCTATCATTATTTCAAAGCATCTTGGCATTATTTATGACATTGCTAGTGATAATAAATTGGTTTGTGTTGTATACATTGTAAGTAATCTATAGCCTGGTCAATTCCTCATGTTTTGTTGTGATGCAAAATTCAGCATTGAAAAAATTCCTTAACTAGAGTCAACATTGTTCAGCATACTCATTATGCTCACTATTTTGACCAACTGTGTATTTATGACATGGAGTAACCTTCCAGACTGGATAAAGAATGTAGAGTAAGTATATTTAGCTAATAATTCTTTAGGTAGCTTAAAAACTGAAAAGCTGAATTAAAAACTAGGCCATATAGATGTTTCATGTAATACTATATTCTTCTCTTTCTAGCCTGGCATTAGGTCCTAGCTGCACTTAAAAGCATTAATACTTGAGAATGCTTGTAAAAGTAATGGTTTTATGCATTCAACCTCTTGAGTTTTTTTTTAATTTTGTTTTTATTAAAAAAACCTAAACAAAACAAAAATCCATTAAGAGAACAGCCATTCAACCTGAAACTACTGCTTTTCAATGTGGAGGTTGCCTTCTGTAGCCCCTGTGAAGCACCTTCAGTAGGACAAATGGGACAATGGGGGACCAAACCCTGTTTAGAGAAAACACCTATGTTTAGGCTTATTGTTTGACATTCTCAGGTCTGCCTGGTCAGCAACCAAATAACTTCAGTAAACACTGTGTTTCACTTACCATTGGATTTTATCTCTGACATGGCAGCAATACTGAAATTTTTATTTGAGAAAAAATAGTTTCTTCATTTTAGGAATAATTAGTTTTAGAATTTGTGCTGAAATGTTGAAATCTTATGTGCTGGAAACAGCAGAAGTGTGTTTCAAATAAAGAAATAAATAAAGTGAATTATCTTCCAGAAGAATGGTAGGAATAGTTCACGTGAGTTTGTAACAGCTATTACAGTGCATGTATTAATTGCTGGGTTTGAGTAACTTTCCTTCATGGCTCAGATGTTGCGTCACTGAACAACAGTCTTTTGGTTGGATATTTTCCTATAGGTATACTTTTACTGGAATTTATACTTTTGAATTTCTGGTAAAAGTCCTTGCAAGAGGTTTCTGTATAAATGATTTTACTTGCCTTCGTGACCCTTGGAACTGGCTAGATTTTGTTGTAATCTCCTTTGCGTAAGTACACACACATACATATATATATATTTTCTTTTTTTTAAAGTCAAATGTAAGTTTGAACTTTTTAGAACCTGTAATAAATTATTTAGATTATCTTAGTTTATTTTGAATGAATTGGAGTTGAATTGTGTTTCAGGGTTTTGCATTTTTATATTTTACACTACTGTAGCACACAACAATGAACTATCACACAGTGCAAAAGAGAAGTGACAACTGAATGAACAATTTAAAATAGTGCTTAAAGAATAAAATGAAAAAAAATTAATTTTTAATTGGCATTCAGTGGAAACAATTAAGGGTGTGTTTCCTAGGGAAATCTTAATTGAGAGGGGAAAATATAGATTCAAGTCTTTCAGTTGGAGTTGTCCTTCAAAAAAAAAAATTGCTTGGATTACAGGTCCAGGTAAGTAATTACAATTACAATTACAATCTACCTTAAATCTGAATAACTGTGATTTAATCCTACAGGTATATAACAGAATTTGTAAACCTAGGCAATGTTTCAGCTCTTCGAACTTTCAGAGTATTGAGAGCTTTGAAAACTATTTCTGTAATTCCAGGTAAGAAGTAGCTGTGTGAAATGGTAGGCACTCTACATCACCTCTGTTTAATTTTGTGTGTGCTGTCATTGTGTTTGTGTGTGGGATCCTTTACTACAGATATGTGACAGAGTTTGTGGACCTGGGCAATGTCTCAGCATTGAGAACATTCAGAGTTCTCTGAGCTTTGAAAACAATATCAGTCATTCCAGGTGAGAGCTAGGTTAAACACTGAGGCTGACTGCAGTTCCACAGAAGCTGAATTAATATATTTAAAAGAAGCATCCAGGTTTTAGTCTTAACTTCAGTGTGATTTCCTTTTATAATTCTTTAAAACTCTAAGCCTCAGAGTTTAATACACTCTTGCATGAGAAATCAAATTTTACATATTCATCAAAGACATTAGGGATTGAAAATTTCAGTCTGTTGTTAGTTGAATCCCTAACAAAGCAGTAAGATGGTAAAGAAATGCATGGGAATCGCATGATGCATTTATTACCTTAAGATGCCAATCTTCACCAAACCCAACCTCCAGTTGAACAGGATACAATAGAATGCAATCATTCAAATTTTTATTACACTGCAGTTGTATTCTGGTTTTCTTTGCTGTTACAGAACCAATATATTGTATATTGGAATACAACAGTGGCTAAGGTTTGGAGCAAGAGGCATCAAGAAGATAATACCTTGAAAAATTTTCTTTACATGTAGTTTATATGTACAGAGAGCATGAATAAAAAGTTACTACTTCATTTGAATAGCAGGTGCTTTGGAATGTTATCCGTTCCTTCCCATTCATACTTTTAAATTAATTTGTCAGTGAGACTTATTGGTACTTTTTCTTTTGGAATATATTTGAGGACCAGTTTTGTGAAGCTGTGCATGGTATTTCATAGTGTGTTGGTGTAGTTCACTTAGCAGTTTAACTTAGGTCAATATTTAATATTATAACAAAAATATGCCTCTCTTTGCAGGTTTGAAGACCATTGTTGGAGCCCTAATTCAATCTGTGAAGAAGCTCTCAGATGTAATGATTTTGACTGTGTTTTGTCTGAGTGTATTTGCACTAATAGGGCTGCAGCTCTTCATGGGCAATTTGAAGAATAAATGCTTGTTCTGGCCATCAGAAAATTCAACAGCTTTTGAAAAATACCTAGCTTCGTACTTTAATGGTACAGTGTTTGATTGGACAGCATACACTGAGAATGAAAGTAAGAAATACTGCTGTAACTTGCTGAATTTTTTTTATATAAACACACACACGTGCACAATTACTGTTTGGTGCTGTAGACAAAAGATAAAAATTAAATGGGATGGCAAAGAGTAGGGGGTTTTATGTATTGCATCCCAACCTCATGGTGGCATGATTACTTTTTTCCATTGACTGCATTTAGAGAGATTTATTTGTAGGTTTCAGTTGGTTTTAGAATCACAAAATCATACAGGTTGGACAGGATCTCCTCAGCTGCAGGTCTAGTTAGAGCAGACTGCTCAGTGTCATATCCAGTCAAGTTTTTAATACTTCCAAGGATTTCCTGTGCAATCTATCATTTTAGGTAGTTTATTTGCCTAAGAACAGATGTGGAAATGGAGTAGTGATAGTGCTGTTCATCAGCTTTGTGGACAGTTTTGGCTTGTAGATTATATGCTATAAAATGCTTGTGATTTGTCTCTTCAGATACAGTGTATAGATTCTCTAGTTCCATTTCTTGCTAAGTAGTAGTCTTAAAACTGAAAGAACTAAAATCTTCAAGAATGTCTATTGCTACAATTATTGACATTTCTGGGAGTCCCTACAGAGAGCTGATGCAGGCAAGGCAGTTCCATGTAGTTGTGCTTGTATTCCTCCTTTCTCATATAACCTGTTCGTAATCATTCATATGTCTCAGTTGCATTATAATTTCACTGGGTCCTCCTAGTATTTCTTTCAGCCCATGGTATGCTGGTCAGCTGTGGCTGGGTGTGGTGCTCCCTAGTGGCTTTTGCTAACAGTAATGCATTTTCATTTATTAAGGAATAAGGCCAGATTCACGTCTTGAAAAGATATACACAAATCTTGGATCTACATGTCAAAGTATTGGCACCTGGCATTTAGATCAGTATCTGAACTCCAAATTTGGAGTTTTGGCGAGCTCTAAAGTTGTTATGAAGTACTAGGATTGTAACTTTTCCGTTGTATAAGTATTGTTCTTGAATGGTAGAATTTTGGCATGGCTACATTTAAGTGTTTGGTTTAGAAACCTCCTATGTTGCTGTAATGTTCACCCCATGGGCTGTTTCTGACTAATGAAGTACCAGAGTAGTATTATATCCTGTGAAAACCAGTGCCATTTGTCAGCTTGCTAGGTCTGTTGAGGATATTGATTGAGAATAACAGCATATTAGTTTAGTTGGGATAAGAGTTTTTCCAAATCTGCCTCTTTTCCAGATCTCAGTGTCTGGCCATCCTCATGGTGAAAGTATTCTTCTTCTCATGGGTCAGAACCTCTCTCTTTTTTTAATCATACCCAATATTTGTCATTCTGCTGCCACAGACTAGTAAGAAACTGGTTTTTCATCCTTGGCAACCTCCTGTAGTTGCTGGGTGCTTTCCACCAACTCTTTTCCCAATCCTTCCTTTTGCCAGGCTGAACAAGGTCAGGTGCCTCAGCCCCTCTTTAAAGGGCAAATGCTCCAGCCCCCTTACCATCTTGGTGACCTTCTGCTGAACTGGGAGGCCAAACCCATGGACACAGCATTCTAGGTAGAGTCTAATTTGCTCTGAGCTGAGGAGGACAGTCCTTCCCCTCTCTCTGCCAGCTGTGCCTCTCTCCATGCAGCCCAGGAGGCAGATATCCATCCCTTGGCTGTCAGGCACACTGCTGGCTCACCTTCACCCTCTGCCAAGACCCCCAGGGATTTTTCTGCAGAGCTGCTCCCCAGCTGGTCAGCTCTCAGCCCGTGTCATTGCAAAGGGCTTACCCTTTCCATGTACAAAACTCTGCATTAATTTCTGCTGAATTTTCTGTGTCTTCTGTCATTTAATTCCCAAAGCCTGCCTCAGACCCTCCCAAAGCCTTATATCAGCTTTTCCCCCAATTTATCATCCTTCCATCCTTCCATCTGAATTCCTTTTTTTTTTTTTTTTTTTTTTTTTTGGCAGTGGTTAATCACTAAGAACAAAATAAATTCCTTTATTTGTGTAAGCTATTGCTTTATAATGAAAGCTGTGAATTTGTTTATTGTAAAGCAGCTGTTGTAACATCACTGGAACATCCTTCTTCCTTTTAAATGCTGCCTTCATATTTTCAGTCACAGGATATGCTGGTTAATGTTGCTCTGACTTGGAAACTGTGAGACAGCCATTGTTCATAGCTCCATTTTAAAGAAGATAGCCTTTACTTGTTTTGTTACAATCTGCCTACTGGATAAGAGGAGTTCTAAGCTTTGTGATTCCTTTTTCTTAGTTTTTGAACATGAGATTTTGACAGGATTCATTGTTTGCTGTAACACAATTTATGTCATTCTAATAATTGTTCTAGAATTTTATTTTTAGACTGTTTCTGTTTCTTTTTCTTTAATATTCCAGCTTTACTTACCAGTATTGATGTCCCAGTATTGGAACCTATTATTGGGAGAATATGAATGAGATATTCAAGCTGAACTTTAAATTATGATAACATAGGTTCATCCTCACAAAGAAAAGCAAAACAAAAAACCAACAAAAACCAACATCAAACACCTTCCATTTATAATCATGTCTCTTTCTATTTTTTTTCTTAGGTAATTACTATCGCCTAGAAGGAGACAAGGATTATCTACTTTGTGGCAATAGCACAGATGCAGGGTAAGGTACACTGAATATTACATAATACTTCATAGTAAGTAAACATCTGAACAGGTAAAATTGTTAAATGAGAAAATACTTTGTTTTAAATGTATTTTAAATACTCATTTGTAGCTAGAAAATTCCATTTCAGCAGTAAATACTGCATTAGCAGTGACTTAGGAGCATACTTTATCACGGGTTTCATTTTGTTTATCGTCTTTAAAACAGGCACAGGGCACTGGGAATTTGGACTAGTTTTTGGGAAGACATATTCAGAATTCTTCTGTCTGTGAACTGCATGCTTGGCAGTGTCTTGCTCTCTTAGAGACAGCTCTTTGTAACAACATCGTTTAATCCCTCATTTTAAGGATATATCAGACTTACCCTTGAGTTTCAGTGATTGTGTCTTCAAAAACAGATACACTTAAATCTCTTTAAATCTTTTTTTTTTTTAATAAATATTTTGTGTTTTTATGTAAGTAACTGTAAGATAATTTTATATGCGTAATTGTGCATTTTATATCCATGCACATATTTCAAAATCTGTGTAGTGTCTTTCTACGAAGGTCAGAGGCAAGAACTTCTGCCCTTCAAAAATGGGACAGTATCTGAAAGAATTCTGCTGCCTATAGCTGATACCAAGATTGCATCATGTACTATCAAAACTGCTATGAGCAGTTTCAGGAGATAAAATTATGGCTATGATGGTTATTTGCTATTGAGGAATTGATAGAATTTGTTCATTTGACTTTAATAATTAAAAAAACTGAAGAAACCAAGAAATCTCTTATGCCAGCCCTGCTGATAGACAAAATTGAGCATAAAATATATATGCTGACTCTGTTTTTTGGCATGGATGTATTCACATTATGGAATCTGTGTTAGGTAAATGTACTTTTTCCTGTGAAGAGGTATAGCAAAAAGTTTTAATGAGATGATTTGGTGTATAATGGTAACAAAAAAGTTAAGAAGAAAGATTTTAATTTGCTTTTTTATTCTTTTTTTTGTTTTTAAGAACACTCTTTAAATTTACTCACTATTTTTTAAAATTTCTTAAGCTACAAGTAGTAACTCCCTGCGCAGATAAGAATTAGAGCCTTCATTAAAAGCTCAATGTACAGTAATTTTAAAAAAACTTTAGTTTTACATTATTATTCTTTATGCACTGCTTTACTTTTTTTTTTATTCCTTTCCCCATTTTCTAAATTTTTTTTTCCTTCCTAGTAAATGTCCAGAAGAGTTTATCTGTCTGAAAGCTGGTAGAAACCCTGATTATGGATATACTAGCTTTGACACGTTCAGTTGGGCTTTTTTGTCACTCTTTCGACTGATGACACAAGACTCTTGGGAAAATCTTTATCGGATGGTGAGTATACAGTAAAAATTTTGTTTGGTGTCATAATGGCCCCAAATCAAACTTGGAAAGGCTATTCATATGTTTATACATACATGCCACTGTTGTTTTTAGAAACTGAAAATTAACTATGGAAGATGGAAGGAAGAAAATTCAGTTGCATAATTAAGCAGATATGGGCACTTAATAAAGAATCTCATGTGATTTCTGAAGAGGCTTGTGAGGGTTTTTTATTATGTTGGGGTTTTTTTGTTAAAGGTTTGGGTTTTTTTCCTGTGTATATTTCATTTTGTGCTTCATTATAAGATCTTATTTTCCAAACTTTAATATTGAGTTTGAATTGTAAAAATACTTTGAGACGGCAAAATATGAATCTTAATTTCTATATTTTGAATCCTATTTTTGATAACTAAGAATGCATGTCTAGATAAATTATATTTTTACTATAGTTTTCCATTAATTGTTGTGTGAAAATCTGTTAATTGTAATAAATATTACATTTTAATTATTTAATCATTATGCCATTTTTTAATTATTTGGGTTAATTCAAGGACAAGGCATGTTAATGCATAGTAAATATCCTAAGCTTCCAACCTGTGATGTGTGAATTACGTTAGTATCTCTGATCCCATATCCTTTTCAATATTACTATGTTAAGAGGTTTGTCTAAAAGCAACATGATCCTGAAATATTTCCTTCATATATATGAAAGCTCCCTTTATTTTGCTTTGTTATTCAGAAGCCTTGTTTGAGCTTACTGCAGAAGGAAGAACAACTCAGTAATAGTTTTGCACTTTGCAAATTCTGTAAATGCTTGTGAACTGCAGAACTGATGCATGTCTTCACCCAATGGGTCTTTTCTTTTCTATAGACACTGCGAGCTGTTGGCAAAACATACATGATTTTTTTTGTTCTGGTAATTTTTTTGGGTTCCTTCTATTTGATTAATTTGATTTTGGCTGTGGTCGCCATGGCATATGAAGAACAAAATCAAGCAAATTTAGTTGAAGCAGAACAGAAGGAGGCAGACTTGCAGCAGATGCTTGAACAGCTGAGGAAGCAGCAAGAAGAAGCTCAGGTATTTTCAAATAAGTGTTTGAGCTTTAGTAAATTACTTTGTGTGCTATTTGTTCAAAACAAAACCAGTAATTAAATTACGTATTTATAATACCCTGTTGCCTGATTGTTTCACATACCTCACAGGTACTTTAGGCTGCTATGTGTGGCTTTTTATTGCTTTTTAAATGCGTAATGTGTAAAGTGTTAATGAACTTAACCAAATAAAAAGTAATCTCAAATCAGAATAATAGTCTTTAAATAAGTATTTCTTATATAAATAAGTATTTCTTGTAGCCTGTAATGATGATTTTTCAAATTTGCAGCTTAGAAATAATTGTGATATTTGTGAAATACTTATGGAGCCTTGATTAGAGTTTAAAATACTTTTATCCATAATTTTCTGACTAACTTTTTCTACTAATTTTTTCTACTAGTGCTGTCACTAGTGAGTCAAAGACTGAAAGTAGTACCCCAAAGTTATTTTACAAGAGCAATTGACAGAAGCCATCACTTACAGAAACAGTTACATTTAATTTACTAAATTAATGCAGACTTAAGTCTCTTTTGGTTGCATTTGCATTCACTGTAACTAATGAATTTATTCAACTATTTTCTAATGAATGCTGTACACAATGCACATCACAGAGTCCGTGATGTAGATGCAAAGCAGAACTCTGAATGACAACTTCATACCTGCCCATGTGTTTTCAGTCATATTACAGAATTCCATTTGAATTTTGTCACACATCTGTAATTTAATAGAAATCCTAGGGACAATGACTATAGCTTTATTTTAAAAATGATGTGATTTGTAAAGCATCATATTCAACAATTGCTGTGGCAGGCAATAGCATCAGCTGCAGCGGAGATGACTGAGTACAGCGGTGAAAGTGGGATTATTGGACCCTCAGATAGTTCATCAGAAGCTTCCAAACTTAGCTCAAAAAGTGCCAAAGAAAGGAGAAATAGAAGGAAGAAAAGAAGACAGAGGGAGCTCTCTGGCGAAGAGGATGACATGAAGGATGAAAAGCTTCCAAAATCTGAATCAGATGGCAGTATCAGAAGAAAAAGTTTCCGGTTTTCTTTTGATGGTAACAGGCTTGCTTATGGGAAGCCTTTCACATCACCCCACCAGGTACGCTGAATAATGCAGCTGTCATTATTGGGGGATTGTGAGATAACTGTTATATCCAGCAAAATTCCCTGCAATATAAAAAGGAAAAATGTTGCAGTATTTAAATACTGACTTTCTCCAAGTATTATTTTCTAAAATGTAGCTAAACAGTTGTTACGATCTCTCTGATTTTACTGTGTAGGATCTGGTGCATCTTAACATGCATAGCAGTATTGTATGTGCCTAGTTAAGTTGAATTAGAAATCCCTTTTTAATTCATAAAAGGAAAATCTAAGTATAGTGTATCAGTGTAGAAGACTGAGGGTATTGATATCTTCTAGCAGAAAGCATGATCTCTGAGGATCATTAGAATTTCTAGAAGTCCTGATTTTTCTTTTTAAAACAGAGGTGGAAAAAATATAATACTCCAGTAATACTTTTAGATATACTGTAAATTTACCCATTGAGGTGATTCTCATCTGTAGTGCATTTGTCTGAAATTTACCTAAGACAGTGTATTAAAAATAACATTGACAGATTCCTGGGCAATAAAAAAATATTTTTTTTTTAATACATAGACATGCTTTTTGTGTATTCGAAATCTTTAGCCATTCTTTTTGTTTGTTTCCTTTGCAGTCTTTATTGAGTGTTCGTGGCTCCCTGTTTTCTCCCAGACGTAGCAGCAGAACAAGTCTTTTCAGTTTTAGAGAACATGGAAGAGAGATAGGGTCTGAAAATGACTTTGCTGATGATGAGCACAGCACGTTTGAGGATAACGGGAGCAGAAGAGGTTCTCTTTTTTTGCCACGCAGACACGGTGAACGGCGCAGTAGTAACATCAGTCAGGCCAGCAGATCATCAAGAAGGCTGACAGTGTTTCCAGTGAATGGGAAGATGCACAGCACTGTGGATTGCAACGGAGTGGTTTCCTTAGTGGATGGACCACCAGGTCTATTGTCACCTACTGGGCAGCTCCTACCAGAGGTGATAATAGATAAAGCAACAACTGATGACAATGTAAGGAAGATTCAAATTACTCCAGGTTTCCTGACCTTTCTGCATTGCACCAGGCAATGTTTTAATGGAATGAAATGCTTTGAAAATTGTTGAGGAGCTATGAATGCTTTTGCACATTTTTCTGAAATGAAGTGGGTTTTCAGTGATTCACTCAAAAGTGAGAGGCTGAAGCCTGAGAATGAAAGAGAACAAAGAAGCACATTTTTATATACCTGCAGAGCAAGGCTGTGCATGCGCCTGTGTGGTGATTCAAATTAGTAATGTACAAGTGCTAAATCTATTTTAGAAACCAAAATGGGGTGCTCAGCTTTCTAGACATTCTTCATATTATGTCATTTTGATTTTCTTTTTCTTTATGATTTTAGCCTCCCTTTAAAAGTATTCCTAATTCTATACCAATAATCATCTGGTTCTGTTTTTATACCGTGTGGTGTGCAAATGTAATGTAGCCTTTAAGATTATGTTGACATTTTAGAAGCTCTGAAAGCTTTTTTTTCTCCTTGATCTCAGAGGTGATCTGAGTTTCTCACTGCCTAGAATCAAGGTACAATTAAAAAAAAACAGCAAAGTTCATGCAAATTAATCCATTTCTCCCTCTGATCACTTTTGCCTTTTCCCTCAGTCTGCTTAGGAATGAACCAAAAGGATTGATCGCATGCTTTTCCTAGAAACCTTAGTTTATTGAAATAATAGTTATAGTGAAACTGAATTATTGAATTTCAATAGTATATGTGTAGTATAATATATATAGAAATAATAGAATAGTGTATATAGTATTCAGAAGTATAAAATGATAACAGCTATTTAAAAAAATACATAGGCCTATGTTATATGTATAATGGAAAAAAAGTTTTAGATTAACCACTTAAATACAAAGCTGTATATATTATGCATTCACTGAAACTCTTTCTTATACCCGTTTTTCAGTATTTCTAAAGTTGAATGTAATTTTTGTCCTTTATAGAGCACTACTACAGACATAGAAACAAAAAGGAGGCGTGCAAGTTCATATCAAATACCAATGGAGTTGCTGGAGGATCCCAATTTAAAGCAACGAGCCATGAGTATAGCTGGCATTATCACAAATACAATGGAAGGTGTGTTATAACTGCAGATATTAGAACTTTTTCTTTTTTACTTTTGTTACAGAAAATTAAAGACTAAGCCTCAGTTAATAAGAACAGCTGTAGCAGGATTACTTGGAACAGTGAAAATACTACAAATGACATACTTGAAAAATCTTGAGTAGTTTACAAAATTACATTCATAATGAAGTGAAATAATAAATTTAAATAATTGGACTACAGAGTTGGGAGTTTCACTGTGAAAAATATCCTTAAATGTAAACATAAGTAGTTTTCTTTTTAAAACAAGATCTTATGATATTAAAACCAGACAAAGTTTTTAATTGTTAGCTCAAAACTCAAGTCTATTCTAGTTTTCAAAAATATTTCTGATAGATACAACAACTTCCTGGAAGTCTTAGGGGGATCCTCCAAACGTCCTTGATAATTCCAGGGGTAAAGGTTTAAACCTAGAAAGGAGATAAACAAAAATTTGTCTTGATTTTCTGCAAAACTTTTTGACTATACATTTCTTTTCTTCACAGAACTCGAAGAATCGAGGCAGAGATGTCCACCTTGCTGGAATAAGTTTGCTCGCACTTTCTTAATTTGGAACTGCTGGAAACCCTGGTTAAAAGTAAAGAATGTAGTTGAATTTATTGTAATGGATCCACTTGTTGATCTGGCTATCACTGTCTGCATAATTTTAAATACACTGTTTATGGCCATGGAACATTATCCAATGACTAACGAGTTCAATAATGTACTCAAAATAGGAAATCAGGTAAGTCCATCGAGCTATATAATTTGATACAGTTGGAACCTGTTTTCTCTTGGAAATAGAATTACTTCTGTAATTTTTATTATCATCAAACAAAATAAATTTTGAAGGTTTAATTTTATTGAAAATAGTCTAAAAATACCATTTGAGATATGTTGTATTTAAGCGTTTTATTACTATATTAAAATCACATGAGTTGGATATTATTTTGGATTACTACTTTGCACTGATTGTTTTGTTTTGTTTTGTTACTTTGTGTTTCAATGAAGAATATTGCTTTGATTGTTCCACAACTATTTGGGAGGCGAAGAATGTGTGATTAATTCCAAATGATTTTTTCCCTCATTTGAAGTTTTGTTCCCTCATGGACACAGACTGTATGTCATAGAATCATAGAATTAGCCGGGTTGGAAGGGACCTCAGAGATCATCTAGTCCAACCCTTGACCCACTGGAGCAGTTGCTAGACCATGGCACTGAGTGCCACATCCAGTCTTTTTTTAAATGTCTCCAGGGACGGAGAATCTACCACCTCCCCAGGCAGTCCATTCCATAGCCTAATCACCCTCTCCGTGAAGAAATTCTTTCTAATATCTAACCTAAACCTCCCCTGGCACAACTTAAGACTGTGTCCTCTTGTCTTGTTGAAGGTCGTCTGTGAAAAGAGTCCAGTTCCCACCTCGCTACAGCCTCCTTTCAGGGAGTTGTAGACAGCAATGAGGTCTCCCCTGAGCCTCCTCTTCTTCAGGCTGAACAGCCCCAGCTCTCTCAGCCTCTCCTCATAGGGCCTGTGCTCGAGTCCCTTCACCAGCCTGGTTGCCCTCCTTTGGACCTGTTCCAGGACCTCTACATCCTTCTTAAACTGAGGGGCCCAGAACTGGACACAGTACTCAAGGTGTGGCCTAACCAGCGCTGAGTACAGGGGAAGAATCACCTCCCTGGACCTGCTGGTGACGCTGTTTTTGATACAGGCCAGGATGCCATTGGCCTTCTTGGCC
The DNA here is from genome assembly GCF_003957555.1 of Calypte anna. Classification (NCBI taxonomy): domain Eukaryota; kingdom Metazoa; phylum Chordata; class Aves; order Apodiformes; family Trochilidae; genus Calypte; species Calypte anna. The sequence continues at coordinate 19,223,189 of NC_044253.1, read as the reverse complement.
ACCTGGGCACACTGCTGGCTCATGTTCAGTTTCTTGTCAGGTTTGGGGTGGTTGATTTCATTGTTGGTTTTATAATGAAAATAATAAAGATAACGTTATCTGCTTTTCTTCTTAACCTATGCTTATTGTAAATGGTAATTTTAATGATTATGATCTCACAAAATAATAAAACAACTTAGTTCCTAGAATATTTGAAATCCTAGTACATGTTGGGAACGTGCCAGAGTTGAAGTCTAAAGATGTTCATGTGTCAACATTTAAAGCCGACACAGGCAATGTTAAATGTTTTTACCTTAACTTGGAGTCAGAGATCATTATCTGTGGAATATAAGCATGTGATGTTGCTGGTTAAATTAGATTAAGGATGTATTTGAGGAGAAAGATACTTCAAATTTAAGGCATATCAACTTGTCTCTTTTTTCTTTAGGTAGCTAGAAAGAGAAGATATGCTTTCTTTGCCTTAGTTCTTATGAAGAGTTCATTTAATAGTGCATCACTCTCTGATTTATGACCAGTTTATATTTTTCCACACACTTTTGTTAAAGCAGCTTTTATTGTGGCAAGAGTAACTGTTACCTTGCTGAGGAAAGTTCCTTTAATGAAATAGACAGCAGATATGAGGAGCAAATAGGAGACAGGTTAGGAGGAGAGGCTGATGGAATGGGACTGTTTAGTTTGGAGGAGGTGGAGAGGAGACCTTATTGCTCCCTACAGCCACCTGAAAGGAGGCTGTAGTGAGGTGGGTGTTGGCCTCTTCTCTCAAGTGAACAATGATAGCACTAGAGGAAACAGCCTGAAGTTGCACCAGGGGAGGTTTAGACTAGATATTAAGAATAATTTATTTACTGAAAGAGTAGTTAGGTACTGGAACAGGCTGCCCAGGGAGGTGGTGGAGTCACCATCACTGGAAGTATTTAAAAACTGTGTAGGTGAGGCACTTCAGGACATGCTCTAGAGGGCAATACAGATCTTGATATCTGCTTTATTGGGGGATGTTGCCAGTTAGATGTGGTGAACTTAGAGGTCTTTTCCAACTGTGACAGATCTATGATTCTGTGAACAATTTATTCTTCACTAGTCATTAAATGTATCTCACATTTAACTAAAGTTAAGAGAATTATGCTACAGCTCACTTTGATTTTTCCAGTTACTTTGTCTTTGAGGTTCATCTTGTGATTATTTTCTTTACTAAAATCCTTCTGTAACACAACTCTTACTTCTTACTTAAGTTGTTCTTCATCTGCTGGTTCCAATTATTCATATTTTTCTATAAATGACTATAAATGCTCTCCTTTCAGGTTTTTACTGGGATTTTTGCAGCTGAAATGGTTCTCAAGATAATTGCCATGCATCCTTTCTATTATTTCCAAGTTGGCTGGAATATTTTTGATAGTTTTATAGTTACCCTTAGTTTGGTGGAGCTTTTTCTGTCAAATGTGGATGGATTATCCGTTCTCCGATCATTCAGATTGGTAAATAAATAAGTCAAAATGATATATATATGAATTGTATATATGTATATATGAAATTGTATTTCTATTTTAACTTTACTCATAAAAATAATATTTTCTAGTAATATTATATATATTTTGTTGAGTATCACAGAATATCTCTGCAAGTATGTTTTAAAAAGTATTTCTGTTATCAATACTGTGTGCTGCTATGTGGTTCAGAAGCAATGAAGTATTTTTTCAAGGGAAAGAGCTGTGATGTTACTGTAATTCCTTTAACGTGGACGGCTAAAGCACAGTGAAGTGTACACTTTATTTAATTCATTTTGAGACATATAAATAAATAAAACATTTGTAGTATTCTGTCTACATCCATATCTGTAACAGGCAAAAAGACTAGAAGTGTTCCTGCTAAACGTAGGAATTATAAAATTCCTAGTTTTTTTCATATTAAGGCTATTTTTATTTTTCCCCTTGGTAAAAAAAAAAAAAAAGCTTTATTGTATTAAAAATTATTTTCAGTTTAAAAATGAGAAATTAACTATGAAACATTCTTTCCTGTCGCAGTGCGAGACGGGGACCCAGTTTGATGCAACCAAATGTCCAACTTTATTGAACAATTGCTGATAGTCTGAGGCTGTACTGCCTCACTTTCCCTTTCAATTTTTCATTTCCATTTTGCTTTTATCTGAAAACAAAAAATACTAAATACTTTTTGGTGGGAAGGAAGGGAGAAAAGGTTATGGATAAGAAGAAGTATGAAGGCTTGTGTTTGGCTTTATTTCTAGATCATGGTTCTGTCTGATCTGTTTCAATTGTTGAAAGCAATATTCTATTGGAAGATCCCATTCTTTGAGAATTTCAGAATCTGTTATTTTGCTTCGGTAGAGTCCTCTTGAACTTTTTTGTTGTTGTTTTGGGGGGGGGGGTTGATGGGTTTTGTTTGTTTGTTTGTTTTTAATTTGGTACTGCACACGATGTTTGAGGTATTTGCCCTGCTCATAATTTACTGTCTGAACAAATACAACCAATGGGATGTTTCTTTCATGTGGAAAAGAATATATAAATGCTACAAAAACCATAGTGAAGTCTAAAATTTTTTAAACTTAAAAAGTGTGATTTTTATGGTCTCCTGTTTCTGTATAACTTATGATTGTTGCAATCATGTTGAAGTTTATTCTTTTTTGTTACGGCTGAGTATCAGTAATTCATGAATGTTAGTTTTATAGCATTTTTGTAACTACTGCAAATAACATTTATTTTGTTTGTGTTTTTTTCAGTTACGAGTTTTCAAATTGGCAAAATCTTGGCCAACACTAAATATGCTGATAAAAATTATTGGTAACTCAGTGGGGGCTTTGGGCAATCTGACCCTGGTTCTGGCCATCATTGTGTTCATTTTTGCTGTGGTTGGGATGCAGCTGTTTGGAAAAAGCTACAAGGAATGTGTCTGCAAGATCTCCAGTGACTGTGTGCTGCCACGCTGGCACATGCAAGATTTTTTCCACTCTTTCCTGATTGTATTCCGAGTGCTGTGTGGAGAATGGATAGAAACGATGTGGGACTGCATGCAGGTTGCTGGCCAGGCCATGTGTCTTACAGTCTTCATGATGTTCATGGTGGTTGGAAACTTAGTGGTATGTAGCCAAAATAATACAACAATTCATTATTCATTAGAGAAAGAATGGTAACAAAACCAGTAATTAAGTTCTTAAGCATTATTACATGGGCCGTTTACATGCGAGTTTTATTATTTTGAATTTGTTACAAATACAGGTTCTGAAATGCAGTTTTCTGTTTGTTAGATTTCTGATCCTATATAGAATCCTCAGAGTGGATGCTGGGACCCCTCGGGGGTCTGGAAATGCCTTTCAGGGGATATGGGTGAGAGAGAGAAGTATCATGGGTTCAGGTTTTTGTGCATTACCCCTGGCTACCTAGAGAGAGAGAGAGAAGAGCAAAGGCACCCAAAGTTCTGCTCCCTTCAGGGAGCTTGCTGTTTGCAGAACAGGACATAGCAAGGCCTTTCCTCCCTTACAAAGGCATCACTTTCAATCGCATATGGCCAGATTGTTGGAAATTTTTTTTCTATTTTTTTGCTCTGTGCTGTCTAAAAGACTGTTTTAGCAGTCTCTGAAATTTGGGGTGTTTTGACCCCAATTGCTTGTACAGCCAACTTTTTACACAAGTAAGAAAACTTGAATTAGAAAGCTGTGGTTTTGCAGAAAAAAATATTTAAATACTTCACGTTTTCTTTCACCTTGCCGCATTTGTGCTTCCAGTTTCCCAAGTTTTTACAACCACTTTTAAAGCAATCTGTATTATATATTTTTTTCTTGCTCAGAGGAAAGCATCAGATCTGCACCAATTTGTACATTACCATGTAACAAATTGTCTTTTATTTTTTACTTTTTTCTTTTTAAACTCACCAGTATTTGAGGCCTCCGTTGCTCTGCCTTTTGCTCTGCTTTTCTCATTGCCTAGTGAGTCTTCCTCTGCTACTCTAAATGTTTTCTTCAGGCAACTGTCACTAGCAAAAGAGATTTTAAATTAGTTGTACTGGAGGCATTCTAATCATCTGATTATCTAGAAAGCAGTCACGCATTGCTACTAGTGGCACAGCCACTTGGTCCAGGATTTTTTTACTGATCTATTATTGTCTTACAATTAAGAGAACTGTGAAATTGGTTTAATGAACTAAACATCCTTCTTCAATAGTTTTCTAAACCACAAGATAGAACTTTGTTGAATGAAGCATGATCTCTGTGAATTTTTACACAGTATTTAGTGTATTCTAATTTTATACCATAGCTCTAGTGGAATTTCTCACAGGAGTAGCTAGTGCCTCCTGTATGTTTAGGGTGCTGTTAGCCAGCTGTCTTTGTTTTTCCAGCACATGGTTTTACCTGTTATCTATCTTCAAAGCTGGTGATTTGGAGGCTTTGAGGACTGGTACTCTGCTGCTTTGGCTGTCCTACGACCATTTGATCTCCTGTTAAACTCTGGACTTGTGTAACCGAGATGTATTCTGTGTTTTCTCTTGCCTTGGATGACTTGGGAATTAGGATACAGGGTGTGCTTCACATTTTCTAAGTTGCATATAGCAAAATATTTGTGAGAGTTTGGACTACAGTAATCTGTTTTCTGCACAGCTCAGCTATGTCTTCCATTGCAGAGTGCTTCCGTGTGCCAGGGAAGTAAACATTTTGGATCTGTTCTGTCAGTACCAAAGAATCATTAATTTCTGACCTACAAACATAATCAGGAAAAAGAATTTGCCAGTCTTCATGGTCATACAGCAATGCAGTACCAGAAAAAAAATTAATTAGGGCACAGGGAAGGTGTTCTGCTTAAATTATATTTACATTTTCTTTACTGATAATTTTCAGAATTGTATACAGCAAAGGAAAACATGACATCTAAGTTCTTAATGAGTGATAGAAGAAGGATGTAAATGAAAAATTGTGAAAATTCAACTGCATTGTTTTCTTTTTATTTTTAGGTATTGAACCTTTTTCTAGCCCTGTTGCTGAGTTCATTTAGTTCAGACAGCCTTTCTCCTACAGATGATGATAATGAAATGAACAACTTACAGATGGCTGTTGCAAGAATTCATAAGGGAATAGATTATGTGAAGAAAAAAGCGGGTGAATGTGTCCAAAAGGCTTGTGGGGAGAGAAAAGCTGTTGTGAATCAAAGAACAGCAGACCAGTTGAATGATGAGAGAGATCATTGCATTTCTAACTGTACCATCGCTGAAGTAAGGATAGATGCAAATTATCACAAAAATGAGAATGGAATGGCCACTGTTATAGGTGGCAGTGATTACAAATCATTCATAAACAACCCAGGCCTTACTGTCACAGTACCAATAGCTGTTGGAGAATCTGATTTTGAGCATCTAAATACAGAAGAGTTTAGCAGTGACTCAGATTTGGAGGAAAGCAAAGAGGTAAGATACTCTGTAGTTTGTATGAACAATTTTGTATTCTTTCACGGTTATCTCTTCCTTCTTAGAAATGGAATGTGATTGTGGTTTGAGGTCTCTCTAGACTGTCCCGAGAGTGAATAAATTGAAGTGAGACTGTGGAGCCAAAGAGAGTAGGAAATCCAGGCAGAACACATACAAACCCATTTAGAAAAGGGGTTTGGTTTTCCAAATTTTTAGTTGGATAGACAAGGCAGTATGTGCAGAATAAACAGAGGCAAAAGATGTGTTTTTAGAATATAATAATAATATTTCCATGACATAAGGGTGAAAGTAAGCTGGTATTTAAAAATATACTAATAAAAAACAATGCCTTTGTGCCTGATTTTTAAAACTCACTGAATTCTACAGCAATCAGTATTATTTTTACTGGATAATCCAACAGAGGTGCTGAAGCTAATGAGTGCATTAACAATTGAATTATGAAGTTAAGATTATGGGGGAAGATGAGGGAACAATGCCAGTATTAGAAGGGGACTATGTTAAGTAAAAATTAGGAAAAAAAATTCTGTGATTCTAATTCTTGAATGAAAAAAAATACTAATTTATTGCTTGTTTATGGGAGTTTTGAACCTGTCACTTCAAAGACAATTACCTGACCTTAAACTGGGTCAGCTTTAGAAAAGGTGACATTTGTCAGCAGCTGCAGACTGATGGGAGAAGCAAAATCCTGGATTTCAGCAGGATCCTGAGACACGCTTCGAAAATTCAAATTGCTGTGCTGTGGCTCCAGTGCAGACCTATCTCTGGTGTCAGCTCCCTTGGCACCTGAAGACACAAGGCCATTAATACAAGAGTATCACTGCTTGTGCAGGCAGCCATACTCCAGCCTGGATTGCTATGTTTAGATTGGGTTGTTTTGCTAGGCATGTTTTTTTCTGCCAGCCATGGGTTTTCATTTTGCATTGCTCTGTATCTGTTACAATACATTATGTACCTTAAACTATTTGAAACTTTTTTTTTTAAGTCATGCAGTTAGAAAAGCTAGTGATACTGGGAAAAAATTGCTTATCCAGACATTGTTTTTGACCTTGTATGAGTTAATGTTGGGGTTTTTTTCTGTTTTGCCTGAGGGTGCCTTCTGAAAATGTATCCTGGGTAGGAATTTAGAATCTAGTGATGACCAGGAAAAACCTTGAAGATAAAATGCAAATTAAAAATAATATTTTGCTTATTTTTAGGATCTAATTACTATCATTTAGAGCCTAAACCTGTAATATACACAGTGTGGGTGTATCTTCCCATGGTTTTGGTTTGAGGTGAAGTGGGGGTTAAGGGTGGAGGGATTTTTAGTTTGTGGGTTTTTTATGTTCAGGCCCAAGTCCAATATATATCCGTGAACTTCAGATATTCTGCTAATTTTATCTCTTCCAGCATGTATTTGGGTATGCTTTGACAGCTATAAATGCTATGTTTTGCAAATGTGTGACATAACTAGAAAACACATATTTGAATAAGCAGGAATCCATACTTCTGCTCTTTCCAGAACTTAGCCAGGAGGGTACCATGTTTTAACTTCATTGCGTACCATTCTTACTTCTCACAGGAGTAAAATCGAGCTGGATCAGTCAAGAATGCAGATCTGGTGCTTTTTAACCAGGCAGAGCATCGTGTCAGCATGTTTACACAGGTTACCTAACAAATCATACCTATATGATCACTCTTTAGATTGACTGGCCTGCATGCTACTCAGCTACAATATATTTTTGCCCATCCATTGCAATGTGGTGGAAACATGCGCAGTCAGTCCCGTGACTCCTGTCACAGCATGGCTGAGGGCAACCACAACATGTTTCTCTCTCCTTGTTACATATTTGGTATTTTTTGTACTACATCTGTGGCACAACCTGCATGCTTTGTAGGTTTTATTATTCTTCAGGACCATTCAAGTTCAAAAGAGGTTAACAGCCTATGGTTTTATGAAAATGGAAAGGTAATATTCACTTGGCTTTTTCTGTTCATCTGTTGAAACATGTTTTTAGCTGTCATGTACTTGTGAACATTTTCTGATTGTGTTCATTTGACCAGTGCCTTTGAAGCATATATATAATTACTTTTATGGTACAGTGTTTCTATCTTTTGGTATAAATTATTTCATGTTTCTTCACAGTGTTGTTATAATTTACATTTCAGTTTTTTCATACAAAAGGAGCTAAAATATATGATGAAAGATACACTCCTGGGAACAATCAAGCATACCTTTCTTTTTTGTACAAACTTTTTTTTTTTACTGTTTTGCAGTCATTTTGAATATAGATGTAATAATTTAGTTATATTCTACTCTTGAACTTGTTCTATGTATGTAAGATTGGAACTTCAAGACTCATATCCATTTTTCTCTTCATCAGCAATAACTACTTCTTTGTGAACTTAGTTACTTTATTTTTAGAAAGACAAAACAATTTCAAGGAAAACTTCTATGCAGGATTCTATTAGGTGCATGATAAGCCAGGTGGTTTAAAATGATATAAATAAGTTCAAGCAAGCAAGAAAATAAATTTAGGAAAATCTAGGATAAGGCTAACATTAAGACAATTGTTAGAGTTACAAAGTAGGAACAAGGAACCTTCTGAAACCTCCGAACTCAGGATTTTGAGAACTGTAAAACAAACCTTAGTTATACCAACTGTGTTTCTTATCCCTGATGATCTCTTCTGAATAGCTGGAAGATCTTGCCATTTAGCACTCATTGGTGTATTCCTTTTCCAATTGCAATTTTTCTTCACATGGTTTTGTTGTGCCATCCTGTATTACCTTTCATGTACTCTTTTGCACTCTATTGGAAATATTTCAGCTCTCTATTGTGTGTCCAGGGCTCCAAAATCTATTCAGAAAGAAGGAATGGAAAAGTGTCTCCTTAAGAAATTTTGCTAAGCATCTTAGAAAAATTGCTTAAGTAGGGGAAGATAGAATGTGGCAGTATCCCATCCTGCTGGTGCTAAATTTTGGGGGCTGATTCTGATTTAGTGGATATTATTTATGTGACACTGTTCCTGCTTCAAGGTTCTGGACAGGTGTAAGCATGCAAAATGGTAAACCAGAGACTTTTAATTATTTGACTGAAAAATACTTAAGTACTTTTCATTTGGATGTCACACTATCTTACTATAATCTTCCGTGCATAATAAGACCTTTTTAATAGATACACGTGCTTTTTTCCCCCCTAAGTGTTGTAGAGTAGGAGAGTTAGGTTTTAGTTTTAGTTTCGTGAAAAAAACTACATATTTTCTATAGAAAATAATTTTTATCTTGTAAAAAAAAATAATTTGCAAGCCTTATTTATTGACATACTTTTATTTTTACCAAAAAAGATAAGTAAAAAGATTCTAGTAAAAGTAATTTTACCAGCTTTCCTTTACTGAAGAGTGCCATAGTGAGAAGTCAAGCTAGTGTGGTAAAGAGGATGATAAAAAAATAAAAACTGCTTTCCTTTTCCTTATTGTTTTAGTAGTTAAGACTAAATGGAAAAATTGGATTACTTGTATTTTTGGGTTTTTTTTTTAAGACATATTTCCTGCTGAAAATAGCTCTAGTTAAGCAGGAAAATACTCAATTGATCGATCATAAGTGGCATAACGCAGGTGTGCTAAGATTTTGTTTTCTATTTCTATATAGTAATCATTTAAGATCCTATATTCTGAAAGGTTCCAGACCATGCTCTCCAACATTCATCATTAACGTTTCACTGCAGTTCTTTGGTAACTTCTCCATCAGAAAGAGACTCAGTCTACTTAAATTAAAAGGAGAGAGAGGGAGAGACATCCTTAGTAAATGAGATGAAAATGTGCTGCACAGTCTTCCTGCGGGTTTGTTTTGGTTTTTTTTAAATTACACAAGAGAATGTTTCCCTTTTATTTTTCATATTCACAGCTGTATGGCTGGTACGTTTGTTCTTTGCTTTGAGGGATGGGAAACATCAGATTTTCCTTTACTATTTGAATATCAGAAGGTGAGTGACCTATATGTGAAATGCACAGTAGGTTGCACCTTGTGAATAATCAGCTGGCCTACTTAGTAGCTCATACTACAGTTTTCTTTAAAGTTTCCTTTAAAATCTATACACTTTTATTTGCTCCTTTTAAAACAATGATCATGCAAGATGGATTCTGCTATTTTTCTCAAGCAATCCTAAGTGGATTCATTGAGACAATTTGTAGTAGTATATTTGTGCCATCACTCCTCAGCTCCATCAGGAAAAGAGAAAGATCAGTATCCAAATTTTGGCAGCCCAGTACTTGGTATTAAAAAGAATCTGAATAGCTTTTTATTGCCACCAGTGAGAAAGAAAAAAGGTATTATATTGAGGAAATCTTCTTGACTTAAAATGTTTTGACTGCTGATTTGCAAACATCAAGGCAGCTCATCAACTTTTGAGTACATAAGTTGACTCATTGAATTCAGTGCTTAGTGTATGTGCAATGAGGTCTTACCTCAGTTCAGTTAATTCTGAACATCTGTTAAGTGTCATGGAAGGTAAATATTTCTGAATTCTTTAAAAACCTGTTTCTGGAATGGTTCACAAAAACAGATCTCTTCACATTTTGTATTTAGCAAAAAAAATGTTTTTTAAACTAGAACTGGAAAGTCTTCAATGTATATTGGTTTTTTTACTGTGTATTCTTGTTTGTTTGTTTGTTATTTGATACATTAATCTTCTTGAAAAATATGACCACCCCAAATGAAAAAGAGAACTGATGTTTAATTAATTCTGTAACTCTTCAAGCACAGGATTATGTCCTGCACTGTTCTTAGAAGAAGAGAGAAACAAGCTACCTATCCTTTATTTGAAAATAGTTCATTGAGCCTGTAATTTGATTCCTAGAGTCATGAAATTTGCCTTAGCTAAAAATATATAAAAATGATTAATCTCAGGTTCTTCTGCAATGTGTTAATTAAGATATATAACTTCATGTTCTAAACACATTGATTCTTTTCCATGTATGTTTCCATTTATGGTTGTCCATTTTTTAATGTTTTTAATTTATAAAAATCTGTATTTTTTCAGTTGAATTCATGTCATCTGCTCAAAAGGTTTACTAAGTAGCTTACATTTCAAATAACCCATGGTACTTAATTCTGTTTTCAAATTATTTTAGAAATACGGAGTTTACAAAACTTCCTTACTATTAAAAGAATGCATTTTCAAAATTAGTAATTTTATTTATAGTAAGTTCATTTTTTCAGTTTACCCACCACTGCTACAACGTTTTGCAATATATATGCTATGTCACGGAATGATGAAAGCAGCATATTAATAAAATGATCGAGGTAAATAGTGGTCAGGTTCAATAGTTAACAGGAAAAAATGTTTGTTGTGGACATTGATATTCTAAAATTAATGCTATTAAAAATGAAAAGAGGAACTTATATTAAATATGAGTAATCTTGGGGTCCTAGTCTAGATATTCAGTTTCTAAAGTAGCAGCAAATTAGGCAATATTGCCGAGTCATTTTTAATAAAAGTTAATGCCGAACATTGGTTTATTTTTCTTACTAAATTCTTTGTTCACACACATAGCAAATAAAGATAAATTTTTTTAAAACATAACATAATATTGTCTTTTCACGTTTTATAACTGAGGTATAAATGCAGCTGGATTGGATAGTGCCCGTGACTTTTGGTTTTTTACATCTGAAATGTCTCTTAATCGTGCAGGAGTAGCTAAATTAATGAAAATTATGTTAATTTTACAAAACTGAGGCTATTTTTTAAAGTGTGCTTGCATCATTCCCTACATTTAGTTGTGTGAATTAATTATTGATGTTATATACTTCTTGAAAATAACATTGTAAAATGTTAAAGAAAGCTGTGACAAAAACTACTTTGACTTAGTTTGGTACTCATACTCAGATTAAGTGTACAGGACATCACATCTTTCCTTCAGCACTCCAGACTACGGATTTTTTACATTAAACATGTAAATCAAAAAATAAGGTTTGTTCTTAGATTAATAATTATTTTTTTAATAATGTGACTTCTGCAATTTTAATTATTAAAACAAAACATTTCTGTTCTTTCTGGATGTTGACTGTACAGGTATGTGTACCAGAATAAGGAGTAGTTTCAGAATGCACAATGTAATACATATGTGCATTGGCAAAAAAGAATGCAAATGAATGCCAGTTGAAATGTATTTATCCTACTTTTTCCTTTTTGAAACTTAGTACATATGTAAAAAATATGTTCATATGGTAGTGATAATTATATTGTTTAAGACAGGGTGGACTTATTTTTTTTTTTACGGATGTGTTGAGGATAATCTTCAAATTCCAATATGAAACCAGATTTCATATTTATCCTGACCTTAATTTAGCATTTTCCAATTCCTAAGAACGATCATAAAACCAAAAATAGCTTAACTATATGGAGGCAAATATAAGAATTTTATCATAAATTGTCATATATGCCATAAGTGCTTAGCTTGCATCATACTTATGTTTAAGATGCCAGTAAAAAATAACTGATAATCAATTTCCTTTATTTTTAAGTTATCAATAATGGGCACTGAATTAAAATCAGTCCTTAAAAATCTGCTACATTTTCTCTCTTACACTGTTTATTCTGGCAGTTTGCAATTTAAACATTTTCTGCTGTCAGAATTTACTGTCTTCAGGTTGAGGAGACTGCTCTAACAGAAGTAGCTACCAACATACATTATCATAAAGTGTAACTGGTATTGGTTTAAAATGTAGCAAGAGAAATTATAGTAAGAAACCATTTGTAGAAAACAAAATAAATAGGTTATCTCTGGGTAGAAAGTGGATGATTTATACACATTTCAACAGCATTGACTGCTATATGTGGATGTTTGTGTGTATTTCTGGTGACAAATACTAGTTTTATTACTTGCACACAGTGTTGCATGCTAAAAGTTAATTACAGTTCTAAAAGTGTAAATATTAGTAACATAACTGTTAGCAAATTTCATTTTCAGAAGCTGAACTTTTCCAGCTCATCTGAAGGAAGCACAGTTAATTTAGCTCTCTTTGGAGAAGAAAAAGCTGAAACTGAACCAGAAAAAGTATCAGAGCTACAGGCATGCTTTACAGAAGGTATGTTTTACAGAAGATGTTCAAATAAAATTTGGGGTTAGCAATTATATTGTGGTTGTTTGCAACAAGCATTGGCAGTGCAAAGAATCTATTTGCTACAGCAGTTCTGGATCCGAGGTTGCCGAGTCTTACGATCATTTTGCCTGTTGTGAATAGTTGCACTGAAGTCCATGGAGTCATTTGTGTGATGCAGAGTTAAATATGTATGTGATAGATCTTAATATTTTTAAATAAACACTAGGCAAAATTCTATTAACTGGTTCTCAGAAATCAGTAATCCTGTTGATTTAAATTACATTCTCAGTAGTGCAGTCTGCAAGACCAACCCTTACACTAGATTCATTCCACTCAGAAGTTTTAACCAGAATCACGTGATTACCTGTGGTCCCTTCATACTGTTAAAATACAATCCAGTGGATGGTTCAAAGCTTGGAAAGTTTGATTCAAACAATGGAGTTATTATCTTGACATTACACTATTAATGGGGTCGGAGGTCCATAAATATAATTGTGAATGCAGCAGGTGAATGAGATCCTCCGGTCTCACTTGAGAAGCCTTAACAGCATACATGTATTTCCTTACAAATTTCCATTTATTTTAGTTCTATAAGCTATATCCTCTAAGGGACTACTCAAATTTACTGTAGGGGAATGTATTTCCCATTTTTGTGATAATACAGATTTTACTTTCCTTTTAAGTCATGATTAAATAATTCAAAACAATATTCCAGGATTATCTGTCTTGACCTGTCCATGCTTTTTGATTGACTGTAATGAATACGTCTTTGACTTGGGGTAGGGTTCTTGTACTTTAAAATATTATTTTACCCATCTTTGAAAAAGAAAATTGTTTGAAATGTGGGGATATATTCATTATATCAAGCTCCCTCAAATAATTTTGCATTATATTGCAGTTCTTCCTTATTCTCGTATGGTGTGATGCCTGCCAAACCTTGAGCATAAGATGATTTTTTCTGTGATGTAGGCATTTTGAATTGTTGAAGATAAAATAAATCATGCTCTTCACAGTAGTAGCTGTTTTATCTGAGCTGAGGAAATATAGTGCAACTTACTGTAACGTACAAATGTAATGACACTCACAGGTAAACTAGAATACTGCCTTTAGGACCCATTAGAATTTTTTAAACTTGGTTCTGTTTCTATGTGAATAATAATTTTTAAAGAAATAAGGAGACTACTATTAGCCAGGCAGATACTGAGCTTATTGAAGACTGTGCCTTGAGGCCCCATGATAAGGCAGGAAGTTTTCTGAAGTGCACAGACTTCTGTGGGTGGATGCCACAAGTTGGTACCACATGGAACACATTCTGCCATTAAATCAGTTGTTTAGGTCATGAAACGGGGATTCTTGGTCAGCTCTTGAAGCAGTCATTCCTCAGTATAGTAAAATAAAGATTAGTTACATCTGTGTGATTTATTTGAACCTTAGCTGAGACAGAATTTTTTTGAAAGAAGCTGCTGAACTCTTGAGCTAGCTCACATGAGAGTTGCTATGTGCTTACGTACTTTGTTTCTACTCCCTGACAATGCTAATGTTCTTTAATTATCTGTATATAAATGAAAAGTTATTTTTAAACTGTGCTTATAAATGAACATTAGCTCAATTAAATGACTTTTTCTAACTTGATGTAGTGTCAGGGTAGTAGAAAAATTGTGTGCATGCAAGTTTTCCTGCATCCAAGGTATCAAATTAAGAAGGTAAGGATGCTTTAAGTAGCATGCAGTATTTGAAATTCTGACTACCTCATGAAACAGGAGTTAGTTTTTTACTTTTTCAGAGTATTGAAAATTCTACCATATAACAGTTTGTCATTGTTTTATCAGGCTGTGTACGGAGGTTTAAATGCTGCAGAGGCAATATGGAAAGCACAAAAGGAAGAATTTGGTGGAACCTTCGAAAAACCTGCTACAACATAGTAGAACACAACTGGTTTGAAACATTCATTGTATTCATGATTCTTCTCAGCAGTGGTGCTCTGGTAAGTCGAGCTTGCACCCATAGAAACAGTACATATACAAATGCATTTTGTTTTTTTTTTCAAGATAGTATTATAATACATCTGTGTTCATCAAGAAAGAAACAAAGTTGGCTTCAAAGAGATCTTGGAACTAAATTCCCAAAGTATTGGGTAGTGCGTTTCAAATCAGTCATTAAATTTTTCTTAAAGCATTCTGCAGATGAATTTTTTATTAATACAACATTGTATGTGTGAATGGGGTTGCCTCAGAAAACAATTTTACTAGAAGTCTTGTTTGTGAATTTATAAAAATCATACAAATGGAATGTTTTTTCTACTTCAGGTAAAAATTGTCTCCAGAATCAATACAGATACTGAATTTATCATATTTCTCATTTAATTTTTTGCTTTAGTTTTAGTTACAGTATTTCCTGACTGTGATGTAGGAATCTTTTAATTCTTTTATACTACTCATAGTGACATTTAGTCTTTCGCACAGATAATAAGTATTCAGTTCTTTTTCACTGTCAACTGATGCAGGCTTTGGTATACACTGTCATTATTTCTGCTCCAACACCTGAAGCACCATGTCCCGTCTTTACTCGGTGACCTTGGGGTTTGCAGGGTAGTTTCTTTCACTTTTTTTTCCTTCAGTCCTCATGCTGCCATACAATGTTTTATCCTTTCTTAAATATTTTCCTTGGAGGCAGCACCAGCTTCGCTGAAAAGCTTGGCTGCTTCCTATGGTGGGTCAGTTGAGGAGCCAGCACAGGGCAGCCCAGAGCCTTTTCTCACAGCAGCCACTCCTGTGGCCTTGAGCAACTCAAACCTTGCCACCAGCACACAATATTGGAATTCAGAAAATAGCAGCAAGTGTAGCTCATTATTCTCTCTTTTTGTATTTACTATAACTGGGAGGCTGACTTCTGAATGGGGCTCTTAAGGGTGACAAATTGTAATTCTGTGTTGACTTTTACTGAAATTTCTAGAAGCCTTTTTTGCAACTTCAGTTAATTCTGATTCCATTGCCAGGCAATGATAAGATCTAAAACTGAGAAAGAATACAATTGTAATCTCTGCTCATGATGGCTTTTCAAGGTAAAACATCTGAAGTTGAAAGTGATTTTATTTTGCCTTTTGAAATTCAGTCATTTTGGTTTAATTTGCAGTTTGTAATATGAATATTTGACTTACATGCAACCCATACTTCACAGGCCTTTGAAGATATATATATTGAACAGCGCAAGACTATAAAAATCATACTGGACTATGCTGATAAAATCTTCACTTACATCTTTATTCTGGAAATGGTGCTAAAGTGGGTGGCCTATGGTTTTCAAACTTATTTCACTAATGCTTGGTGCTGGCTGGACTTCCTGATTGTTGATGTAGGTAACTATAATTTTTAAGTAGCCTTTTTCTGGTTTTTAGGCAGGTTCGTTCATGTCAGTCTAAACTGCTACATACATATAGTGAAGAATAAGAATGTGGATTAAAAATATCAGAAATTTGCATACTAGTGCATAAGATTTCATTATAATTCTTCATTGAGAAAATAAATCTGCCTTTCTATTTATGCTATCATTTACTCTTATGCATTCTGTTGGTTTTATTGCTCTGGGTCCCAACCACTGAATTTGAAATTTCACTAAAGTTCTAAGCAGTTCTGCCCTTTTCTTAAGATTAAGTTCTGCAAAATGAGATACTCTCAACAAGGCAATGAAAAAAATTGTTAAGACTGCATTTGAGTGTGGCTCAATTGTTTTTTCTATATTATGTTTTTTATGAATACCACTCTTCTATTTTGCTTTATCTTTTGATTGTAACTCAAATATCAAGTGAAATAGTATGTTTCCATATATATGTAAATTTGGATTTAGATTTGTTCATTAGATTTTTCATTTGGGAAAATGAAGGAAAATTAGAAATAAACAAATGTATTACAGTCTAATAAGTATTCAGGTTTAGTACCTTCGTACATAACCCTGTATTATGAACGTTTGATCTTGAATTGTGTTTAAGATAAATTCTACCCAGAAAGGCATACCACATCTCCGCAAGGGTAGGTATGGGCTGTTTATTTTTTTCCATTATTTCAGTATTTTTATGTAGCCATCTTCATCTTGCTTGGAATACCTACATCTTATGGCTCTAAAGGAGCAGATCACAGAGTGATTTAGGTTGAATGACACCTTTTGGAATTTTTCTGGTCTCATTGCTGAAAGCAGTGCCAGCTCAGAAATTGGTGCTAACCTCGAGGTTAGATTAGGTTGCTCATAGTGATACCCAGTTTTGAGTGGAGATTCTGCCACCTAACTTGGCAATCTGTTTCCAGTGTTTGATCACTTGTATTGTAAACGTGCTCTTGCTTCCCACTTCCATTCCTCTGAAACTGTCAGTGATGGTCTGCTTAGCTTTCTCTGACTTTTTTGCCACATTTACTTGTCATGGTTTTCAGCTAATAGCAAGTAACTTTAACTCTTTCACTATTACCTCTTCCTGCTGGCGTTAAGCTGTTATTTTTGCTTAGCAGGCAGTGTGCTTCTGATAGTTTGAACCCACCTTTGCTTTATCTTCCTGTCCTATGCCTTCATCCAGCTAAACACTGAACAAATTTGCCGTACTAGTACCAGTTAATTAAGTGAGGTGACATTTAAGGGGTCTTTTTAGGCAAGCTGTTCAGTACCTTGTTGGTCTAAGCTGTCAGATCTAAATCACTGTCCCCTGTTTGGGAAAGAACATAAAGCAGACAAACAGAAATTCTTATACATTGTGATGCTCATAGTGTTTCCAGGGAAGGATAATTGGCCTCAAAACAAGTGCAAATGCTGGTTTTGCTCAGCTCAGCTCCCAGTTCAGAGGGTTTAGGGAAAAAGAGCAAACATAGCATCATGCAGTGTTTAACAGATTGCTTGAGCTAACCCAAGAGGAAATAAATCTGCATAAGGCTTCCTCATGTATAAATGAACAGGAGAAACGCATCTGAAGTGGAAGTATCAGTGAGGGCACAAGTCATTCACCCTTGCTGGAGAATAGCAGGGCAGTCAGCTTTTGAAATATTAATCCATCTGTAATGAAGGATTCAAAAATTCTCATGGATTAGACCCTCTCTTCCACAAGAGTAATAATGCTGAAAGAGGAAATAAATCTCAAAGAACAGTAATTGTTTAAAATACAAGCAGTTAAACAAAGCCAAAGGCAGATATTTCCACCTTACATTTCTGCAAAACTCCTATTTCTCAGTCACATGAACAAAAAGTTGAAATGAAGCTGAGGATGGATTCTGTCTCACATCTGTCATTACACTGTGTTTTTTGTGTTTTCCCTTCTTGTTTTTTTACAATGCACCTTTTGAATTCACTGTATTGGTGAAAGCATATAATACTGCTTTCCAGTTTTACATCACAGAAGTGTTACAGTTAACACTTTTATGTCTGGAAGAAAGTTGAGAACTGGTATTAGGGGTTGTCCAAACCATTATCATACATAAGGAAGAAGAGGAAATTATTATTTTAAAAAAAGAAATAGAGGGCCTGCATGTATATGCACACACGTTCAAAAATGGTACCAAAAGTTTTTGTTCCATAATCACCATGTGGTAAGGTAAACTATCCTCCCTCTCATTTCTCCTCTCAGAAAAAAAAAGAAATATATTAAGTTTTATTTAAGTTTCCAAATAAAGTTAAAATTATGAATTAGGTAAGTAGAGATGTACTAATGCTGCAGGAAGAGAGTTTTGTGCAATGAAAATACTGTAACTCTGTTATATGAGAAAATATGATTATCTGACAGGAATACTTGAAACAGATTTTTTTTTATCTTCTCTGGAATTATAAAAAATAAGGTGTAATGATCTTAAGGTCTTCATGGATTCTTATGGATTAATGCTAGATATGCTTACTATGCTAGATATTTTTCTAGCATTGTAATATAAAGAAGGAATAGTCTTTTAAAACTATTATAGCTGAGTTTGTATAGGAAATGAGATCAGTGGCATAAAGTAAGGTTGTTCCCATCAGTGAATGTATTCTTTTTCTAGTTCTCCTAATTTCTTTTTTTTTCCTTTTCTTAACAAAATATTCCTGTCATGAACTACCTGACCTAACTATATTTTCTTCAGCACCTGAATTAGCTGAAGTTTTTAGATGGGTTATTTCATAAATATAGGTATATAGTCATCCATGATAAAGCTTTTTAGTGATCACTGACTTGGGTTTCGTGTATTGCACAGATGTTGAGATTCCTGAGTTGATTTGGTTTTAACTACTTCTTGTGTTTTCCAAAACTAATGCATCCTGATTTTTGGAAATCACTCCTGATTTTATGTAAACTTTGCATGCTATGTTTAAAGACAAAAAAATAGCCAGTTTCTCCTTGCTGTCTATAATGCGCCATTGTTTAACCCATTTGGATACTCTAAGGCAGATAACTAAAACTAATCTTCCAACTGCTTGATTCTCAGACTTGAAACTGTTCTGAAATTTACACAAAACATTGTTAAATTTTAAATTTTTCTTGTTCTTTTTTATTCTTGCTAGAAGCTTACAGTGCTTATGAACTTTTTTTTTTTTTAATATCCAAATCAGAGTTTTCTTCTTCTAGATATTACATTTATACTGCTAGGCTATTAAAAATACTAGAAGTACTTTTGTTTTGTTTTGTTTCCTCTAGGTTTCCTTGGTTAGTTTAGTAGCTAATGCGCTTGGTTTCTCAGAATTTGGTGCAATTAAATCCCTCCGAACATTAAGAGCTTTGAGACCTCTAAGAGCTTTGTCACGCTTTGAAGGCATGAGGGTAAGAAAAAAAATCGTCTGTAGAACAAACCCGTACAAATATTCCTAATTATAAATCATGGAGAAACACTGTCTGTTTTCAAGAGCAAAAGTAGTATGTCTGATCGTACTACATCTGTAATTCCTTTCCTGTTGGCATTACTTTGGTGTATTTTAGTGTTTGACATTAAATCTTTCCCTGTATTTGAAATGATCTTGTTACTACCCAGTATTTTTAATTTTTTTTTTCCTGTGTTTGTTTACTAGGTGGTTGTGAATGCTCTTACTGGAGCAATCCCATCCATTATGAATGTACTTCTGGTTTGTCTTACATTCTGGCTAATTTTCAGCATCATGGGGGTGAATTTGTTTGCTGGCAAGTTCTATCACTGTGTTAACACCACAACTGGTGAGCAGTTGCCACCAGATGAAGTCAGTAATGTAACTATGTGTGAAAAACTTAGAATGATTTCTAAGGATGTTCGGTGGAAAAATGTGAAAGTAAACTTCGATAATGTTGGAGCTGGTTATCTTTCTCTTCTTCAAGTAGTAAGTGTTTAAATTTTTATAAATTATTTTTCCAGCTCTGTTTTATAGCAGTAATATACGACTGCATAATTTACAGAGTTATTTAGCAATATTTGAATTTGCATGGGATTTGATTTTAAAGTTGTGTTCTGTGAAGCTAATTAATATTGCTTATGTTGAAAATCTGATACATTCTGTGGCCATTTTGGAAGAGGAGGAATGTCTAATATCTGCCAGAGGGATATAAAGTCCCTTCTGGCGCCAGCCTCTGGCACCTTTCCAGGCTTTACTGAAATACACTATCTAGTGGAAATAAAATGCAGCTAGGATTAATTTTCTTCTACTTACTTGATCAGTTAAGGCCCATCGACTTAGATTTTCACCATGATAGTTAAACAGATACATTTTAGGACTCGTAATCTTCAAACAAGAGGAGAGCCACGTATTTATTTAGAAAATTACTTTAAAAATAACTACCTATCTTCTGGAGCTGCTTCTAGGACTCTTTGCATATTCTATCTGAAAAATGCCAACCCACTGAGTTTTAGAGTCCTCCAGTTTTCAACAGTCAGAAAGTTAGAACTGTAGGAACCTTGTTATAAATCGCCCATCTGGCTATAATCAGATAGCAACTGATTGCAACTCCTCCATCATAGAAATCATATGAAATTGTATGAATTTTAGAATTTATTCAGTGTTTAAATATTAGGGAGAAGTATTCCACAGTAAATTACTTCCTGTAAATACTTCGCTGTGGCTTTAAGACTAGTATTCTTCTTAATTCTTCTTAATTTTTGTGGGTGCTAATGGTTTTAGAAGACAGTGTCTTATTGAAATGTTTACAAAAGTGGAGCTGTGGTAGAGAACACTAACAAACTTCTTTTTTAGGCAACATTTAAAGGATGGATGGATATAATGTATGCTGCCGTTGATTCTAGAGATGTAAGTGCAATATAAAATTAAAACAAATCTAAGACTGATGTTATGGTTCTTGAATGGCAGTTGAAATACAGTAAAATTTTAGGAACAAAAATGTAAAACCTTAATAAATTTTCTATATAAATCTGTGCACTATGAAATAGTTAAGTGCATATACTTCTAATCAGTAAAAAAATTATAGTAGTAAATCTGCACGCTATATTACTAATTTATTAAGCCACCTGTCATTAAAAATTGACTTATGTCAGTAACATCATACAGATTAGGAAACAATTTTTTCCTATATCCCCAAAATTAACATAAATAATCAAGTGACATTACTTGCATTAGCTAATCCACAGATGCAGACTCTGATGATCTCACATAAAATGGCTGAGTTTTCCCTGGTTTTCTGTTAATGCTGTAGTTTCTTTGCATCTCTCCTCTATCCAGCTCTTGATATGCACAAAGAGTACAGGAATTTAATTGGGCAGGGAAAAAATTCATGTATTACAACAAGGGCAAGTGTTAAGTCTTGCATCTGGGAAAGAACAACCCCAGGCACCAGTATAGGCTGGGGACTGAGCTGTTGGAGAGCAGCACAGGGGAAAGGGACCTGGGGGTGCTGGTGGATGGAAGGATGACCATGAGCCAACAATGTGTTCTTGTGACCATGAAGGCCAATGGCATCCTGGGGTGCATTAGAAGGGGGGTGGTTAGTAGGTTGAGAGAGGTTCTCCTCGCCCTCTACTCTGCCCTGGTGAGGCCACATCTGGAATATTGTGTCCAGTTCTGGGCCCCTCAGTTCCAGAAGGACAGGGAACTGCTTGAAAGAGTCCAGCACAGAGCAACTAAGATGATTAAGGGAGTGGAAAATCTCTGTTATGAGGAAAGGCTGAGGGAGCTGGGTCTCTTCAGCCTGGAGAAGAGGAGAGTGAGGGGTGACCTCATCAATGTTTATAAATATGGAAGGGGTGAGTGCCAGGAGGACAGAGTCAAGCTTTTCTCAGGGGTGACTAACAATAGGACAAGGGCCAATGGTTATAAAATGGAGCATAGGCAGTTCCATATAAATATAAAGAAGAATTTTTTCCCTGTGAGGGTGACAGGGCACTGGAACAGGCTGCCCAGGGAGGTTGTGGAGTCTCCTTCCCTGGAGACATTCAAAACCCACCTGGATGTGTTCCTGTGTGACCTGCTGTAGGTGACCCTGCTCTGGCAGGGGGGTTGGACTACATGATCTTTCAAGGTTCCCTTCCAACCCCTAACTTACTATGATTCTATGATGGTTTTTTGAGATTCACACATCTGTCAAACTGAGTAGGAATTACATGAAACATCAAAAAACATTTGAGAGGAACTGGCAGGTCTGTGCCAGGCCCTGTATTAAATAGATTTTCAAGTTCAAAGACAAGGGAAGCGTAGGGCATGCTTCAAAAGAGCTCTTTCTTTCCCCACTTGTCAAGGATTTGTTGTCCTGCTGGATGCACTTTCTTTTTATTCTCCTTTATGTGTAATTCTGTTGTTATGTATTGCTTTTTTTCTATGTTACATAGATAGGGGACCAGCCAAAATATGAGGAGAACCTGTACATGTATATTTACTTTGTCGCCTTTATCATCTTTGGATCATTTTTCACCCTGAACTTATTCATTGGTGTCATCATAGATAACTTCAACCAACAAAAAAAGAAGATAAGTAGCATGTTTCAATTTAACAACACTTCATTGTTATTGGGCATTTCAGCAAATGTATGTAAGGATAAATATGAGTGTCTGAAATTCCTTGAGGTAATAGAAAAAAAAAAAAAAAGAAATCAACTATAAAGCTTTCCTTTCATTTTGTTCAAGAAAATTATACAAATAAATGACAGGGAAGAACAGAATATGTGAAACTACAAATAAAGAAATTAGTAAACAGATGATATATAGCAGTCCTGTGAAGGCCTTCTCAGTTACAAAGAGACAAGCTGAGTGCAGGATCTACTGCTCTGTATGGGCAAATTAGAGAGGGCTGGGAAACTGTCTCATCAGTTAGTAGTGAACTTGCAAGAGAAGGAAAATTGTTGATATTTGAAATGTGTAGTTTTTCTTTTCAACAGACATTGTTTCTATTATTTAAATGAAGGCAGGATTTTGTGGTTTTATTTTTATTATTTTAGAAAAATGAGCTAAGTAATAGCATGAAAGTACATAATTTCCTCATTGGTAATTCTATATTGTCAAGTTTGATTCATTGTACTAAATAAATCCTAATTTTAGATTTATTGCAGTGGAAACTTATAATAAATCCACTCAAGACTGGAGTATGCAACTTAATGTGTTGCTTTCTCAGGTCTTTTGAATCTTATCTGAGAACCCACGTAGTAGAAAGGATAAGTTTGTGGTTCCAAAGCTGATGACATTTTCATCCTCCAAGGTGTTTATATCTCCCTTGGAATAAACAGCAGGGGCTTTCAGGTGGTTCAGTTTCTTATTCTGGAGATGAAGGCTAAGGTTATGTACATGCTGTTGGCATTTTTGGCAGTCAGAATGTGACAAGGTGACCTCTCTCAGTTTTGAGGTGATTATAAGTTTAATAAAGTTCACTTGGCAGACACTGTCTGCTGTAGTCATTATGACTCAGAAGGCAGAGAAAGTTTCCTGCAGAACAGCTTTTTCTGGCACTGTGATGTACTCCTCTTGTACATCTGTAAGTTTGCTAAGTGACACCAAAAGAGTAGATACTGCAGGTATCACAGAGGACAGTGATTAGTTTCTTTTTTTTTTTTTTTTTTAGTTTAGTTTAATTTCACTATTCAGTTTCAAACAGCAAATTAGCAAACATTAGTCACGTGTCTTTCGAATTTCTTCATGCACTTGTGCACGTAGAAATTAGTAGATCACACAGTATGAGTCTACCCAGCAGTGTTTTTCTTGTCTTTGTCCTGCTTTCACATTACTTGAGATCTCTCTGTTTTGGGCAATGTTGAGATATGAAAGAGAAACACTTGATACTGCAGTAAACTGTCTCTGTGTACTTAACCTGTACATTTCTTTGGTTCCTGTGTGCATCCTACTTTTATTGCATTAGTTCCCATGGAGAAAAAACTATTCTGCTAGCAGTCAAGTTCCTAACCATAATGGTTCTCAAAAGCACATTAGGCCCATCTCTGAATCTCTCTTCTCCCTGTGGACAGTATACAAAGACAGTGAGAAGTTGTTCACTCTTGATAGCCATTACATCAGTGAGACAGCAAAAGAAATCCCCAGCTCAATGCCAGTTCCTTTATAAGCTTTTTTTTGGTTTTTTGTTTTTCCCGGTTGGTAAAATCTCTTGAGCAGCATCACTTTTCTACCATAATTAGCAAATTAATTTCTTGTTCTTCCTCCAAGATCCTTGCTCTCTAAGATTTCAATTTTAGTTGAATATTTAGCTTCTGAGAAGAACATGATAAAGAAGATATCTTTTGACTTCTCAGTCTTCATATCTTTATGTAGCTACTGCTGAAAGACTGATTCACAGTCTAAGACTGACACTGCATTTCACAAAGTCACAGGTTTACCTGTGAATCTGAAATTTGTTTCCAAATGCCACTGCTTTTGTGTCCTGTGTACTTGGAATGTACTTCTAAAAAAGAAAAAACAAAGTAACTTGTCAGCAGACGCTGTATTTCTGACACATGGCGGGTATTGCACATAGCTTTTACTCAGGTGGTTGTCCCCTTACTTAGGCAAGAAACCCCTAAGTAAGTCTGTGCTTCTCATGCTCTCTGTACCTTGTAGGGGAAGGATCAAGCCTCATATAATCTGAAACTGAGGTACCTATACTCACATGATAAAACAAACATCCTGGAAAGTAACATCAGCAATTTTTTTTTTTCCTCTTATGGCTTCCCTTAAGACATACCAGCTCTCAGGGATTCTTTTTACCTTTGAAACTTTTTTTATTTCTGGTTGGTAGATTCACAGTGTGGAGTTCACTATGTTAGATATATAAGCATCTATGGCATGTATATTTTTACAAGTTTTGTTTTTATATGTATTATATTGAATTAATCAGATATCTGTTTAAAAACAAACCCAAACAAACATTAGTTTGGTTTTTTTTTTCTCTGTTCCTTAATTAATTTTTCCTTCAAGACTTGTCAGATTTTTTTACAATCTTTGCTAGAAAGACTACTATAATTTGGTTTTGGTAATGATGTATAAGAAGGAATACATGGTTCAAAAAACCAGCATTCTGCAATGCTTTGATATAATGGATTATAAAGGCTTGGCTATAATCAGTTCTATTTTTATTATTTTACCTTGGAGGTGAAGACATTTTCATGACAGAAGAACAAAAGAAGTACTACAATGCAATGAAGAAGCTGGGATCCAAGAAGCCACAAAAACCTATACCTAGACCAGCAGTAAGAATGTGTGCTGTTCTTGTATCACCTACCTTTGGGAAGAAATTGGAGCAGTACCTTAACTATCAAAAAATTTGCCTGTTAAGTCTAAAATTGTTCAGGCCTAATTCAAGTTCACCCTTTATTCTGAATTGAAACATGTACACATTTCTGTTATTCGTAAAAAAATTGTTATAGTTTTTATGCCTGAGGAAGTAGGGAAACAGTGAATCTTCAGAAAAAGAAGCCTGTTGGGTTTCGAGTGGGAAACTTGGAGCTGGTAAATAAAGAAGTTACTGGACAGATCTTCCTTTAGATTTTTCAGCTTTTTGTTTGTTTTTTTGTTTAGAGGGAAGAAGAAGGAAATGGAAGGGGAAGAAAAGGTGTTGTTATTATGTACAAGATACTATCACCTTTTTTTTTTTCTTTTCCCTCAGAACAAGTTGCAAGGAATGGTGTTTGATGTTGTAACAAAGCAAGCATTTGACATCACCATTATGGTTCTCATCTGTCTTAACATGGTCACCATGATGGTAGAAACAGATGAGCAGGGTGAAATGATGCAAAAGATTTTATACTGGATTAACTTGGTCTTTGTTGTCCTTTTCACTGGAGAATGTGTCTTCAAACTGTTCTCACTCCGTTATTATTACTTCACCATTGGCTGGAATATTTTTGATTTTGTGGTTGTTATTCTTTCAATAGTAGGTAAGAAAATCTTATATACAAAGTTAAACACATAATTGAAATGCTTTATCTCTGTAGTTTGGCAGATTAGAGGAAATAATTTTAGTTGATCTGGATATTTTACGCAACGAAATGCATACTTTCTAGTAACTTTCTTAATTATTTTGTAATTTTGTAATTTTTTTTCTAAGCGTGCTGGGGGAAAAAGATAAAATTATCCATAGCAGATAAAATTTACCTTGAGTTATAATTTTCAGTAATTCCACAAATTCCACAGGTAGAGTTGCTCTTTATTCTTTCTTTCTTGTGGAAAATGAAATCTGTGATAAAATGTTACCCTTTTAATTTCATTTTTGTGTTTCACAGGTATGTTTCTAGCTGAGGTGATTGAAAAGTACTTTGTGTCCCCCACTTTGTTCAGAGTTGTTCGACTTGCCAGAATCGGTCGAATCCTGCGTCTCATTAAAGGCGCTAAGGGAATCCGCACTCTGCTTTTTGCTTTGATGATGTCTCTTCCTGCTTTGTTCAACATTGGTCTCCTGCTCTTCCTGGTCATGTTTATTTATGCGATATTTGGCATGTCCAACTTTGCCTATGTTAGGAGGGAAGCTGGCATAGATGATATGTTTAACTTTGAAACATTTGGCAACAGCATGCTCTGCCTGTTTCAAATTACCACATCTGCTGGCTGGGATCTGTTGCTTGCCCCAATTCTTAACAGTGGGGAGCCAGACTGTGACCCTAACAAACCTCATCCAGGTAGCTCTGTGAAAGGTGACTGTGGGAACCCTTCTGTTGGGATTTTCTTCTTTGTCAGCTACATCATCATCTCATTTCTGGTAGTGGTGAACATGTACATTGCTGTGATTTTGGAGAATTTTGGTGTCGCTACTGAAGAAAGCGCTGAGCCCTTGAGCGAGGATGACTTTGAGATGTTCTATGAGGTTTGGGAAAAATATGATCCCAGTGCAACGCAATTCATTGAGTACAGCAAATTATCTGACTTTGCAGCTTCTCTGGATCCTCCCCTTAATATACCAAAACCAAACACAATTCGACTTATTGCAATGGATCTGCCCATGGTAAGTGGGGACAGAATTCACTGCCTTGACATTTTGTTTGCTTTCACAAAGCGTGTTTTGGGGGAAAGTGGGGAGATGGACGCCCTCAGAATACAGATGGAAGATCGCTTTATGGCATCCAATCCTTCAAAAGTGTCCTACGAACCAATTACAACCACACTGAAAAGGAAACAGGAGGAGGTATCTGCTGTCATCATTCAGCGTGCTTATAGACATCACCTTTTAAGACAGTCAGTAAAGAAACTTTCATTTATGTATCAGAAAGATGGGGTTGATCTCCTTATCAAAAAAGATACAACTATAGGTAAGCTAAGTGAAAGCTCGCCTCCAGAGAAAATGGATACGTCCACATCCACCACATCTCCACCTTCTTATGATAGTGTAACAAAACCAGAGAAAGAAAAATATGAAGATGACAAATCAGAAAAAGAAGATAAGGGGAAAGACAGAAAAGGAAATAAAAAGTAAAAGACATAAAGATGTTGTCCATGATGAATAGTTACAGGCCTGAGAAGATGTCATTTTATCAATAGTGCTTTTTCTGGAGAACTATGCCAAAATTACAAGTTTTTACATATTTTCTCACTGCTACAGTCAATGCCTATAACAAGACGAAGAATCTTCACTAGTAAACTCTGTCTGTAACAGGGAAACAACCTTGGCAGAAGAACAGTTTTTATTATCAGCTGGCATGAATGGAGAGGAGACAAAATTTCTACTTGGACTGTAGGAACCCTTAATGGAGTGCAAATTTACTGGTCCTCATAAGTCTGTATTTTTGTGAACTAAGTATATCTACTGTGTACATTTTATCTCCTGTGTATCTTCTATGTGTGTCCATTCTTTTCATTATCTCATTTTCTTTAGTTGACATATGGCTATTTGTAATTCTGCTGTGCTGAGAAAGAAAATACACAAAGTTCAGATATACTTATTCATGGTATCATAATGTGAATATGGTTCTGTTCAAGCAACTTCTAAAGGCCGAAAGCCAAGATTTTAGTTACTGAATATCAAGATTTAGATTAAATAACAACAAATGATAAAAAAGAAGAGAATACAGGAAATTTATCAGAAAAGCAAACAAAGGAATAATTTTCACAGGAAAGAGGTTGGTAGTTTAGTCTTTTGGTTTTAATAGACTTACAGTTAATACTTTTTAGTAATCTTTAATTTATTATACAGCCCATTTCAGATACAGTAATTCGAATAACTGATGCTAAACACAAAAACCATGAAACTGTGATAGCAATCTGGTTACTTTCAGAGTCAAGTTATAATTCCTGAAAGATTCAAAGAGTTCTTTTCACAGAAAAGCTCCAAATGGCAAATTGTGCCTACAGGGAATTACTGAAATTTAAAAAAAGTGGGGTTTTTTTGTTTGCTTTTTTTTTTAGCTGTAAACCCTGTAATTTCTTTAGTAGCTTCCACACTTCGTTCTGAAGTGTGTGTATACACTTCTTATTTCACGTTAATGTATCCCACTTAGGACAATAATCTAAGTGACGTATAAATTGATAATAAAGTACCTTTAGGGACAAATACTACCATAATGTATACCTCTGGCTTAAATGTCCATACTTTGGAAAGATAGATCGTGCCAGAGACATAAAATGTTTACAACAGAGTTGATTTTGACCCCTGATGGCTCTTTAGTCAGGTTTCCTCTGCATGCAGTGCAGCCTTCTGTAGAAAGTTGAGATGACCATTGTCCTGCATTGCAGTTTAGACGACTTTTTTATCAAGGATTACTCTACAGTGTAAGTAAAGTATCATCTGTTATCTAATCAGGTGTTTTACACAGTGATACCTGTTTGAACAAAAAGACAATGACCTAAGTACTGTATTTACTGCATCAAATAGGTACCCTAGTAAGCATAGCTTGTAACATTTCAGTAGATAATATGATATATTCTGTAATACTCCAAATTATTGGAAAGCTTTAACTGATGCATGCTTGCTGCTATTATCCTACAGCTGTTAAAGCCTGAGATGGGAAGACATGTGAATGGTAAAAAGAAAAAAACTGTTTGACAAGAGCATCATTCCTCATACCAGTAAGCAATAGTTTGATGCAATTATAGATTTTATTTTGTCTGAGTTTTTTAATCAGCAAACATGCAGTAAATAACCAGACTACACAGGATGAATATAAAATGTGGGGCTAGAAAAAAAAATATATATCTACTGATCTATTATTGTTATTTTGAAAATAGTTTTATTTTATAACATTTTATATTTATTATAAGAATCTACACATATGTTCATGTGTTAGTAATTTTTATTGCTGTCTGTCTGTGACACATTACTATTGGGAAACCTAAGATACAATGTGACTCGGTAAGTGCAAGTTTCTACTAATAATACTAAACATTTTAATAATGAATAATTTTAAAATAAATGGACAGTATGGTTCTTTGTCTGATCAGTAGGTAAGTCTTTCTATCTGAAACGAGAGATTTTCTTTTGAAATTGTAAGCCTGCCTGTCAGTTTTCAGGGTAATCTTACTCATAAAAACATTGCTTTTCCCTGGTGTTAGTCTTGCACTATCTTCTTTTCTTGTTGATTCATACTGCAGTACAAATGCTTTAAATATAATTTCTTATTTATCATCTTTCTTTTTGAGAATGAATAGTGAACTTGTGCAACGGACAGTGGAACACCATGTATTTTGTATGAAAGAACAAAAATATAGATGGGCTCCTGCTTTTATAGAAACTATTGGCTAATAGTGTACTGATGAACTGCATGAAGGAAATTGTTTTACTAAAAATAACTGCATTGCTAACAATCCAAAAGAATAAAGATAACCTTTTTATGTACTCATTTTAGTCTTTGTGTTTTTCATGTATTAAATTTAAACAGATAAACTAGTTGTAGTTGATAAAAGTCAAGAGGGAACCACTTTAGCAATGAGGCAATGTTTTAGACATCTAAATCACATGTTGCTTTATGTCTTAAATCAATATTGACTTGTCGCTGTCTGGATAAAACTAAATGCTTGTCCTGGCCAGAGAAATTTTTATGTAATTCAGAAAAGAATCACATTCTAGTTTATGTAATTTTCTGCCAGTTTTTTGAGTTGTCCAGAAAGTTTCCTCTGGTGACCAAGTACAATAGAGGCTGTCTCCACATTCTTGATGAGCAGTGGATGTGGCAGGCACTTGATCCCAGAGTGGGTGGCCCAGGGGGGTAACAGAGTAATTTTTAATCCCATTCCCCTCAAGTAACACATGCTTGCCAAGAGAAGAGAAGATGACCTCTTGGGGGTGTCAGCATCCACCCCACAGCAGGTAAGTGATGGCTTTACAGAGTCTAACAGGCATGGTTCCTGGCAAGAGTTTGCTGTATAGAGGTGACAGGATATGGGGCAGTGTGTGGGTGGGTGCACCTGTGCACAGAGTACTTAATGCATTTTTATCCCTTTCTGTTTCTGATGTGAACTGATGTATACTTGGGCCAGTATAGCTGACAGCAAAAGGACCTCTAGTATGCAGTGCTTTAAAGGACAGTGTATGTCCTGACTGTACCTGACTTGAATTGAAACTTTTTTTCTTCTTTTTTCTTTATTTTAAATTAGTTTTTGCTTTACTGTCTTATTTGCTAACAAAATTTCCACAAAAAAAAAATAATAATAAAAAAAAAAAAAAAAAAAAAAAAAAGTAAATGCTCTAAGAATCCTGGTCAAATAGTTGAATTTCTGTTTGAAAACAAAATCATTTTAAATCAGTGCTGCACAGGTACATAATTAAATTATGAAGTCTATCTGAAATAGGCATGAAATGTGCATATAATAATTTTCCCACAGATTTGGTAGTGAGCAGAATGCAGGAGTATATGAGGTCATTTTTAAAATCATTTTACCCTATAAAATTTCTGTTATTGTTTAAGTTATGTCTATTGAGACTATAAATCAGCTTAAGTCACTCTTGTTGTTGGCTCAATTGCAAACATTTTGGTCCTTTATATTGTATTATGTAGGTAATGTATTTGCAGATTTCATGTGTTTTTATTTGAATAAGCTTGTATTCTTTTTCATTTTTAAAAAATTATTCTAGTATACCTTGAAGTTAATTTGCCTTTATGGAAGATACAGTTGACTTGCAGTCTTTGTTCTTAAGAGGTATAAAATGTAGTATTTTTCTGTAGATGTAAGACAGGTGTTTCATGGGTCAGTCATGTATCAGTCTGGAAAGCATTAAGCAAAATTGCTAGAACAGGAGGACACTGAACTCTCTTACTGTTCTAGTTCACAGAGAAGGAAAAATTAATAGGAAAGGCTCCCTTAAAAATTTCCCTACAATGAACTTTCTTTACTCTCTCTTACCTAGTCAGGAATGTCACCAATTCCTTCCTTCTCACCCTCTCTCCAAAAAATACCAACCCAAAACCAGCCAACAAACAAACAATATTAAAATATCAACAAACAAAAAACCAAAACAGAACAAACCCCACAAGACTAGGACATAAAAGGGGAAAAGGTCTCTTCTTATCTGGGCATTGTTCAACTCCATAGCAAAACTTTCACTTCTGAGGACAAGTCTTAAGCGAAATCCAACATGCAGAATTACTTGTATTATAAAAATAGAAAAGGGAAATCTGGCAGGGGAAAGAGATATAATATTTCTCATTCTCTTTTATGAAAAGATGCCTGAAATATGTTCCGGGGGTATTGTATTTCAGGCAGAAAAAGTGTGCTGTTGAGTGCCATTTCTCAAGCTGTTAGCAGCACAGGACTTCTTTGAAATCGTAAATCCTGACGGCATCCAGCAGAGGGCATAAACACCTCCAGGTGATAGTGGTGCTGTGTTTGGTGTCTTCAGCCACAGCAATCAAGAAATACAAATTGCAGTCACAGGGGACAGCTTGGAGTTTTCTAGGGGTTGTATGGATTTAATCCTTTTTTTATTGGTCTAGTGAAATAAACTACAACGTGATAGTTAAGCTTGCTGTGTAGAGATAGCTTTGTCAGTAATACTTTTGTGACTAGATCAGCAGTTTTTGGATATAGATTCTGTCCCCTGAAGGGTACGTGGCCCTGTACACAAAGCTGACATCGCTTTGGCTAAGAACTGCCACACTTATTTGAGCTGAGTAAAATACAGCAGATCAGTGTTGATGCACAGGGTAATCCTTCAAGGTAGCCTTTGTTTCACTTTTATTAAAAAGTATTAATCGTTTAATTTGATGGTGCACCTATAAAACAGCCCCAGCCGTACAAGAGTCACTTCTGAAACTATCTGTCTTATTTTCATGGCAAACAGTCATAAATAACATTAAGTATTATTAAAAATGCAATGTTTTAATTTGATCTAGAAAATTCTTATGATACTCCTTCTATAACATAAAATCAGAAATGCATATCTGGCTTTATAATGCATTAGAAAAAATAATATGAACTATCTGTAGTGTAGCAATATTTAATGGCTCACAAACCTCTGCATTAAGCAGCATCATTTTTACTGGGGAATGGTACCCATCTCTTCCATTCTAAGAGGAAAGGTGTGTTTTGTCTATGTGACAGAGCATGCAATCTCTGTTACTTAGCACACTTTAGTTTTCTTTGCTGGTCGGTGTGAGCCATTGCACAGTGAAGCAGGCATATCCTGGTGCTTGCCTTGAAAAAAAAAATACTGCAGTGTAACCCAAGCAAAGTAAACTGCGGCATATTTTCATCCCTCTGGAGAGAGGAAAATTGCATGCTGAAGCACACATGATGTCTGCTGCAAGAAAAGCTTTTGATGAGAATAAGGAACGACACTTCATAAACAATTTATAACACTCAAAACGAGCAGTGCCAGACATGTTCTGCACTTGCATTTCTATTGTCTTAAAAGCATGCTACTTACTCTTTAGCAGAAATCTTTATAATAATCTTTGTAGAATCTGACAGCTGATTAAAAAAAAACACTGTTTTTCAGAAAATGTATATCTGAAAGAGAATGCAATAAGCTGTTTTCATTTTCGAATTAGTAAGTATCCTTAACATTCATGTTCAAAAATGATCAGAAAATTACATGCTGTATTCCTTTTTGCAGTATTGCTTTATAAAAATGTAGGGCTTGCTGATACCATAGCAACCTCTGTCATGTGCTACTTTTTGATTCCCAAGCTATACAGAGGCTTTATTCCCATATACTGCAGCAATATTTGTACTAATATCCATATATAGAATCACAAAATTGTTTGGGTTGGAAAGGGCCTTAAAGATCACCTGGTTTCAACACCCCTGCCATGGGTAGGGACACCTCCCACAAGAACAGGTTGCTCAAGGCACCATCCAGTCAGGGCTTGCACACTTCCAGGAAGGGAGCAGCCACA
The DNA here is from genome assembly GCF_003957555.1 of Calypte anna. Classification (NCBI taxonomy): domain Eukaryota; kingdom Metazoa; phylum Chordata; class Aves; order Apodiformes; family Trochilidae; genus Calypte; species Calypte anna. Next base: position 19,190,038 of record NC_044253.1, on the reverse strand, counting down.
ACTTCCCTGGGCAGCCTGTGCCAGCATCTCAACCACATCCAAAGGAAAGAATATTTTCCTCTGTGTGTTTATTATGTTTTGCTATAATGTCTAGTAAAAACTGCCACAACATGTTGCAAATCAGGTTCATGGTCTCCGGCAGAAATTTAAAATGCACTCTCCAGTAATTAGCATTGCTAAGCCCTGTAATCTTTCTTGTTTTAACTTCTTGATGGCCTTGATGCCTGTCAGGTGTGACGTATAAAGTTTCATGCAGCATTGCTGCAAATACTCGTGTATTTATTTATGTAGATAGAGAGCAGCCTCTCATGCTCTAACTGTATAAAATGGGGAATTGGATGTGATTTATGTGGTGATGAATAGGTGGGTGTCAAATGCCTTACTGAAATCAAATTATGTCCACTGCTCTGCCATCTTCCATCCACCTGGTTATATCCTCATGGAAGGCTGTCAGGTTGGTCAGACATGACTTCCCCTTAGTAAAGCCATGTTGACCATTCCTAATAAGCCTCTTGTCCTTGATGTGCCTGGAGACAGCACCAAGAATGAGTTGTTCCATCATCTTTCCAGGGATGGAGGTGATGCTGACCAGTCTGTAGTTACCCGGGTCCTCTCTCTTGAAGACTGGAGTGACATTTGCTTTCCTCCATTCCTCAGGGACCTCTCCTGTTCCCAACCAAAGATAACCAGCAGTTCCCTCAGCACCCATGGGGCATCCCATCAGGGGATACATTTGTTTTCATAATGTTTCTTTATATAGTAACACACATGAGCTTGGACCAGCAGTTGATTTTGACACATCCCTGTGATGGTCAAGATTAAGTAAAATCAGATTATGAATGCAGCACGGTTCTGCTGTCTTGCCTGGTTTCCTGACTTTCCCTTTAATTGTTGACACATTTTATATGTACTGGAAATACCTGAATGTTAAAAAAAAGATTCCGCTGAAGTCTGGGAAGACAGGTCTGAGGTTTTAGTAGTTGGAGAGCTCAAAAATAGCAATTATATTGAGACTGATTTTTTTTTTAAGGCCTAGTCATAAAAAATCTAGAGAAACAATATGTAAAAAATTATTATATTTTTTTTTACTGAAGAGGAAAAAATAGGTAAAAATTGGAAAAATTTTAAAATAGAATCTGTTGACTTCTTATTTTTCTCCCATATCTGAGATTAGAATTTGAAAAATTTGAATTTGAAAAATCAGGGCAGCCACCTGATTAAAACCCAGGAAAAATGGACATGCTTGTGTAAATGAGTGAATATTAAAACTTCTCATGAGGCTCAGGCCTACTCATATTACAAAGTTTAAAAGTTAAGAATGCAGAAATTCATTCTCGCTTTTTTGGGAGTGCTTTATCTATAAGGACAAGACCAGCAGATGTGCATAGGTGATGTGAGGTTCAAAAGACTAACAGCAGAAATATTTTAAAGTATTTTTAACACTCAAAAAGAAACCAAAAAAACCAAAAAAACAAACAATGGAAAAGCAGTCATCAAGGTCCTGTGTATAAATTTAATCTGAAGTGTGTCATTCTCAGTATGAATTTTCTTATAGACTTCTGCTAATTTTAATATATGTTATAACCTATTAATATTTAATAATAATAATTTTTATAAGTGGATGATATAAATGCTATGATGCACTGTCAGTCTAGCAATTGTGAAAGGCACTCTGGGGAATCCGTGTCAAAGTGGTTTTGAAAAGAATTCTTTATAGTGCTGTTAGTTACTTTTAATGTTTAGAGTTTATATGAAACTTATTAACACAACTGCTAGTGAATGGAACACAGAAATTAGGGTCAAATCTTTCCAAATTAGGGAGTATTCCTGAGGTTGATGGATTTAGGAAGAAAATGTCATTATGTGTATATTATCAAAGCAAAATTATTCTCTTGATTACTTTTTTTTTATTATTTTGGTATTCCAGTTTGCTTCCTTGAAAAGAAATGCATTAATCTTGAATCTTCTGATTCAGTGTGGATAAAGTGTGAGTAATTATACTGACACCCACAATTTTTATGAAGCTGGTTATCCTACAGTCATATTTTCATTTAAGTGGGTATATTTTATATATCTGTGGCTTTTTTTTTCCCTCCATAAAATTCTTGAGAACTCCTTTGATGACTAAGATCTGGTGCTGGTGATTCACTGTGTTTTTTGTTTCAATAGCACTTCTGACAGCTGACATCTCTAAAAGCGTCTCATCCTTACTAATTGTCAAGTAGAAGGTCTAAATTAGGCCATGGTTTCACAAACATATTTATTTGCCATAAGCTCGCAATGTAAGTGAAAGAAGAAGCCCTGCCCTTCCCTTTCCCCTAGGTTAGCACAACCACTTGTGTTGCCCTAGAATAGACTATATAGGAGAACTAAAAACACAGAGCTAAAACCGTCTATTTTAAACCTCCTTAATTTTCATCCTGAACTCCCTGTACAACCATACAAATGCCTGTGGCAGACAGAAGGGAATAGACAATGGCAGGCAATGCCCTTTTGTGCTACTTGGTGTTTGTGAAACTATGACTTTTGGTGGCTCCTCAAGCTAAAGCCTTGATGTTTTTCTTCTGTCCTAGAAGAGAAATTAAATTACAAATTAAGCAAGACAGCATCTGTATTATGAGAATAAAAAATTGGTGGTCAGACCCTGTGATAACCTATGGTGAAATGGCAATGTAGGTCAAACCCAAACCCGTGTATGTTCATATTACAACACTCTATACCCCTGACATTGTCTGTTCTTAAAAACAAGACATTTGTTAACTAAAATTGGTAGCTTTTCAGTTTTTTAATATAGATTAATGTTCCATTTTTATCTGCATTGAACTTTACTTTTTTGTAGTAAATTCATTCGCCAAATTAGAAATTTTTTCATATAAAAAAAAAGATAGGATTATTAAAAATTCTCAGAATGCTATTTGGTTTGAAATTGTTATTCAATTAATTTTTTTGAGCTTTTTTGTTTAAAATGGTACCCAGTTGCCAGTTGAATCCAATAGTGGAAATACAGTGGGCTCCAGACAGTGCTGCCCCTGAAAGCAGTGAGGCTGCTCAGCAGCCTCGTTTTGCTAAGATGTGAAGCAGCAGCTCCCACTGAGTCCACAGCTCAGCAGAAGCTAGAAATTGGGTATCAGTAGTTACCTTTCCTCATGATTCTCTGATGATCCTCTGATTCTCAGGAGAATGACTGCTGCATGTTACTCACAAACCAGCCCTATGCTATCTTTGCCTTTATGCAAGAGCAGCAAAAAAGTAGATTAAACATCTGTATGGTATGTTGTAGGATTTTTCTGAATTCTTTATCTCTATGATAATTTCAATGTTATAAACTAGTGTTCAGAAAAAAAAGCAAACAAACCAAAACCCAGGAATATATTTACTTTAACAGCATTGTATCAGAATTTTAATGCTTTATAACTAATGAAGAGCTTGTCTGTGGACACCCAATACTTCAAGTTTCAGTTTGTTATTAAATTTTCTGGTTTGGTAAGAATATAATATAAAACCTACCATTGTTTGGTATTATATTGCTGTAAGCTATGTCAGCATTATATATATGGCCACTGAGGGACTCTAATGTTTCTCTGTAGTCATCCTCATAATAATTAAAATATACTTAGGAATAGCTTTCGCTTATATAACTATATTTGCCTTGTCATAGATCTGTTGGAAGGAGTCCAGAGGAGGGCCACAAAGATGATCCAGGGGCTGGAGCACCATTACTCTGAAGAGAGGCTGAGGGAGCTGGGATCCTTCAACCTGAAGAAGACTCCAAGGGACCTCATACCTGGCATCCTGTACATGAAGGGAACCTACAGGAAGGCTGAAGAGAGACTTCTCATAAGAGGGTCCATCGATAGGACAAGGGGAAATGCTTTTAAACTGAAGAAGAATAGGTTTAGGATCTTAAGGAAGAGGTTCATCAGTACGAGGGTAGTGAGACTCTGGAACAGACTGCCCAGAGAAGGTGTGGATGCCCCTGGAGGAGTGCAAGGTCAGGTAGGATGAAGCTTTGAGCAACCCTGTCTAGATGAAGATATAAAGATGTCCCTGCCCATGGCAGGGAAGTTGGAGTATGTGATCTCTACTGCCCCTTCCAACCCAACTTCATAGTGGGCATGCATTAATGGTTGGACTTGATGATCTTATGGAGAGCCTACAGGAAAGTTGAAGAGGGACTTTTTACAAGGGCAGATAGTGATAGGAAAAGGGCCAATGGGTTTCAACGAGAAGAGGGGAGATGTAGTTTACATATTAGGAAGAAATTTCTTAGTGCGAGGGTGGCGAGATGCTCACTCAGGTTGCCCAGGGAGGTTGTGGATATCCCCTGCCTGGAAGTGTTCAAGGACAGGTTGGATGAACTCTTGAGCAACCTGATCTAGTGGGAAGTGTCCCTGCCCATGTACGGGGGCTGGAACCAGATGATATTTAAGGTCCCCTCCAATCCAAACCATTTTGTTATTCTATGATCTTTGAGGTCTTTTTAAACCTTTATGATACTATGGCTATAGCCTCAGATGCGTGATGCAATGTTTCTAAATTGTCTTTCAATCATTTCACTTTCAGTTCAGGATTTTTTTTCTTCAAAGTTTGCCTAGCCAGAAGATCGGTTTTTTGTTGTTTCACCATCTTATTCATAGTGAAATGTGTCACCACAGCAGACGAGTGCATGTGAGCTTATTGATTTATCAGTCATTTAATTTGTCTGTAGGAGAAATAAAAGATATGTGGCAATCAACTTCACTTACTTCTAAGTGATGATTTCTATATCTTTATAACCCTTCATGGGGTTTACCTCTCCTTACAGAATCTTGTCAACTATGTAGACAAAAGTATGAATACAATGCAATAAGAACTATATAGTGCCATCTCTTAAGATGTGCTCATTTGGATTATTTCAGTTTCCAAAACTACTGGATTTTGAATGTACATAAGAAATTAATTGTGAAGAATGCATGGAATCTGGGGATTATTAGGATTTCCTTTTCAGGAAATGCATAACTTGGAGATGCATCTTTTATAAATATGTTTCACAGCCATGTTTTCTGGTCATCAGAAGGGATCTTTTCCAAGAGGTTTTATTCAGTTAAAGAGAAGTCTTTGAATTCCAGAGAGCTTTTTATGAAGTAAAATATCTCCATGACTTTGTTCTAAAATAGGCTGTTTACACTGGAATTACTGTCTAGTTGATTTATTTTATTTTAATTTTTAATGTCTACAGTAATCGTTCTTAAGATATTTGGAGCCAAACTCAGGGATTTTTATTTGTTAATCAGTTCTAATGACTGACAGGACAGATAACAATATTACGAAATCAGGTATTTTTCTTTTTATCATCTTGTCAGCCCACCTTTAGTGGCATTTTGTCTCTTTTGGGTGCCTCCACCAACAACCTGAGTCATGCCATCCGGAAGCAGCTTGTACATGAGCTAAATGCAAGGATTCCCAGATGGTGATTTTGTAAGTCAACCTGATAGAGTTATCTCACCTTTATGAGCAACTGTGGGAAATTCTTCCTCCCTCAAAATCTTTATCAATCTTTATGTTTAAGAAATTTAGCTTGTAACAGCAATAAACCTTTTGATAAAAAGCATGCATTAATTCAATTTTTTGAATAACCCTCGTTTTCAATATGAATTTCTAAGCCATGCATCATAAAGTTACTTATTAACCTAATTCACACATATATATCAAGTAATTACATATGCCTCTTAAATTAATAAGAGAATAAAAATATTTTTTTCTTGGCTTTTAAGGAGTGCAGCAAATTCCCCTACAAAGGAATAGAATCATCTTCCTTCATCTTTGGTCTCTCTGCCAAGATTCCTGAATACTGCAAAAAATTAGACTGAAGGCTTTAAAAGTATATCTTACCTGTCTCTCCACAAATTCTGATAAAATGGGAAAAGTAATTAGCTTGTATGCCAAGCTCAGTAAATGTACCAAGATATTCAGGACTAAAATGGAGATAGACTGTATGAATCCTGCGGCATGCTGCTGAGCAGGGGGTTAAGTTTCCGGAGCAAGCAGCCAGCGTGCTCTGCAGCAGTTTGCAGGTGTTACTAGGACAGCAGCCTTTTGCAGTTTGTGTTCTCAGAAGTCCATTGATTTTGTGGTTGCCTTTTAAGAGAATATTGGGAAATTCATTAAACTTCTGGTTCCTTAAAAGCTTATGGGAACAAATTAACACTATCAAGTCCAGAGGTATGAGCTGTCTTTCCTGTCATTCAGGAAAGTGTCTTATGTTATTGTACTAAATTATACAAAACCTACTAGTGCTGTTGACTATATTTGTTGGAACATTTGTAGAGATTTGTAGTGACTCTTTAGCTTTTGTGTGTTTTGTGCTAAGTGCAGAATGTGAATTTATTACATAATGAACTTCAGTATAATATTTTTTTTTTAGAAAACTAATATTCACTGTCAAAATATTTGGGGGAGTAAAGAGGAGTGCAACAAAGAAACAGAATAGTGCCTGATAATTTATTATTTCCAGGTGAATAGTAGTTGCATTTTGATTACTCTTTTTTCAGGGCAAAATTCAACAACTGATTACATGCACCTTCAAATGAAATGGTAGTGCATGGTAGCTTGAGGAACAGCCCAGTAGCAGAAAACCTGTAGGCTGATGGCTTGTGTAGAGGGTGAAATCATTCACTGCTGTGGTTGCTACAGGATTATTGAGTGAAGTGTGAAGCTATCAGCATGTCAACAAAGACACCAGGCATTACTTTGACTGTTATTTCATTGATCAATAAAAACCAACAAGGCAGACAACTGTAGAGAAGTTCATTTCTATCTGCCACCTGCGGGGGGAGGTGTACAGGGCAGGGAGGCATCCAGGATTGATGTGAGCCAGAGTCAGGGACTTCTGTGTAAACAAAACAGCTTGTTCTCTGGAAGTGACAGCTATGGGGTGAAGAGATAGCAAGCAGTGCAACATCTTTTCCTAAAAGCCTGTGTTTAGACAAGCCAAGTGCCTTCAGTGTTTGATGACATAGTTAAACCTAAATGCATTTGTGCCATTCTGTGCCTGAACCCATTAAGCTGAGAGCACAAAGATATGTGGGAGCAGGGCTACAGGAATTAATTTTGGTCAGATTCATGCTGTTTACCCTGCCTCAACACCAGCCTTGTCCTGTCTCAATGCAAAAAACATATGGGTACCTTTACAAAATACTACTGTCCCCTTTTTTTCCACCATTTGATGTATAAGGCAGAGTTGTGATTTTGGTGACTGTAATAGAGAAGCCTGAAGTGCTGCTCCAGTGGTGAATCTCTTGTTCTGAGGAATGATGTAGACACAGGGAACTAATTTCAGAGGAAATTTTTTTTTTCTTTTTTTTTTTTTCAATTGTGTGTGGTATGTAGGCGTTCCTCCTATCTCCTGACTCTGCCACTTAAAGAATTACTGGTAAGTACACAACTGAATGAAGTATTCTGCTTTGCTTAGGTTCTTTAAATAGCTTTTCATAGCAGCATCTAAAAGGTGAAATTCAAAGTGGATTATGAGGTATTACCTAGGAATTTTAAATACTGCCAGCAGTACTTTGTGTATGTTCCTTAGCATTTCAGAAGATGGACTAAAATGCAAAAAGTTGCTTGTAACTCACTAAATATGGCACAGCAACAGACACATGAAGAATAGTGGTTCCTCTGGTCCTACTTTAGATACTTTTTGATGTACATACATTTATCTGAGGGTGTAGTGTGAATCCAATTAAAATAGAGAATGCTACTTCGTTCTGATGATTGATACTGAGATGCAACCCCCCTTATAGCTTTAGAATGCAAAGGCAGCAGTGCAGATCTCTATGATTTTAGTTACTGTGAACAGCTACAATTTGACAGTCATTCAGCAGCCTCTGTGAAATGCATGGGTGATTTGTGGAGCAGTGTAAACAGGCCTGCATTGCTGTTCTGCCTGTCCTCTGTATAAATAGACAGAAGAATTCTCAAGAGATGTCAGTCTGGCACCTCTCAGTAGTTTTGCGTTTACTTACTATTCATTATTAATTGTTAAGTGCTTGCAGCACACTTGATATTTTAAAAAAGTACGATACAATCCCTACCTGAAGCAGCTTACTTAAGAAGATAAGCAAAACCAACTCCTTTTCCTATACAACAAATACAGTTTTCTTTGTTTTCTTGAAATTGTCTAAAACTCTCAGATAATACAGGATTCAAGGCAGGTTATGTCACATTTCTTTACTGACTTTCTTATTACCCAGTTCAGAGTGAAAGAACTGTTGGAGCGTACTTGGCTATATGCAGTGTGACAGATGTCACTGTCCTAAACAATTGGTCCCAACTCCTCTTGTTTCTTATTTGAGGCTTTAAACCATCTTTTTAAAATATCAAATTCATGTTAATCTTCTCAAGAGAAGAAAGAGTGAATCTCTGGATGGGAAAACAAGGCAAACTTGATGCATACTGTATAGCAGGAGGGGCATATACTTGGAAAGAGCTCTGACTAGTCTGTGTTCCCTTCTCCAGAGGCAGAAAGTTTTATGATTTTTCTGTGGGGAAAAAAGGGGGAATTAATAGGTGAAGCAAAGGTGATGTTCTCTTGAAGAAAGAAAATATATACATGACCCTAAAGGCTGTGGATGTTGTCTACATGGACTTAAGTAAAGCCTTTGAAACTATCTCTCACAACCTTCTCATAGAGAAGGTGACAGCTCATAGCATAGACAGGTGAACTCTTCATTGGGCTAAAAAGGGACTGCATGGTCAGGCCAGAGTTATGGTGAATGGAGTTAAACCCAGTTAGTGGCTGGTCACCAGTGCTGTCCCCTAGGGTTCTTGTTCAATATCTTCATCAATGACCTAGAAGAGGGGGTTGAGTGCTTCCTCAACAAATTTGAGGATGACACCAAGTTGGGTGGGAATGTTGATCTGCTTGAGGCTAAGAAGGTTCTGCAGAGGCCTTGGACAGGCTGGATCAGTGGGCTGAGGCCAATAATATGAGGTTCAACAAGACAAGCTCTGGGTCCTGTACTTCAGTCACAACAAACCCAGGAAATTCTACGGTCTTGGGAAGCAATGCTATGATCTTGGAGAGGAGTGGCTGGAAGGCTGCCAGGCAGAAAAGGACATGGGACATATGAGCCAGCAGTGTGCCCAGGTGGCCAATAATGCCATCAGCGTCCTGGTTTGTATTGGTAATAGTGTGGCCATCAGGAGAAGGGAAGTTATGGTGCCTACTTACTTGGCACTGAGGAGACTACACCTCAAATACTGTGTTCAGTTCTGGGCCCCTCAGAAAGACATTGAGCTCCTGGAGTGAGTTCTGAGAAGAGCAACCAAACTGGTGAAGGGTCTGGAGAACAAGTCCTATACAGAAAGGCTGAGGGAACTGGGAATCTTTAGTTTGAAGAAGAGGAGGCTGAGAGGAGACCTTATTTCTTTCTGCAGTTTCTTGAAAGAAGGTTGTAGGGAGGTGGGTGTTGACCTCTTCTGTCAAGTAAATAATGATAGGACTAGAGGAAATGTCCTGAAGTTGCACCAAGCGATGTTTAGTCTAGATATTAGGAATAATTTTTCTACTGAGAGTGGTTAGGTGCTAGAATGGGCTGCCCAGGGAGGCACCATCACTGGAAGTATTTAAAAACTGTGTAGATGAGGCACTTCAGGACATTCTCTTGGGGTATTGTGATATAGATATTTTGGGTTTTCTGGGGGGTGGGGGAGAATGTTGGGTATTGACTGTTGGACACAGTGATCTTAGAGGTTTTTTCCAGCCACGGCAATTCTATGATTCTGTGGTACCCTATGTATTATAATAATCTTATTTGTATGTGTTGTCTCAGGTAAGAATTAGTATATTATACATTTGGGTTTTTAATGTCCACAGCTATACTTGCTCCTTTCCATTCATTAATTCTGGAATCCCAAGCAGGGTCACTAGTCTTTGGAAGGCTTCAAAACTAGTAGCAAATTGCTAATTGTTATGATGTGGGTGGATAAGGGGAAATTTTCTAATTAAAAAGAAAGGATAAAACATGAGGAAAAACAGGTGAGAGGAAGTGGGTGACCTGAAGCATGCAAAAAAGCCAGAAATAAAAATATTCTGAAAAAAAGTAGAGAATAAAAAATGTGATCTTACGACAAACCCAAAGCATCTCTGCAAGTTTGTGAATATGTTCTACTTGTAGTAGGCTGATTGATGAACGAGTCAGTTTTATTTAAACAGCAGATTATAATGGGGAAAAAAAAAAAAAAAAAAAAAAGAGTTGGAAAACCCATGACTTGGCTGCCTACAGGCTGCCCACTGAAGTTAACCAGTGAGTCAGTGCCTGGAGCTTTTCAGGACTATGGGAGTGCTGGCTGCCAAAAGGAGGAACTTTCTTCTAAGAGAGTTGGTAGGGGTTTGGATGGGCTCAACTGCTCAATCCTGAGCAGTATATAGTAACTTGGAGCATGTTGAGATAATATATTTTAGCCAAACACATAATACATGTATATTGTTGTAAATCTTTTCCCTGGTGGTACCTTATTCCTGTGTATTGGTACCTTCTTCCTCAGATTTGCCTAGTAACCATCTACTCATCAAATTATGAAATGGCAGATGTACAGATGCCAGTCTCAGCTGGAACTGGGTAAGGACAGTTCAGAAATATGAAGATGCAGCCACTCAGCTCACTATAATTTCATTTTTCAGCTCAGGATACCAGATAGTCCTCATTGGTATTACAACCCTTTCTGTAACATTCAGAACCTTTTACAGAGTAGTATTTGAGTTTGGGTGTCGATAATCTATTCTAAATAATCCAAAAGCACCACAAATATGAACAGATGCTTTTCAGTGCTATCCAAAGAGATCATGACAAAATCTTGTTCAAATAGGGCAGGAGGAATACTAAGTTTATCCAAGTATAGCTTCTTTCAAAATGTGGCTAATGGGAGGTGATCAACTGAAGAAAAAAAGCAATTGAATTCTGAAAAATGCACGAGAATGGGCCACAGAAGCAAATAAGAGGTCTAGGATCAATATTTTTGGCACTAAGAAGCAAATCTATGCAAAACTGGCTTAGATGTCGAATACTAAAGACAACGTCAATGCAATGACAGAAGCATAGATAAAGTATTCTCCATGGTTGAAGCTCTCTAGTGTGTAGTCAATTTCAAAATTAATTATTTTGGATACCATCTGAGCACCATAAATGGACGGTGTGTGGAATGATTCTTACTTTAGTTGTAACCATTTAGACAGAGCACTGAAAGGAAATCAACATCTACAGAGTGCTGGGAAAAAAATTCTGAATTCTTTTAAAGGTGGCAATTTGCAAAATTAGGCCTAGGTTTCCAACACAGAAATATGTTTTTTAAATTCCACTTATATTTATACATCAAAATGGTAAGAGAAAACCACTTTGGGCATGATAAGCCATCAACCAATTTTCTTTATACTCAGTGACTGAGATGGTGAATAACAATAGGCTAATACCTTTTTAAACTTCCTTTGCTTTGTTTTTCAGGTTACTGGGATATATAATGTTTCAGTCTTTTTGAAAATAGAAATACAGATACCAGGCACATCTAACAGGTGAGGAGCTTACAATAACTAACACAGCACTCATATGCTTTCCTCTAGAGACTCCCCTTCCAGAAGCACACACATATGCCTTTATTGTGGCTGCACAAAATTTCTGTGTTTGTGACCAGTTCTTGTTTAGCATGATCAAGAGTTCCCATTTCCAGCATGTGTCCCCTCCTGTGTTGTCTAGATATGGCTTAGACAGGTTTCATCTCCAAATCATTTGGGTACAGGAGAGGAAACAAGGTCATAGAAATGCTTCCTTTGTTTTTGTTTTCCTGTGCTACAGCATCTGCAGGGAAATTCGGCTTTGTAACACTGAACTGTAACATGCAAGCATCAGTCAACAGAGAAATACATTTAAGATGTGAGTATCTTTCACACCAGGTGGGTGGGGCTTGGATTTTTGCAAAAGCTTATTTTTTAATAGTGCGGTTTGAAAGAGGAATATTTTGCTCAGTTTAGTTAAAAAAAGTGTAAATGTAAGCAAGTAAGTGTATTTCATTCATTTTTACTACAGAAAGTCATCATGCTACTTTCTGCCAAACTGTAGGAAAAAATAACAAAAACATGCTTGTAATGGCTTTGTACTTTGGCCTGCAAATGCAATCCAGAAAGCTTACTGCAGCAGTAACAGTAGGCAGCTTCACATGGGTGCATACCAGCAATACCTCAGGAAGCAGTTTAACACAGATGAAAGCTGAACCACACCTATAGAGAAAAAGTCATATGTAGTTTTATGCACTGGTATTTTTAGTAATAAACTCAGGAATTTTATTTTACCAAAAAGAACACAACTCTAAGATTTAAATTAAAAAAAATTTTCTACTGTATTACATATTGCATTTTATTCAAATAAGTTTTTTTTATTTGGGAAATAAGAATTTTTACCCACTGGTAAATGTTTTAGTATGCATAATAATGTTTTAGAATGAAGGGGTTTTTTATCTTTTTAAGGATCATTTTATTGTTGTTTCTTTCCCAAATTTAGTCCTTTGTTCTGCACTTTGCTTGCAGTATTTTGATTCAAAATTACCTAAACTGTATTTGATAATTATTTTTCTACTTTTTACAACCTTAAGATCTTTTGGGAGATTGTGACATTGTAGGTCTATAATTATTTCAACTCCCTCCAGTTTCTGTTCAGTAAAAAATAAAGATCAATAGCTCTTGGCACACAATAATTATGCAGAGCTGCTTGTCTCTGCAGGCAAGAAATCCCAAACCATATAAACAATGAATTCTCAGCACCACAAAAACCTGCACCAAATTGACTATTATTCACCACTCATCCAGATTTGGTGAGAATCCTTTTTCACTAATAGTTAGATATTTATAGCAGGTAAACTACAAAGATAGCTGGGCATAGGGGAAAATTATTCCCAGGATTGTGCTGAAGAAATCTTGGAAATTCCATAAACTTAGTGTATTCTAGTGGGTATTGTTTAACTAAGAAATTAATGATTCTAAAAGTTCAGGCTCCTCTTGAATATAAAGAATGCAAAGCAGATAGGCATTTGAATCAAGGTAAACATTACTGATGCATTTTAAATCATTAGAGGTACTGTGCTTTGTAGTGTGATGCCATCTAGGAAAGAAGACAAACTTTATACTGCTCTGAGTAGTTTTACATTTGGGGGCATTTTTATGGCACACTCTGGTTGTGTGTTGGACTTAAAGAAATTAACAAAAGAACTTGCTGCTCTTCTGCAACTCCTGGGATGCACCAAAAACTGCTTCACTTGTAATTCAGTTGCATTGACAAAATTCACCATCTACTGATTATGGTGTCAATGTCAAAAGTATTTTGTTTTCAAGTGTTGTTAGTAGGTCCAGAATAATACCAGAACAAAAGATTTTACCTGAAGTCAGACAGATCAGAATATGTATCTTCTGTTCAAAAATGTTTGTAAGGAAAATTTTAGAATTTTGAAACACAAATAGCAACACAAAAATGAGGGGGAGCAGAGAATCAGTTAACTACAAATTATCAGTTTTGTCTTAGCCTAGCCATATTATGACTTGCACAGGCCTGCTTCTGCTCCGTATTTTGTTTCAAATCTCAGTTAAAAGATTTATACAAGTATAGAAAATACTTTCCTACCATTGTAATCCAAAGGAACTGCCACATTTAACTTAAGAAGTAGTTATACTATTCCTAATGGGGTGGCATGCAGTGGTGTGACCCCCAAAAGTTTGTCTCTAAAGATATTTACTCAAACTATGTTAAAAGAAGGTTTGAGAGCCTCAAAGTATTTTGTGAGACTTTTCAGTGTGGTCCAAAGGTAAACATGTGAACAAACCCTCAGTATCTACAGCACTAACAGTAGTCCTTGTGACTCTTGAGAGTAAATGGGATTTATTGGAATAGCAGAAGAAAGATAAGCAACGCATCTTCAGCACAAATGAGAAAAAAAGGAGAGGAATAATACGTAATTTTATCTTCAGTGTTCTGAATTCTGTCTCTTGACATATTAGTCATGGACACTTTCTTATTACTGTATAGCAGAGTGTAAATAAAAAGGGATTAATTAGTGAAGGCTTGATGAACAATAGTAATATTCCTTATTGTTAGCACAACTAGCAGCAAGCCTCAGAAAATTTGACATTCAAAACAGTGGAGGACTGCCAATCTTACTTCAAATTTATAAGTACTAGGAATGCCATTCTGAAGAGCTATTGATTAGTTTGCTGTTAATTCCAAGTAAAATAGTGAAGATTTTTGGACATGAGCAACAACAACAACAAAAAAAGGTGGCTGTAGGGGCTGAGGTGGTAATTATGGAAATCAGCACAACTTCTTTGAAAAGATCATAGATCTATTTAAAAAGGCAAAAGTAAAAGCATAGTTGTTTTTTAAGGTATTAAATATCATGCATTCGTTAAGCACTTACTTAATTTGAAAGTAATAGACACTTTACTAGGTGGGCTACAACCAGGGCTAATAGATTTTAAAACATTACTAATGGGGAGATGTTAATGAGTGTTATTATTTCTAGGAGGATCTATGGACCCTCCATGCAGTGAGTTCTTTATTAGAGTAATTTGTATATTTGTCAGTTATGCAAACCATACTAGAAGGTTTTTGACATGAGAAAAATTACCTTAAAGAAGAGCAAGGTTGGCAAGGTTGCTATTTCAGGGCAAGCTGGGTAGTCTCATTTAAAAATATGAGTTGAAAACACTATTCAAATACAGTAAAATGCAATGTACTACACGTGGGATGTCAGAATGTAGGATAAGAAAGTTCATTTTCAAATGAAATGAGTGAAAGGTTTGAAAGCCAATGCCACTCAATGTGAGTGTTCTGGGGAAGAAAGACAATGTGATGAGTGGAAGGAGAAGCAGTGAGTGAAGGCAGGAACATGAACCATAGTGTGAGTAGGGATGCGTTGCACTGGCGAGCTTTCTTTAAAATGTTCTGCCTTTCATTCAAGAAAGATTTTCAAGTTTTACTAGCAGATTGTGGAAGAGCCATTTATGTGTTTGGAGGACAATGAGATTTAAACCATGTTTAAAGAACTCAGCTTATGAACTTACTGAGGAAAAAAAATCTGGAGAAGATATTATACTGGGACTTCTCAGTATATATGATGATGAAATACTCCTACCTAAAAAACAGCAGTTGATGGTAGATAAGTTCACTTTGTAAAATGCAGTTTATTGTAAATAAGCATTGGAACAACTAATGCAAAAGGCAGTGGACGTAGAAGTAGTCTGGGCCTTTAGTTTGGATTCAGAGCAAATAAAATTTAAACTGTTCACTTTCATCTTGGAAGTTGTTAATTTAGCAATTCCTCTTTAATCTTAATCTTTAATCTTTAATCTTTAATTTTAAGAGTATATTCCTGTGACTAATAGTAGCAGATCTACTTTAAGATTGTTGTATTCAAATGATGTCTTTAAAGGTCATTAAATAACTTCTCCCTGTTGCATAGTTAGTCAGCTGTATTCTGTTTATTCTTTTTTCTCTGAATTGCTTTGTGGCAGTATAAATTAACTACTGAGACTTGGGTAGTTTGTGGAATATAGCTGTAGTCTGAAGCTCTAGTGGGAATGAACCAAGTGTATCTTCCTTGTGAACTCAGCTTGAAAGTTATTGAGCTTGGGGCTAAAGTTCAGATCAGCACACAGTTTTTGAGGGCTTTGTCCCCTTCCCCTTTGCCACCCAGTTGTTTAATCTCCTACTAATTTATCATAGAATCATAGAATCATAGAATTAGCCGGGTTGGAAGGGACCTCAGAGATCATTTAGGGGAGTAACTAAAGTAAATCTAGTGTTATGAATCTCACACCAAACATTCTCTACCATGAGGCCTTAAGTTCTGTGAAACAATTTTGCTTTTTCCTTCCAATTTTTTTTCCTTAAAACTCTGAAAGTGGCTGCAGCTGAGTAAAGTCATCAGGGAATGAATAGCATTTATTTCTTTATTGCTACTGAACTTGTTAAGATTAGCTCTCAGCAACAGCAGATTGTAGCACACTGTTCCAATCCTGACATTATTCTGGCAGACTCAGAGTAATAAAAGGTGTGGCAGACGGTGTAGAAGGAAAATAGCAATATAATCCTACAAACAGTATGACCTTCCTTAGTCTTAAGGTTAGGGGAGCAGCAACTATACAACCAGTGTCCTCAGAAGTTGTATGTTTTAAAAAGAGAAAAATAAAAAAAAGTATTTGATTCTGCTCTCTCATTCTTCAAGGAGAACGTATGGAAAGTTCAGTGGAAAACCCACTGTTTATAGGAAGCAAGTAAATCAAAATAGAAATCCCAAAGGAAAGTTCAAGACCACAGAGTTGTGGTTAAAGGCAGAAAGTTCTATTAATGTTTCTATTTAAGTACTACAGAAATCCTCTTGTCTTACAAGAGAGAGATCAATCTCTTTCCCAAATAACTCTACTTAGACCTGGAGATTTCACGTGACTTTAGTGAGTTGTTCTTAGTCAAGAGAACAGGTGAATTAACATTGCTTTGTTTCCTTTTCAAGTTCACCTTTAGGCAAGGCAATGATTCAAAGTTGACAGAAATTGAGATACTGGTTCTGGTAGGAACATGGTCTCAGGACTGTGATAGGCATCCCAATACTTCACTGGTTGGAGAAAGAAGAGTAGAGACGTTATTCTCAAAGTCACATTGCCACAACTTCAAATAAAAACAAAGAGCTGTTGAAGAAGTAAACATGGTGAAGTAAAGCATTTTGCTTCATAAAAGTACCATATAGAATAGAATTTGTTAAATTGTTCTGAGATGACCTGGGAAAAATTGATAGAAATTTTTTTTTTCCATCATTGACCTCTAAAAACAGTGATTTGAATATAGCTGTAGCTGACTCTTGAAGAATGACTCACTAGGAGTGATTGAGGAATGGAAAACTTCTGCAAGAGGTTTTTCCGAGATTTTGTTTTACACTGTGGAGTCAGTCCAAAAGAGATTAGTATAAAGAGCTAATATCTTTAAAAGATAAGGCATTTTATGAACTACTTTGGTCAGGTTTTGGCTAATTTTTGTTTACTCTGCCTGACAGAAAGTCATAGTGACTTGCAAGGGCATTCAGTTTACTTTCTCACATAAGGGCATAAAAAAGAGACAGCTTCATGATAAAAAATGACCAAGATAAAAAAACAAAGAAAGTCTCTTTTAAAACATAAGCATTTTATGTCTCTTTGTCCTATAAACTTCAAAATAATATTGCTGGTTCTATTATTATTGTATAATGTGTTTTTAGTTTAGAATTTACATAAATGAAAGATCAATTAATAGTGGCCAAATAAATATTATCCTGATAGGTAAAATGTGTTTTTTTTTTTAAAAAAAAGGCTTTCTAGAAGTTACTGGATTTTCTTTAGATGAGATGGTGTTCAAATCTTTTTTAATACTTAAAAAAGCCCATCTTGAAGCTCAACAGTAGGCATGGAAGCACTCAAACTGTAAGTGAAATGCATATGCAAACCTAAGTATATAGAGTGTTGGCAAAGATACACCCTGCTATATAAATAAATCAGAACCTGGGACCTGTAGAATATGGCTGGCAGCACCCTGAATCCTCCTGGTCTGCAAGAGACTACCATCATCTAACAAAGAAGATTCAGAAGATCTGACATGTTGGACCACAGGATCTCAGCACTGAATTCAGGTTCCAGGTTCAGGTCAAACCTATTCACCTGACAGACATATTCTCACTGTTCTTCATCTTTGGGCTGGTGGAGAACTGAAGACAGATGCATCCTCTGTCCTGAATACTTATAAATCATCCCCATTTTAACTCTCTGGATAGTGTGCAGGCTGTATTGTCTTTTGCCTTTAAGTGCTTGCAGTGTGCAAGTCCAACTTTTGCATGTGGAATAAATAGCCTGAAAAGCTTTGATTACTGCTCAGTTAAGTCCTCTGTGGAAAAGAGCTGCGGATGCTAGAGACCTGAAAAGTTGCCAGAGATACAGGCTCCTATTTTTAGGCAATTGTGAGCTCTTATATTGTAAGCTATACCCAAGTGACTAGCAATCTCTTGGGAAGAATAACAAGAGATGAAAGAGAATCTGTGCTATTTCCTGGAATCATCCAAATGATGGAAATAAGAGGAACAGAATCCAGAATCTGGAATGCTTTCTTTTCTTTGGTTGGAGCCAAATAGGTCTTTCAAAAGCATTTGAGAGGTCCTCCACACCTTTGGTACCCAATATTTGAGCATTTTTGTAAAAATTCTGGCAAAAGAAAATACACTGTCACTTTTTTTTTTTTTTTTTTTTTTTTTTTTTTTTTTTTAGAACCAAATTAACCTTTTGGTTTGTGTTTATTTGTTTGTTTTTCTAGAATTACAGACATCTCGAAGAATTCAAAAAGGGATTGAAGTCTAATGAAGGCTAAATATAGTTTATTTATAGGTCCAGGTCCCATAAACTAAAGAAAGTAAAAAATAAGCTACTTGGATTCAGAATCAAAGTGAAGTGGTTAATTTATGCCTTTTAGCTAAAAGTCAGTGCTGATTGTATCTTCACATGCTTCCAGACAGGATGACCAGTCTTGTGAACTTGTTCATT
Organism: Calypte anna; assembly: GCF_003957555.1. Taxonomy (NCBI): domain Eukaryota; kingdom Metazoa; phylum Chordata; class Aves; order Apodiformes; family Trochilidae; genus Calypte; species Calypte anna. Next base: position 19,171,467 of record NC_044253.1, on the reverse strand, counting down.
GCAGTAGGTCTTTTAAGATTTTGTCTTAGGCAGTTTTGTGTTTTTGCTGAATCAATAACACAAACCATACATGCTGTAGGCACCTGAAGAGAAATTTTTGAGGGGAAAAAAAATAGAAGAAAGAAAAGGAAAAGAGAAAGGTGCCTTATTGCTTTTAGTGTTAATGGTACATTTATTATGCTGAACCATAAATCTTTTTTCTGACATTGTACCTAGGCATCAATAACTCATGGCTTTGAGTTCAAGGTACTACAACAATTTCTATAACTGTTTTTATGGATCATTTACAACTTAAACAACTTATTCTCCAAAACTAAGGATGCATTGTTTCTTGCTCTTCAGCCCATAAGAACTAGTTTGGAGAGATACTAAAAAAATATTAGAATCTAAATTACGTATCCTTGAATAATTGAAACAAGATAATTAAACTAAAGGCCTGCCAGAATGCATTTTCAGTTGATAAAGATCATTAATTTACTCAAAATAAATAGGAATATTTATTGAATGCTTAATTAACTGCTTTTTAAATTAAAATTATTACTTCCCTCATAATTTTGCCTTTCTCTTTCAGCATTACTATTAAAAACAGCAGATGGGTTTTTTATGAGATAAGTACAAAAATAGTGGCTTGGGTAATCAGTTTATAGGCACTCTCAGAGGTATAATAGGCAGCCCTATAAATCTTACAAAAAATCTTAAAAAAGGAATGAAAAAGCAATTGTAACTAGTTTTACTGAAGAAGTAAAGATGTCAAAGAGAAGTCAAAGAACAGTCCATGAATATTAGCATTACTGTGACCTTGACCTACTCAGTGTTCATAGTTTAATTGTAGGAAGTTTTTACATTTATTTGGGGTTTATTTTTTACTATAATGTTTAACATTAAATATCTGAACCTGCATGTGTGTACAAGATTACAGAATTAGTGGTATCTATCTGAAGAGTTTGCACTGAAGTTGAGAAATCAGTGTTTACCTCATTTCTGGAATACTCGAGGAAAATTTACAATACTAAATACTGTAAAATACTAAGGAAGAGAGACTTGAAAACATTGATACGTATTACATCTAAAATATACTATTTAAGATGTTTGGTAATGTTACTGCTTTTTAAAAAGCTCCTTACTGCAGTTGCAAGATTGCTAAGGTATCATCTAAGAATAAAAGCATATTTAGGGTTCTACATCAATCAGACACTCCAGGTAGTCCAGTCAACTAAAGAAGAAAAATCTTTCTCCTTGACTAGTCCTCCAGTGATTTTTTTCATTGTAATATGACTGGATCAAATGACAAAAAATACACATAGAGTCAATTTAAGTCTAGAGCTGCTAGATCATACTCATAGAAACAATTCAAGAGCTTTTGCTACTCTTTTCTAAAAGGAGATATGAAATATGCCTTTATTGTTTTGCTAACAGAAGTAGCCTACACCTAGAAATGGCCAAAGTCCTCAGAGAGATTTGAGTAGAGGACTCTTATGTGGACACCCTCCCCTCTGCATACTTATAAGAGTATGTGTTATCTGTTCTAAATACAGGGTTCCATTTTTATTGGGTTTTGTTCTTTGAACACTTTGAAATACACATTTCAGCATGAATCACACGTGAAAGTTGTTCAGGAACACAAGAGAAATTATTTTGAGAAAAGAAAGCAAGGTCAGAGAAGGACAGAAAAAAAAAAACAAAACCTGCTCCTCAATATATTGGAGACATCTCTCTAGTCAGTGATACTGGAGCATTTTAATTTTTCATCAGATCCCAAATGGAATCTATCTTAGTATGCACAAACCTCAAGTAATGATTTATTTATGTGAAAGGCATCTTAAGAGCAGGGTGTCTAAAAAAATTCGTCCTGTTTACTCAAGGTTATTGGCAGGAGTAATGTCTATGAGCTCCTGCTTCCTTCATTTCTGTATGGAAGAGAAAGAACCTAATCTGCCAGAGAGGATAATTTAGTGATAAACATTTTTAACTTCTACTGCCAAATTGTCCATAAAGGAAAGATTCCAGAACTTGCTTCATAGGCTTACAGTATTCTGTAAATCATCACTAGCATTGTCTTTATAAGACAGGTATAGCAAGGGTCTGAATTGTTTTATACTCCTCACATTAAACTCTCAAACATTCATATTTTCATGCCCATCTTTATGTGAGAGGAAGTCTAGCCCCTTCTTCTTTTCAAATCAGCATCTTTGTTCCACAGTCATTTGCAAAATAACACATTTTTTTAAGTATTTTTTTAAAACTGCTTTTACTTTATTTACTTTGGGAGAAATCTTTCTAATTGCTGGGGCATCAGAATAATTAATTTCATAGTTGAGAGTGATATAAAGTTTACTTATTTTTTAGCACTGTCAAGCATCAAACTCCACTAGCCACATTATTTGTGTAGCTCGCTCAAAACCGCTTTCACCAGTAGTCCTAAATATTAGCAGTTTCTGTATCAATTTTTGTTAAGATAGTCTGGAGTTGCCAGCAGATCAGACCAAGTTTGTATAGAGCAAAAATGCTTGTAAACCAGAAAGTTTTGTGTCTTGGTGGGTGATGAGTTGGCTAACTCCTGAGAGGAATAAACAGTTTTTAGACACCAGACAAAAACTATGGTTTGTAGGCATATTCTGAATGACAGTAACTGAACACTTCTGAATTATTACTTTTAATTTCTTATCTTCATTACAAAAGAATATGACAGTCATTGTTCTTGCAATCAGACATAGAGTATATTGGCAGTATCATAGAAAGGAAGGCTGGAAAACCTAGTGGAAGGCTGGAGGAATATCTAGTGAATCATTTTGGCCAAAGATGGAATCAGCTGTATCGAATTTCGACTGTTTTGCCTGAAATGTAATATCAGGCAAACTGCCTATTGCCTTTGCAATGCTGACAGCCAGGTTTGCTATTGTGTTCATTTATGTAGTGTTTTCTACTCTATTTCTGTGTATTGGGCTGGCTTACCTATAGTTCACTTATAAACTTTATTTCTCTACCTGATCAACTTCTGCTTATCTGTAGGCAGATGATCCTGGTGATCTCTTAGCTGTGCCATGGCTGGATAGGCATCAGATCTGGCTTTTGATGAGCAGTTTGGCTGCTTTGCTGTTTTGAGTGCTGTAATCAACAGAATCATCAACCTTTTGCACCTGAATTAAACTATTGTTGTGTTCTCTCAAAGGAGAATGCAGGTTATGACGGCTTAAACTCTTGATTAATCAGAGTCAGTATATAAATCGTTTGCTTGTAAACCAGCACTCTCATTTTTAAAAAAGTGTATGTTGGTACATATGAAGTTTTAAGTGGAAATCCTCATGAATAGTCAATGAAAGAATAAATGCACCGAGATACGTTCAATATTATTTGCTGATGTGGTATACAGCAATAACAGTCTAAAAAATCATTCTAAAATTTTATTTCCCATATGTTTCTTATGGTTTCCACATTATACTTTAAACTTAAAGCTACCATATCTTGAGTTATTATTTATCTACATTTTCTATCAGATGCTTTCCTTTTTTATATATATTTCCAAGCCTAATGAAACCTTTTAAATTTGTTAGAAAAGTCATTGCATGATTATTTATAAAAGAAAAATTTTAAATATTTTTTAAAATAAAAATATTATTTTTACCTCTTTTACTTTCATCTGTTTTCCTATTTGAGATAAAATCTTAAATTATGTTTAATCTGCTAAGGGCATAACTAAGTATAGCAGTCCCTTTACCTAAGATGACTTCTGTAAAATCCAGCCAATGTTCTATACTGGTGCTAAAACTTTCTGTGACATTAGAGACCTGTCTTTTGTTGTTGCCACAATGTTGTTTATGAGTTCCCCTTTCCTCTTTTATTTAATGTAGCCTAAAACTTTAATTTGGCAAGTTTCAGAGCATATAGAAAATTATGTTGATTATTTTTCTCACTCACCCAAACTCATTTACTTTAAGCAAGGAGGACCATCAAATATAGCAGTACTTTTGTAAAATGGAACATTAAATATAATTAAATGATATTTTCTTTATCTCATTTACTATATTCATTACGAGATTGTACTGATCCTTGATATTAGGAATTTCTTGATCATGTCTAATCAAGCTGTTGTATATGCATTATCAGTATTTGAGGATCTTTACGTTCTATTCAAGTATTCAAATGAAATAAAATATGGAATTCAATGTATACGCAGTGATTTTAATTAATAAAAAGCTGCTTTTTATAAACTACAAGTTTGTCTAGGTTTTTAGCTGGCTTAGCCTGTATACTTGTTTCTCCCCTTGTGCCCTTTGCAGAGGAAGTTCTTATATGATGCAAATAGTAATGAACTAAGAAAGACCCCAAAGCTTCTCTCCAAAAAATAGCGAAGAAATACAAGAAATTATTGTAAACATCTTCATGACCAGGAATGCATCTTACCCATAATTTTCTTGACAATATCAAAATCTCTTTAACCTCTATATCACCAAGTAAAACAGTTACGAGATGGTTATTTTCCCAAAAACTAACTTGCATGCAGTAAGATTTATTTAAGGGAATACCACTTCCCTTTGGAAATTAATCCCCTTATTTTATCTTAAACCATTGCTTTTGTTCTACTCACCACAATGAGTACAAATAGACAAATGCATGCAGCTGCAGTCTGTGTCTCTCCTTCCTTACTTTGCCTTGCTGTTGCTCTCCTATTAGCTGTAGCTATGCAGTCCTCTAGACTCAGCGTGACAGAAACTCTGCTACCTTGACAGCAGGTACAGCTGCAGCGTTAGCACTTGCAGTCTGCCTCACGTTTGGAACACCCTCGCTCCTTCCGGTCATTCCTTCCAGGGGAGGAATGACACCAGCATTTCTGAGCTGTTCTTGTGTTTTCTCCCAGAACACTCAGGGAAAGCAGACTTCGTGATCTCCATGCTAACTACCAGCCTGCCTGCTGCCAGTTCTCCCTACTTCTGCCAGTGATGACATTCAGCTTGCTCCTCCACACAGGAGACAGCACTGATTCCTCATTATGTAAGGCAGTCTAGGTCAAGTGTAGGAGAGACACCGCTGGTCCCAGCAAGCTCCTGGATTGCTCCCTCAGCTTCATGCTTCATGGGGTCTGGAACCTGGATCCTGATCTTTGCTACATCTTCTCAGGTAAATGTTTTTCCATTAGGTTACTGTGCTATTCTTCTATGCAGATAGCTGTCAGCCATGCTGTGAATTGCAGAGAGAATTTGCTAGGTGAAACCAGCACTGTCAGCATCATTGAATTATAACAGAGTAGTAGTTCTTCTAGGCATCTCGGCTTTAAGACACTTTGCAAATAATTAAATCATAAATTTGGTTTGTTTAACAAACATCTTTTCTAACCATATGGGGATTACTGTTAATTTGACTGATTAAGCAGTGAATTAAATCCATTTGCTTGAAGATGATGTGGGAAAGCATTATTGGATATAGCTATTAGCTCTGAGAGGTTTACTGCAGTTCCTGGATGTTGCATTGTTTTAGCTTGCAAATTAGAAATACACTTCCTTTATTAAACAGAACAAAATGAAAACAAAACATAAAAAAGAAAGAAAAGAAAACAAAAATCTATTTAATTTTCTTGCACTCTTTGGCTATTGTTTTGAAGCAGAAATTAAATTCAGGATGCTAACTGATGTTTACTGCATGAATGCATGAATCTATATGCTTCTGAAATGTCTAAGGTGAATACTGCAGATAAAGTTGCATTTAGTGGCTGCTCTGCAGAATGCCAGAACAGTACATGTTAGCTAAATTTCTGTTAGAATTGCTCTCTTTCATGCACCACGTAGAATTCAAACACTTTTTTTTATTATTTATACCATGCTGAAAATCAGTCTGTGTCAAAATATGAACCAGGTTTGTCTTTAAATGACTTATACGTAGAGTATTGTCAGGTGCTGGAACATCTGATTATACTGGAATGCAGCAGAAGAGGCCCTGGAAAGAAGCAGCATAGCACTGATACTGCAGTATCATGTAGGGAGTTTCACCAGGCTAGCCTGTTAGATAGGGACAATTACTGTGTCATAGATTTGAAAATATTTTTAATGTATTTGAGAGATTAATTAGAAAACTTGTGTTTCTGTACAGTACCTTGGACAGCAACTTTCCCCTCCCAGGGTATTGAGGCGTCTCCTTCATGGGAGTGAGCAATGGGTCAAAATTAAGTAACACTTTTAGGGTGCATTAATTAATTCCAAAATGTAGCATAATTTATAATAAAAATACCTCAAAGAAAATTTGTTCAGCATTGTATCAATGAGCTATAATTAACAGCTTTAATATATTCTCTTCAAAATAGTGATTTTTGGTTTTTTATGATTTGCTAGTATATGCTAGTGACTGTCAAACTTAAAATTAAAATTGAAACATTTTTGTCTAGTGACAGTGTGGCATTTACAGAATTTTCATGTCTAATAGATAACTGATCAGCCTGAGAATATATACAAAGATTTCTTTCATAAATTAAGATCAAAACCTAATGAAAGTAAATATCTTAATAGCAGAATAAAAGTGATTTTTATGGGAAGAGTGGAAGTCCTTTAAATGTGTTTTTACCCCCCAATAGAAACTAGTGGTATTTCACACTGTTCTAAAAATAACTGCTAGACACTTTTTTGTAAGTGAGGTGAATCATTTTCTTATAATTCTTGAAAGCTCTTAAGCTCTTTTTCTGGAAAGAACTGCCAAGCAGTCAGTTTTCTCATCATTGTCTTGCCTTATCAGTTGCTAATTTACCTTTTTTAAATAGATTTTTAATTTATTTTTTTTTAATGGCTGTTGTGTTAGATCTATATTTTGATTTAGTTTGATTATTTTGAAATACCAGGCTGGTGCCTTCATTAATTACCTTTTGAAAGAAGTAGGTTCAAGAAAATATAACTATTTTTTCTATCTTTAAAACACCTGTGTTGCAATGCAGTATGTTAAATTGTGTAATACTTTAAAGGTACTATTTTATACTTTAAATTACAGAAGTATGTCTTTAAAACAAACTCTTAAAATAATAGCACAGTTTAGGAACTTAGTACAAAACTGTTAGATATCACACATTACTATAACAATGTACTTAAGATTCTTTGTTTCTTGCTGACTGAAGTGTTCTAAAATAGTTATGCTATTACATATGAGTACACAGTGTTCTGTCCCATTTCAAGTGTGGGTGCTTGAGGTATTTTCTTACAGGCTAAAGGAGTATTAATAACCTGTCTATTTGATTAGAAGGAAAAAGAAGATTTATTGTCTTCAAATGTATAGAGGTTTTCTTGAGATGTTATTTTTTTGCATCATGGTTCATAGCAGGGCATGCAGAGTACCTCTCAGCATTGCAAGCTGCAGAAGCTTCAATAGGAGCACAAAGTGTTTAGTTCCACACAAAATGTTAGAAAACAGTGTTTCTGACGTCTATTTATGCATCCTATATTCTGGTATACCACTCTGGGTCTAAGAAATGGAATACCAGCTGTATGGTATGTTTTGAACCCCTACAATGCATGATATGGACCATTAGTAGTCAGTGCCTCATCCTTGAAATGGTTTACCAGAACTGTCAGTAGCTTCTTTTCTATATTCTGTATAGCCCCTCACATCACAATTTGCAGATTGAGATTCTGACAAAGTTTTCATTTTTCCTCACAGCACAAAAGGTTTCTGTTCTGCAAGGGAGTTACTGTGCACTCTTCCTAGCCACCTAAATATCACTGTAACTGAGTAGCATGGAAATAATATGAAAGTGTGTTAGTTTACTTATTTTAGTATAATGTGTTCACTATACATAATGGTGAAACCAGTTTCCTTAATACATAATGTAAAAAAAATTATAGGAGTATACATTAGACTATTAGTTTCTATGAAGGCATTTACATCTCAGGTTTTAGCTGCCTATTTTAATAGAACAGTTAAGGTATAGATTATGATCACAGTCATATACTAAGTTAGTGCTAAACTGAAAAAGACTGACTGCACACATCTGTGTTTTAGTTTATCTCATATAACTTCTATGTTTAAGACTGTAGTAGTATAATTCACAAACTTTTGAGGTAAGTTTGGGCTTTCTCAAATGCAGACCTTTCACTGTCCAGAACTTACAACTTCTGTTTGCATCTAGTACAGAAAAACATTTTAAAGGTGACAAAAACCTGTTCATGTAGAAATAGGGTATATATTCTGAAGATGCTGCTTTAGTATCTGTCAGATGTGCTCTGTTCCTTGTGAAAAAAGTTATTATTTTTGTTCAGAGGCTTTCCTCATTTTGCATTGAAACTGGTTGGATAAAATCTTCTCTTTTGTGTTGCTACAGTCCATGTCATTTTCCCAAGTCCTTGTTCTTTGTGATGATATTTCCCCATCTTTAACTGCTTGTATAGCTCTTCTCTGACTGCAGTGCAATTGGTTCACAAGTTTAGAAAGAGAAAAAAACCTCAGGATTATCATGTTTCTGCTTGTCCAGGGAGGATATTGGATGACCCATTCCTTATATATTAGATTAATTACTCCATTACCTGTTTTCCATACCCACTGCGATTCACAGAATTTATTCCTAGAAAACTAGAATGAGATACCAATCAAGAGAGATTTCTTAATATTTTGATAAATAAACTGTATCTCAGACACTATCATTATATGTATATATTTATCATGGTCTTAACATTCTATTCATTGTGTATGTAGAACACACTCTTCTGCATTGTTGCAGATTAATGACGTGGCTGAACATCTAAGCTTCTAAGATGAATTTTAAAGGTTTCTTTAGAGTGTACAGAATTGTAACATTTGCAGCACAAATGCTGAAACAGTATAATGACAGACCTACGTTCTCTTTTTCTTCAGTTGGGGCTCATTATAATTCCTTTTCAGAAAGGGAACTCTGCTGCAGATAATCTCCAGAGAAGTACTTCCATATGAACCCTTTCATATGCTGGAGACACCCAAAATCTCCTAGTGCTTGGTGATCACTGAGAGTGGGCAGTTTGTGGCACTTGAGCCAAAAACTTACTCAGCATTTTTTTACCAGTGCTCTTTATGTCTGCACAGTATTCCTGAGGCAGAGCCAAGAGCAGGACTGGTTAAAATTCGCATGAGAGCAAGTGAACAACAAATCTCCATTAATGTGCAGTTACCAGGTCTGCAGAATCTGAAATGTGCAATATTGCAAGCTCAACACTGCAATGGAAGTTTACCTGGCAACAGTGTCCCTGCTGTGCAGGGCATGAAAGTGCTGTCCTCCAGGCTTGTTGAATGGTTGCTTTAGCCCATGCCCATTAAGGTGGCTGCTTCTCTGGTGCTCAGATTGAGAGAAGCTGTCATTATACCTCTAGGAAGAAGTTGTCAAAAATTTCTAAAGTAAATGCAATCTATATCCTAGACTGGCTTGTTTTTGAAAATTGTTTTACGAGCTCCTAGCAGTGTCCTGTTTATGTATAGACACAGTAAAAAAGGCAAATTGGATTTCTGGGGGAGAGAGAGAGACCATGTTTTATTTACTAGCTTTCCATTTATCTTTGAGTTGGAGAAGCTTTGATTGAGAAATCAATACCAGTTTTGTTTTTCTGCAGCTGTGGTGCAATGCATAAGTTTAAAATATTAAAAATAAAAGAATTCATAGGATTTAGCTCTTTAGCAGTTTTAAAGAAGTCACTATTGTTTTGATAGTCTTCTCTCTCAAACTCCATATCAGATGACGGTCTGGAGCCATCAAAAGAGAATGTTAAGATAGCCTCAAGCCCTAATCAGTTTTCCAGAGACTGTAAGGTGATGGCGATGATCTTGAGCAGCTGGTTATACCAGAGGCCCACTGGAATTTCTGCTTTAAAGAAATATTTTAGTACTCTGTTAATGACGCTTGGAAATTTCTTCGTCAGTGATCATATTAAGCATTTTAGGCTAAACCTCTACTGATGCTTGAAGAGGGGCATTTTGGGACTATTGAAAATTGTATAATTCATAAAACATTGAAACTATGTTTAAACTGGGGAGAAATTTCCTTTGTTCATTGTTAAGTTCAGTACTAAAACTGTAGGTACCTGACGTATCTCAAAGTTTTTCATTACCCCATATTAATTGCTTGAAATATTCAGATTCCTGCTTTATTTGTTTTTTTTCTGGGGTTTATTTCATTCCAAAATGCAACATTTTAAAGGTGCTATGCCTGTAAGATGTCAAACACATCCAGGCTGTAGCTAAGACTGGAGGAACTCAGTAAAAATTCAACCTGAGGAGTAAATATTCTGCCTTTTAACCAAGTGATAAATCTGTATTTGTAAACATCATCATTTCCAGAAACATCCTCCATGAAAAGAAAGATTTCTGGGAATGATCAGTCAGCAATAGTATCTGAACTGTTTAGTATTTAGAATTTTAAGGGAGATTCTGATCAGGGCTGTTATTAGCACTACTAAGTAATTTGTCACCTGCAAACGCTCTTCATGACCATGAAGAACTTTGCAAATATACAGAAAAAAGATAATTCAGCTTTTACAATTATACTTAAATAAGTATATACTATATATATATATATAGTATCATATACAACTATACTTAAATGAGAATCAAATACTTGAACATGTTACAGCTAATTATAATAATGCAATTATTATAATTATAATAATATAATGGTTTATGAAACTTCCTACCTCAAGGTCATAGAATTGAATCATAGAATACTAGGTCAGAGGGGACATCAAGGATCATCTGGTTGAACCTTAATGGTTAACACATGGTCTAGACAAGGTGACCCAACACCCCGTCTTGCTAAATGTTGAACATGTTCAATGTTGGAGAAACCACCACTTCTCTGTGGAGATTATTCCAGTGGCTGATTGTTCTTATTGTGAAAAATTTTCCTCTTGTGTTCAGTTGGAGTCTCCCCAGGATTAACTTGTTCCCATTGTCCCTCACCTTCTCCATGAAGACAAAGGAATCTTCATCTTTGTAGCCACCCTCCAAGTACTGGACCATGATTATGAGATCTCCCCTAAGTCTTTTTTTTCCTCAAGGCTGAACAAACACAATTCCTGTTGACATGAATTTAGGTAGTGGCGACCTGCCTAAGTTATTTAGCAGCCTACCAGTAATGCCTGCTGAAAAGCTGAACAGGGAAACATGCAAGCATGTGAAGTCTTTCTAAACCAGTGTTCAGGCACATTCAAAGGAGACAGGTTGCAGGGGATGTGTCCACCTTAGTCTTGCCCTTTGTATGTCAACATTTGAACATTAGTATTTGGTTATATTATGGTGTGTTTTAAATAAATACTTAGTGTCATAAGGTTGCTTGCTGTGTTTTTTTTAATCACTGTAATATCTTCAGAGAAGATATTTAAAAATTTATAATATTAGAAGTCATTGTTAGAGCAACTGCTCATAACACTCTGTATTGATAAATACTTGAAAATTAAGTATTAAATTGAGAGATTCCAAGAGCTTTTTGTGAAGGGCAAATCATGTCAGGCCACCACTTGGCTGTGGAGAAGTTTGGCTTCACATAGTTTGCATTCAAGCAAAATCTCGATGTAAAGATATGAAAAAAAGAATATCAGAACAATACTGTAATTTACTGTAGGGAATCAAATTAATTACAGCTTCCTTGGGTCACTGAATCACAGCTAATGTGTGAAGTATCTGTTATATAGTAGTTGACAGCCTAATACATATACTAATTAGCTTTATTTTCTTATATCTTTACATGCCAAAATTGTATGACAGTGACAAAAATGCAGTTTTATTTGTTGGCCCTTTTTCATGCAACTCTCACCTTTGCAGTCACTGCGCCCTTCCTTTCCTGCCATACTGCACCCACCCCACTCCAGTATGGTTGAAACTGGGGTTTGCTGATGCCCTTTTTTTTTTTGTAGAGAAAGCAAAATGAGAAATATATAATGCTGTCTGATTTAGCTCAATCTGAGGCGGATCCAATGCAGCTGGAGTTTGTTGTGTGAGCAGTTTCTGTTACTTAGCAGTCTGAATTATAAAAAGGAGCATTTTTTGTGTAGGTTCCAGATTTGGCTGCACAGCTGTCATTTGAATACACAGGAACGTATAGATCTGACGAGGCAGTGTTATTGGCAATGCAGTCTGTGGACACATCATATGACTCTGGCACGGGAACGTTTGGGTTTTTTTCTTTTGATTGAAGCCATGAGTGAAGATGTTGCATCTACCATCACTGCTCAGTGGGAAGGTATAAAACAAGCAGAAGACAAGTAGTATTTAGTCGTGTCATCCTAGGGGCTGACCTGGAAAAGATACTGGTTCTTTCATAACAGACCACCGTGCCCAAACTGCTTCCTTTTCACATTTCAGAGACGAATAATTAACAGAAAAGTAACGAAAATTAATGAAATATCTTACTCATTTAACACTGGATAAAGTAACCTACTTCTCAGTGCAACCCCTGTCCTTAGTTCCTTGCTGAAGGAAAACGGGGCTGCAGATTTTCAGGCTAGTGTCAATCAGGGAATCTTTTAAAAAGCAGCCTTCTTCAGATGGTTCGTGTCTTTCGCCGGTAGATGGGGCTGTCCCTCAAGGCGATGCTTGGGATCTTTTTTTTTTTTCTTTCCCCTTTTTCCTTTCTTCACCCTCCTCATTCTCGTTGTTCCTCTTCTTCCCATCCCCCTTCGTTTTGCCTTTTTTAATCTTTTTTTTTAATGCTTCCTCCCCCCCCCCCCCCCCCCCGCTGTTTGCTGGTTCCTGTTAGGTACCACAGACTGAGCCTCGAAACAGGAAGCTGAAAAGCAGCAGAGAGGATACTGCAGAGGTCTTCTTTTTTTTTTTTTTTTTTTTTTTTCTCCTTCCCAATGAGAATGCAGCAATTTATAAATACCTGGTAATCTTTTGGAACTAGGAATCTGAGCAAGTTTACTAGAAAGCATTTCAAGTATTTTATCATCATTATCTCTTGAAATTTTTAATTTTTGTTTTCCTTACAGTGGATTTGAAATTCATGTTTTATCAGGTAAGCCATCAGGATGTTAAGTCCTGGTCTTTAGTTCATTTATGAGAGCAGTCTGCATGCCCTGCCCTCCCCACCCCTTCTGTTTTTTTCCTTTTTTTAAGTTTTTCTTTTTTGTTGTTTTTAAGCTTATAATGAAGGAGAAAAATCAATTTTAATGTTTAAGAAATTGTTTCAAAAGGTGCAGTCTGATGTTTTTGGCAGCACAGCATTTTTTTAAAGACGGATTTCACTGGCAATATATTTTTGGGTGTTGGACAGATATTTAAATTCGTGTTGAAAAATTTTTCCCCCAACTGTTCAGATGTTAACAGAGGTTATGTTCTTTCACATGGAAAACATATTAAGGGCTAAAGCAGGCATCGGTGTAGTGATTGCCTTAGCATTGCAGGACTGTAGTTTTCCTTTCCATAGAGAAGCTCTGCTTTATGCCTATATACTTCAATGTTTGAAGCTTACCAAAGGAAGAAAAGGCTCCTCATTTTTTCTGTCTCCCTCTGCCCTTGATCTTTCTAGTCAGGTATGCTGCTAGAAGCTCTGCCTTCCATTTGCATACTGATCAGGACTGGTTGTAATGCTGCAGATGTCTCTCGGTTCATATTCTGAACCGTCTTGCTTTTTCAAACAGCACAAGAAATTTGCCAGGTGGACATCAAGCTCTTTCAGCATCTTTTCTAAAATGGATTTGTTCTCTGCTGCTTGTCTGAGGTATGTGCTCAAATGACTCCCACTGAACTAGTTTACCTGGGATTGGGCTGTCTGTTCAACCCACTCACCCTTCATCCCCATTTAAAAAAAAGGTTTTGCTCATTCTGCAGTATTTGAAAATGGATTGGTGTTTCCTATCACTGCTGAAACCTGTTCAGTTGTACGTACTATGGAAATTATTATTTTGTAGTTATGATGTCAAACTTTTGAGCTGTATTGGCTGATATTAATTCTGCCCCTACTGTTCTGTTGTGCTTTTCAGACTTGACCAATGTGTTAATATAAAATACAATGGGAAAATGTCTGTGCTAAAAATTACTCTGAGAATACCAGGATGATTACTGTCACAAGTGACACCCTGTTAGTTTGTTCTGTTGAGCCTGATTTGTGTGGTCTTTAGTATTTGTTGAACTACTCAGACACAGGAATGCAAGTTCTAGACAGGCAGGCAGCCTTAAACTGTCTTCAGCTTGCCAGGTAGTCACAGAAAGTTTTCATTATTTTAAAGGAAGTGTCAGTTATGGGAGGAGGGGAAAATAAGAGATTTAGCCATAGGCATGGTATAATCAGTACAATTCTAGGGAAATCTGAGAAAAAACAGTTTCCATGCGTAGCATCTTGCACTAGGAATGAATAATCTTATTTCATTTTAAGATTAAATCATCTATAATGATTTACAGGATTTCTATATAGATTAATGCATATAATGCATAGATTAATGCATATAATGAAATAACGTATCCTGTCAGCCATTTAAACAATGCTTTATATCAGGGATAAAGGGTAGTTACTGATCAATGAAAGCTACATTGAAATTGTCATATTATAACCTAAGCTTGCTTTGAAGCTTCAGCTGTAAATGTGAACAACTGAGATAGTTAGGAAGCTAAAATAAATACCTAATTATTTCATTCTTAAAATGAAGGGGGCCTTGAACTAGAAAACCTTCAGAATGCCTATGAATATGACTCCTCTTCAATGGCCCATCCCAATCCTACGCATTTTGGACATCTCATTGTTGACTCTTAAGGATGGATCACTGCTATCCACATCACACCACACCCTTCCACCATGTGAATTCTACTGGAAGAGTTTTGTACATTAATGACAGAAGCAGATGTATTTAGGAGATAAAACCACAAAGCTTAGTACTGGATCTTGTTCCTTAAATGGTATTTTACTGATCCTTCTCTTGCTTTTGGCTACCTTAAATTGAAGAACCATGTTTGAAGTGCAAAGGCTTTCCTGCTCTTCATTATAAGTATTCTGGCAGTAATCAGAAGTGGGTACTTTGCAAATTCCTTTTGAAAAGGAGCAGGAAGCTTGCTCTAATTTGTGTGTGCATGTATATTTAGAACCTTGATACTTCTTTTGGATGAATATCTTTTCTCTCATTTTATTAATATTCTGGACTCCAGCACAAACTCGCCTGTGGAAAAATATTTTTGGAATTTTGGGTTAAACATTTTGAGGAGACTTTTTTACTATCTTCCAAAACCAGGAACATATTCTTACCTTCTTTTTCCCCATTGAAGACAGCTGATATAGGTATCTGTATAGGAGGCAGTGGGATTTCACAGGAGACCTGTATTTGACCTGTAGACTTTCTGTTGATGCCAGAACAAATACAGAAGACTAAATTCAAAACTGAACTATACATATTCACACTTGTAAACTGAAACAAACAACTGTATGCTGCCACTGAGACATACTAGATAAGGAATATAATGAGGCTTTTTTTAACACAATGTTTTAGGGCACTTAAGAGAACAAATTGGTCAGAGAAAAAAAAAAATCCAAAATATTCTAAAATGGAAGAAAAAAGAGAACCTTTGAGTAAATTTTAAGGATCAAAAGCTGCAGCCTATCTTTCTGAGTGAACCTAAAGTTATACGTAGATGTGGAGTGTTATGTGAGTTCTCCAAATGCTTTTCCTAAAGCTCAGTAATTCTGGCACATGCTACTTCCCTTGTTCTAGTTGTAGGTTTATTATTTTTAGATTTCTATCCATTAAAACATATAACAGTTAGATGGAAACAACTGAAAGTTTGGTATGGGTGAAGTAATTAATTAAATAGCAAAGGTATACTCTGAAATCATTGTCCTTTCCATTGTAGACTTAGTCCCTTTTCTGTAAGGTACACTTTTTTCATTCATTATTAGTAATATTTATTTAAAGAATCACTTTGATGTCTTACTGAATACATGGATGTTCAGTGTTTTCAGTCTTCCTGTCTTTTACTGATTATTGTGTCATTTCTGTCTCTTCCACTTTCACAAGTGTGTGTGGTTCCAGGCCTCTCTTCACACTCCTATAATGAGCTATTTATGTCTGACAAAAATAATTTTTTTTTACTGATTACAAAAATTCTGGGTAGCGCCCTTTCCTGTCACATTAAATATAATTTGAAATACACATTTCTGATTCAGCCACCATTCTGTTTATTGCTTGCCTTCATTAGCCCCAGAAATTCTCTCTCTCCTTCCTCTGTGCTAGGAAATTCTCAGTATGTTGCTTTTTCTGAATGCAAATTTCCATCACTTTCTTTCTCAGCAGTATCCAGTGCATCTCTGACCATCTTTCCTGTAGTCTATTTTAAAGTGTTTCCATCCTTCTTTTTATTGATTTCCAGCTGAAGTCTGTGTTTTCAAGCTTTATCCTCTCTCATGCCCTCTATCTTGCCTATTTATTTCATTACCTTGTAAACATACAGTCACTCTTTCTTCTACTCTTAAACAGATTCTATAATTTGCTTCCAACATTGACTTTTAAAAATTATTTCATAATACACTTTGAAACGCTGAGGTTCATCCTGCTATTAAAACAAACCAAAACTAAATAAAAAAACAAATCCTGTCAAGGTCAGAAAGAAAAATGTAGGAATAAATGTAGAGGCTTGTGTGGCTCAAAGAAGCTTTATTTAATAGTAGTACTGGTTAAAGGTGACAAAACTAAGCAGCAACTATAGTACTTTACAGTAATGTATCTGAAGAAAACTCTCAAATGCTTGTTTATTTAAGTGCATTTTGAGCCAATGACTTGGCTGGGTTCCAGATGTATTTGCCTGCAGTAGTACCATCCTCTCATCCTCCCTGGACTCCATTTTCTACTCACTCTTTAATGGTGTTTCCTTCAGAGTGAGATCTTTTATTTTCTTTAATGATTTAGAGTGTCTAACCACTTGCTTCAAATTGCTGTTGTTTCAAATTTATTTGCCAAGAGGAAATCATACCTGAGATAGTTCTAAGGCAGGCCATAGGTCATAGGTGCTCCTCCCAAAATGCCTCTGTAGGGCTCTTGCAGTAGCTTTGCAGGGCTCTTGGAGTGGGTCTACAGATGAAAAGAGAAGGGAAGAGATTGGTGGATCATTAGAAGCTGAGTACTGTAAATTAATTATGTTCTTTACATCGGCAGTGGGTGAAAGTAAAGACCAAAGAAATGGGCACAGGCAGATGAGATAGGGGAAGGAAGCTGCTAATAGAGGTGACAGTGAAGAGCTGTAATAGAGTGTCAGAGTAATCTGTGAAACTTGTTATGAAGGTCTGCAGGAAGATGTTAGAGGAATCTTCTGTTGGGAAGCAGATTTAGCAATTTTGCCTTTGGCAGGGAGAGCAATGAGGTGGCCTCTGACCAACCCAGGTTTTCTGTATATCTATACAAAGTAGATATCTGAAGTGCAATAGATACATTTTTTAAAAAGTATATCATAAATTATAGAGACCTACTGAAATAGAGCTAAAAGCTATCTTCATTAGGATTTTCTTAAGTGTGTAAGCATCCCCTCAATACTTTTATTCTACAGTATGTACACAATGCAACACTTCAAATATATCTAGAAGAAACAGAAAATACGTCCTAAAAAACCTATTTAATTTCTCAGTCATTTCTTTTAGATTAAATAGGTTAATGGTTAACCATAGTGAGGATGGGATCAAAAGGGATAGAAAATGGATATTTGGCAAATCTGGTTGTTTTTTGGTTACTGTCAGGAGAATACTATAAATTTATTTAATAAGATTTTTAAGTGGTAGTTTATCTTTGGTAGAGAGAACCAGGACACTTCAAAAGCTGATTAAATACAGTGAACACTCCAGACCCATTTCAATGTTTTATATTCTGTGTTAATGTTTAGTATTTTTCAAAACTAAGAAACCCAGTCTGATACATCTGTTTTCTGAAATGAAACCCTAAATCACACCAAATATATCACCTGAAATGTGCCCTGAAGGACAGAGATGGAGAACTTCTCTGAGCTCCATACTGTCTACATTAACAATGCTTAACTGAAAAAGAATTCATCCAATGATTTAATGGATTTTTTCTTAAACATTAACCAAGTGATCCTAATGTTATCTACAAACCTCACATCCTAGTGTTTTGCCTTCAACTCAACTTATTTTCTCATTACATGCACGTTGGGATAGATAGACCACAAAGAATGACCCTTTGCTATGCTTTCAGGAGTTCAAATTGTCTCAAAACAGAATTTATCACAAATCTACTACTCTGAATAAATAAAACATCTAAAAAAGAAATTGCACTCCAAGGAAAATGATCTATGTATTACAGTAAATTTTTGCCTAGTAGTTTTCGCTCCATCTGTGGCAAGAGTAACTGGCATGGGGATAATCTCTTGTCTGCAAAGCATCTCATCCTCAAAAACCTGGTGGCTGTATGCACCCTGTCAGCAGGGTATGACTTCTGCTGTGAGCTAACCTGAGTGATGTCACCAGACTCATTGAGAAACTTGGAACTAAAACAAATGAGAATTGTACCAGGGTCAGCTCTTTTTAACAAGAGAGATGATTATGTCCTCAGATCCAGGAGTATTTCTTACCAGTGATTAATGAATTGGCTTCTAAGCTACAAGCAAACAAAATAAACATGAGATAAATATATGTATATAAAACCATGTAATTATTTACCTAGGAAGTGGTAATAACATGTATTGAGCACATTTTTTTAGAGTCTGGCTTTAAAATAAGCTAAATAAATTCACAAACTGGAATAATATGTGAATGAAGTAAATATATTTTCACTTCTGAATAACAAAAAGGAAACAGCACAACACTGTCTCGAGCATTCTGTAGTTGGAAAAAAAATATCAACAGCTTCTTTTTCTTCCATGAAAATCAATATTATGGAAGTACCATTGTTAACCAGTACTTACAAGAGATGTGGACCAATTCAAACAAAATCTCTTTTACTTCTTTTTAATAATTTTGAATACTTAAATGAAAGCCAGTGTACATGATTTATTAAAAAGACATTTCTATTTAATGGAAGATCAAATTGGTTTTGTTTAAAAAAAAATCGGTAAGACCTATATAGGGACTAAGAAAAGGAAGATATGTCAAATATACTTAAAATTTACTGCAACGTAGTATACTTTACACAATAGCACTGGGACCGAGGACCTTTGTAAAACTTTATTTATTGACACACCTAGGTGTGTCAGAACTTACACCCACCTTTCTCACATAGAAATATGTGAGAAATTTTTGCAAAGTATCTTTATTGTACTACAAAAGCTGCTCTCCAGAGATTCCTCAGCCTTTTTTTGAGTCTGTGATTCTGCGATACAAAGCCACATCCCAGGAGTGTAAGGTGGAGAATATCACTAGCTTATTCAGCTGTAATAAGAGCAACTATGCACCAAGGTGTGACAAATTAAAATATAAAAAATATATAAATTATATTATCTATAAATATTAAATATTTATATTAATATAAATAGAAACTGGGAAACGTCAGCGTAGGGAGGGTCTTGGATCACCAGGTATAAGGACTGTAGCTGCTCTGAAGTGAAAAAATGTTCATATTTCATGAGTAGGACTCTAGTAGACAGCTTTATTGATATACATATACAATCAGATTAGAAAAAACTTGTAGTTACTTTGAGTACCTTTTAAGTAGGATTTAAATTGAAGATTAATATTATTCACATAATATTCTTAGGTTTTTTATTTTGGAATTCTATTTTGAAAATGCTTTTGGTTTTTTTTACAACACTAGTATCAGTGGCCGTACCATTTTTATTTTTTTTTTTTTTGCACACAAACTTCAGTCCAGCATATAAAGAATTGTTTTCTCCTTTGGTTAACTAAATACTTCACTCACTTGGGTTATCATTACAGGTTGAAAATGAGTGAAAATGAGCTTGGAAGGGCATTCATATTTTGTTGTTTGGGTTTTTTTAACTAATTGTTATATGTAATGCCAGTCCCAAGAATTCTTACAGCTTAATTATAGGGCTGCAGCCCTGTATCTTTTAGACAGGAGGTCCAGTAGTTTTGAACTGCTGCACAGGTTGGCTGTGAAGCTGCCACCTGTGAGCACTGATCTCAGGCTTGCCCTCTACTTTCATCTCAAGACAGATTTCTATACATCTGTGAAGTCTAAGTTCTGACTAGTCCTGAATCAGAACTAAACAATGTTTAATAGCTCTGCTAGGAAAACCAAAAGGCAAATGGGTCAAGAGCAGAGAACAATAAATTACAAGACATGGTACCAAGAGCAAGCTGAGTCACTGATTATCTTGGGTTAGTGCAGTGGTGTTGTGGAAGTGGAGGGGGCCACAAGGGTGGCTCCTGTGAGAAGCTCCTGGAAGCTCCCCCAGTCCCAATTCTGGCCAATGCCGAGCAGATATGGGAAATTGGATGTGCCTCCTGTAAAAGTATTAAGGGAAAGGAAAATAAAACTGAAAAAAAACCCAAAAAAGCCCAAACCAAACAAAAAATAACAAACAAACAAAACCAAAACACAAACAAAAAAACCCCTGTAGAGCAGAGAAGAGGTTAAGAGGTCAATGCCAGAGCAAAACCACCAAGGTCTGTGAAGAAGGGGGAGAAGGTGCATGAGCATGGATTTCCCTGCAGTCCTTGGTGGGGTGGCAGCCGTGCACCTGCAGCCCGTGGTGGAGCAGTTCCTGAAGAAGCTTGGTTCCTGAAGGACCACGGTGAGGAAAACGTGGATTTATAGCTCCTGAAGTGTAGGAGGTGGGCAGACGTGAAGCTGCAGACTGTGTGGAATCTGAGGGGGTAGATGTGGATCTGCAGCTGTGGAGGACTGTTCCCGAAGCAGCCATGACTCTGTGTGCAGCCCAGGCTGGAGCAGTTCCTGAGGGACTGCACCTGTGGGACGGGCTCATGTCCCAGGGGTTCCTGAAGGATTCTCTCCCATGAGAGGGACCCTGCACTGGAACAGGGGAAGAATGTGAGGAGTCCTCCCCCTGAGAAGAAAAGAGCAGCAGAAACACTGTGTGGGGAACTGACCCTAAAGCCCCACTGCTCCTCCCCTGTGCCCTGAGGGGAGGTGGCAGTGAAGCAATTTAGACTCAGGAAGAAGGGAGGGGTGTGATGGGGGAGGTATTAAGATCTGCACTTTTTCTCTTTCTCTTTTTAGATTAAACTATTTTCTTTTTGCTTCTCAAGTTGGGTGTGTCGGTTTTGCCTGTTTCTGTAATTGGGGAATGCAAACCTCCCTGTCCTTGTCCCTGTTAACGATCCTTTAGGTGGATTCTGTCCTACAAGGGGGGTGAGGGAGCAGAGGTCTGGTTGGTACCATCTGGGCCTAAACTGTGACACTGGTACGGTACCCCCTCTCTTATGTCTGCATACCTGATTCCTAGGCAATAGCAAGCACTTAGTTTCTTGGAAAAAAAAATAAACAAAAAAAGCTCAGAAAATATGAATCAATTTTTTAAAAAGCAGGGAGTAGTAGCTGAGCAGCCTAACCACTGAAGATTTTTGAAAGGTATCTTGAAAAAGAAGAGGTTAAAAGGAGGATAATGAGGGAGCTTTGCAGATATTTGTGTCTCTAAATGTGTGACGGGAATGTTCTTTGAAAGCACAACTACTCAGAAAATCGCCCTAGATATGGTTTTGTTTCCTAAGGCCAAAGAAGTTCTGCTGTTTCTATGTCAACATGGTGGAAACAGGCTCTTTGACAGTAATAACCTTGTGAGTGGCTAAGAAAGACTTTATCTTAGATATGTATGAGGAGGCGGTAAAGTACAGTAAGATTTAGATATAGTCTGGCTCCAAAAGAAGGACATCTGATATGTCAGAAAAGTTGGATTTACATGACTGTTAGTAGCACAGGCACCACAACTCTCAGCAGTCCTTAGGCTTGGTTCCTAGACTTTCATGTGCTAAGATGGTGTGTTAAGCACTCATAAACAGGGACTAATAGCTTCACCTAGAAATCGAAAATTCTTAGAGCAGCAACAGCAGTAGAAGGAACTATGAAATAATTTAAATTTGGGTCAGTTTTTCTTTTTGACCAACCACAAGATTAAAAACCCAGTAAAACTCTGAAATCCCAATAACATTAGATATCGTAGTCTATAATTTTTTTCACTTTATCTTTTTGACTCAATTCTTTATTAAATGTTTCTATTCCTATATTTTGAAAAATCACATTAATATCCTGGACATTTGTTAGTAGAGTTAGAATAAAAAACATTAAATTACTGGAAACTCACCAGCATCTTGAAAGCAAAAAAAAGGTGAAATCTTTGCTTTCAAATAAAAGTCAGTGTGGCTAACAGTCTTCTTTCAGTGGTATTCAGACCACTGCTTCTGCAGAATTACTAATTCCCAAGCCCTGCTTTTCTTTACAAATCTGATGCTTTTTACAATAAGGTGTAGCCCAAAGGGTGTGGCAGAGGCAGCTGATGCTGTTGCTTGTTTTTAACCATATAATAGCAAAAACTCTTTCATTGCTTCTACGAGTTTTCTGAAGATTTTTTTCCCCTCTATGCAACTGAAAATCCTGTGAGCATTCTGTAGGACCTTTTCAAATCTCAAAACTAAACACTGGAGGAAATAAATGAGAATTTGAAAAATGCTAAATAGTCATCCTCTTGCCTCATCACTCCCCTTCTGTCATTCTTTTCCCATGCCAGTAACCTTGCTGTTCATCAGGTCAGGTGATGGAAACATCTAAACTTTAACTTAAGTTAGTGTGTACTATTTGTTGGCTTCCAGAATTCAGACAACTAATTTTTATTTCAGTGCATATTTATATACCATGTTTTGATGTCTGTGGTATGAGTTAAATAAATATAGTTAGTCAAGTTCCTGTAATCTAATGTAATTAAGTCCTTGTTCCCAGATCTACATAATTTATGCTGAGAGGGCACATCAAGAAGATGGTGAAAAAAAATATGGGAGAATCCTATTATCAGTTTGGTAATACAGATGTTTGCCTTATAAAGCTGTCGATGAGAATTAAATTTGATTTTATACATGAGCTACAGGGAGTCATAAAAAGTTGCATAGTCCTGTTATTCTAATATGATTTCTGTCCTTCCAAATGTGATGCTTTGGGTATCTCACCTGCCTTAGCTACCTCTACTAGCACTAAAATAGAGATAAACAGGCCAGATACAACTCGGTGTTGTGAAGAAAGGAACAGGGTTTTCTCCTTAGCTAAGACCTTGCCTACTTAACTGTAGTAGCTGGCCATACCTTCCTTTGTCTCCTCCCACAAATTCACACTTTAAGGAAGATAATTTATGTTTTTTTTTATTATTCTGAAGTAGAGAATCATAATGAGTACTTGATGAATCAAAAATAACAAAAAACTGCGATGAAACAGTGAGAAGTAATAAAACATAAAGGCTTAGACTCTGAGTTTACATGTAGATTGACTGTTTTATATTTATTTTGGAGTAGCTGTGGTCTGTTAACCATGCTTTAAATCAGCTGGTATGTTTCCCAGGCATGTTGCTTATAACCCCACAAATACATAGTTATTCTCTATGAAGACGAAGTTATCGATGCACCAAGAGCACTTCAGAATATTATGGCTACTGTTTACTACCCTGATGCTTTTTCAAAACAGTAAGAAGTGTAATTTTTAATATAACTGGTTTGTTAGTTTATATCAAAAGCAAAAAAAAAAAAAAATGTGTGACACAGGGCAAGGACAGAATGAAGGGCAAAGATAAAATGCTGCTTACTCTAGCAAGATTCTCTTCCCTGCGTTTTCCCTTAGCAATCAGTTTTGCAGGGCTTGGAAGTACAAGGAAACAGCAATCTGTAGAGACATTTGAGGGTTCCTTCCTGAAATTCAGAGAGAATTTACCAGAGAGATTTACCAGGCAGTGAAAACAGTCCAGCTTCATTGATAATCTATTAATATTTTAATCTCTTTGAGTTAATTTTTACTTTCTATTATGACTGAGAGGTGAGTTATTTCTTACATCACCAGCACAACAAATCATATTTTGTGATATACATAGTGAAGTCTTGTGAGTCATTGATTCTGCAAGCAGCAACACGAATGAGCAATGAATCTGTTGAAAGATTGAATCATATAGCAGCAGTGTACAAGTGTAGTCTCAATGGCCTTTTACCAAATTGAGAAATTGGAGTATAAAAAAAAAAAAAAAAGTGGGGCTGGGGAGCTCTGTTTTAATCCACCACTACTTTCAATATATGCAAAGTTTTACCTATAAAGTAAAGAACATTAATTATTCCCTAGAGCATATTCTCTAGTTCATGCCTTTCACTTGTTTATCTGTGTGTGACATGACTTGGGTAACAGAAGAGCAAAAATACTATTCTGTTCTATTGACCATGTCTATGCAGTGTAAACATTTACATCACATGCAGTGTTAAATGTGGAAGAAGCTAAACATCTGTGTAGTATGTTCTAGAAAGCATGGCACTTTGCTGTGTGGTTTATCTGAGAAGATACAGCTTTTTGAAGTTAATTATATATTGCTATGCTGAGTAAAATTAAATGCTGGCTACTATTAAAAGTTATGCTGTTGATAAAATTGGCACCTGAAGGTTGGAGGGAGAAAACGTCTTTCTTTTAGGGATCATGTTTGATTTCAGTATTCAGATGTAAAGGTGATCATGGGAGGGTTTTTATGGGTATTTATGTAGGTGGAAGTATAAAGCTGAACCGTACCTGTTGTACCACAAGCATTGGTTGAACTGGTCTCTTATGACCAAATTCTTACATTTCTAGCACATAGGATTGAGTGGAACTTCAACATCTAAACATTCTATGTATTTTGTGGCAAATAGAAGCTGAATTTTGATTCATGGGTGCCATCACAGATGATCAAACATCACAGCGTGTTATATTTTTAGATTTAGGTGTATGGATAATATAAAGACAGGAGCTTGCTAAAGTTTAGGTATTTGCAGTACTGAAGTTCTATATGTATATGCTAAGGTCCTCCAGACCAAAACTTTAAAGAAACACTTTTTACTATTTGTTATGAAGGCATGAAGAACATGAAAGCTAAAAGTAAGCCAGATGCTTATCAGATTAGGAAATAATTTTGTTCAAACCTGTCCCTTTTTTTGAGAGTTGTGTATTGTTTAGTTGACTCCTTCAAAGGCTACTGTGCAACTGCTTTGGAATTGTTTTTTGACAGGGCACCATCTCTGACATGTCCCTTTATTTTGTTTAGAAAATTTACTTTGTTAAAATTTGAAGAATCTAGACATTAGCAGAAACTGTGGATATTTGACAGTTTGAATTACTGTCTGTGTAGATCTACAACTGTGTGGGACATACAGCAGATCACATCCGTCAGGGAACTGCTGAACAAATTACATGTATGTTGCCCAGATGGTCAGAGTGTGCATAGCTAATCCAGAGGAGTTAATATGCATGGGCAGATCAACTGTGCATTCTGCAATTACACAGGTGCAACTGAATAACTACAGAGTTATTCTGTAATCCTGTATGTGTTTTACAGATGGTCCGTGCACACAGATTATATCGAGCACGCTCTGGAATTATCTGTTTTACAACAATATTTACTGCAAAGTATATATGACTATATTCTGCCTGAGGAATTTCAGAATATACACAATTATTATACTATGAGTACCTTGTTTTCCAAAATTTGAAATGTTTTTAAATGTTTTTCCTACTGGTAGATGGCTGATAAGAAAGTCACTCAAACAGTTGGACATGAAGAAGGGAAAAAATTTTGTTCACTGCAAAAGGAGAATAGGAAACAACTTACTAAGAAATCCGTATTTTCCATATTCTTATATTCTTTCCTCTGCTGAATTACCAGTGCTATGCTAAAGAAAAAAAAATAAAGGCAAAAAGTCCATTTAGATCATGCAAGGAATTTGTAGTTATTCAGTTAATATATAATAAAATGCTTGATAGAAATCAGAAGGGTATCAGTTGATTAATTGGCCTAATATCAATTCTTATCCACCCCCTATATAGATAAGTGAGAGTTAATTTGTCTACTATAATAAAGGAAACACAAATCTTTCAGTTAACCGCTACAAAATGACAGATGAAAGTGATTTCGGTTTAAGACTCAAGTGATTTTTGTATGTATTTAATATTGAATTTTAAATTTATAGAAGATGTATGATCATGGAAATGTATGAGGCCAAGGAAAATGTATCTGGAATATTATCCTTTTATTTGCTAAATAGAGGATCAAAAATATTAAATCTTTATAAAGTCTCCTGAAAGATTTTGTTAAGTACAGCATACTTAGATTTAGATCTAACTAAAGGTGTCTACCTGGCTAGCTCCATATATCTGTATTTAGCTGTGTGGTGTGGTAGACCCTGGAAGCAAGGGATGCCATCTGCAGGGACCTTAACAGGCTTGAGAGGCCAACTTCATGAAGTTCAACAAGTGCAAGGTCCTGCACTGGCTTAGGGCAATTCCAAGCACAAATAGAGGTTGGGTGGAGAAAGAATTGAGAACATCCTTGAGGAGGACTTGAGGGTGTTGGTTGATAAGGAGCTCAACATGAGCCGGCAGTGTGCACTTGCAGCCTGGAAAGCCAACCATATCCTGGGCTACATCAAAAGAAGTGCGGCCAGCAGGTCAAGGGAGGTGGTTCTTTCCCTCTGCTCTCATGATACCCTTCCTCGAGTACTGTGTCCAGTTCCAGATCCCTCAGCATAGGAAGGACACAGACCTCTTGGAGTGAGTCCAGAGGTGGTCCATGAAGATGATCCAAGGTCTGGAGCGCTTCTTATAAGACAGGCTGAGAGAGCTGGGGTTGTTCAGCCCAGAGAAGAGGAGGCTCTGAGGAGATCTTTAAAGCAGCATTCCAATACATGAAGGGGGCCTACAGGAAAGGAGGAGAGGGCATGTAGTGATAGGACGAAGGGTCAGTTTTAAGTCGGAAGAGGGTAGATGTTGGATGTTAGAAGAAATTCTTTAGTGTGAGGGGTGTGAGACACTGGAACAGGTTGCTCAGGGAGGTTGTGGATTCCCCATCCCTGGAAGTGTTCAAGGCCAGGTTGGATGAGGCCTTGTGCAGCCTGGTCTATTGCCAGGTGTCTCTGCCCATGCAGGAGGTTTGGAACCAGGTGATCTTCAGTTCCCCTCCAGCTCAAACCATTCTATGATTCTACAATCTTTGACAGACCTGAGAACATTCTGGGATTAATTATAGAAAATTAATGCAAATTTCAATTCTGCAGGAAAAAATGCAGATATTCTTAGAAAAGCCCAAAGTGTTTTTTCATTTTTAAACTCAGTATGTAAATACAGCAGCTGAATTAAACGTTTTTGCAATGTAACTAATGGCTAGAGAACTGAGTTTGGCACGTGTCTACACTCTGCATGGGTGACTACTTCATGTTTTGCAGGAGATTATCTCCCTTTAATTTTTTTACAGTGAGAAATCTGACACCTCAGTTCTTTAAAAGTCATTCCTTGGATTGTGCATTCTGATTCCATACATTTGAGTGAAATATGTGGTTTTTTGGGTTTTTTTCTGAGAAACAAATAAAAACATAAAGTTACAGACCCCATAAGCACTTTGACCCTTCTTATTTTATCCACTATATTCCACTACTCAATTAATAAGTATGATTAAGAGGTTCGTGCTTATCCTGAATTAATAATTTAGAGGATTTGGGGTTTATTACTTAAAATATTTTAGTTACCTTGGTGTTTTTTTTAAATTTTCATTTATCACCTATGCTTTTCTTTCTTCTCCCTTAATTTCTTACCAAATTTCTTTTTCTCCTTGTTGAATTTTTCTCAACAACTTAACCTTATCTATATTTGCTTCCTGTCCTGCTCTTTTCTGATCTTACATCTAATTTTTTATTTTTCATCTCTGCATTTTTATACTCCTAATCTTACAATCTTATTTTTCTTTTTTCCATTTCCCATTCTTCACTTTCTCCCCAATTCTTTTGACATTCATGTATGGTCTTCTCTTATTTCCATTTTTCACTGATCTTCTAACACTTCTTTTTTTTTTTTAACACTTCTTTTCACAATTCCTGGTTTTGTTTGGCACCTTTTCATTTGTTTTACCCCAACAATCTCTTGCATTCCTTCTTCTTTGTTATGCCATAACTCTAGTTTATTTTAAGAAGTACTGACCTGCATTGACCAGTAAGTCCCCTGAAAGGCAGACTGATCATTTCACAAGCTATGGATGGAGATTTCAAGTATCTCTTTACACTTGGGCATGAGGGATGTATGCACTGTTGTGTGCCCCAATATGCATTTCATCTGTATGTCTGATGTCATCAGAAAAATACTCAGCAGTATGACAGAAGCCAGATCCTTTCCCCCCAGCCCCTTCCTCACTGGGTTTATTTTTGCAGTTGCAATATAAAAAATAAAGATATGTATTAGAATACATTAAGAATTTTCCAGTTACAGCTATTGAATAAAGAACCAGATGTATAGTAACGGTTAAATTGAAATGCATTATTCTTCTTGTTATCCAGAATAACTACCCATACAAAAACTTACTTGTACCCACTGATTTACTACCTCATATTACACAGAGCTGATCTTTTTTAATAGAAATTCTGATTCTACAGTGCTTGTTTTCTGATACTCTTGCTAAGCTCAGTGGAAATTTCTGCATCAGCTATGATGAGCTGTGCTATTTATAGTTAGCAATATAATCCTGACTGATTCCAAGGGACTGTGAGGTGATTTTGAGACTGAGGTGGTTTTAATTAGAGTTATGAGGAATGAATGTATCTAGTGGTTCTTAAGTATCATGGTTTTGATTATTTGGAGTGAAAGACCATTATAGTCCTAGAGTTGGGAAATTATTGCAGTTTATATAACTACCATAAGCACCCCACAAGTGACTATTAGAAAGGTCAAATCACCAACTAAACTGGTTTTTTTTAATCTTTTGTATATAATTTTCAATATTGTGTATTTGAATGTTTCATCATAGCATAAAAAATTTAAAAATAAATTTACACATTTCTTACTTGGTGAGTTTTAACATGTTTGTTTGAACTTTATTTTCTGCTTTCTTCTAGTATTTTCCTATGCAGAAGAATAAATGGTAATTAAAATGTGCAGGATGAAAAGATGGAGCAGTCAGTGCTTGTACCACCAGGACCAGACAGCTTCCAATACTTCACTAGAGAGTCTCTTGCAGCTATTGAACAACGTATTGCTGCAGAAAAAGCTAAGAATTCTAAACAAGATCGTAAAGACAATGATGATGAAAATGGGCCAAAGCCAAACAGTGACTTGGAGGCAGGAAAAACGCTTCCATTTATATACGGCGACATACCTCCAGGAATGGTGTCTGAGCCCTTGGAAGACATGGACCCATATTACATCAATAAAAAAGTAAGTCTGATATCAATCCTCTGCTCGTGCTTGAAGTGCTTAACCACGGTAATTTCATTTCTATGGCCTGGATGATATAACTCACTTCTTCAGTCTGTTAACTTGCAACCATGTAGGAAAATGTCATGCAATATTATGGAGACAGTTTAGCATTGCTAAAAGGGCTAGGTGTATAACAAGAGCTGACAGTATTTAATGCCAGTGACATATATGCATTCTGCTTTCCAGAAAGTTAGAGAATAAATATTTAATATCTTAAATTATAAAATTGTGATTTAGCTAGTGTATGTTTTAGAACACATATACCCTTGTGCACACTTGGCACACTGGTCCTGCTTTACATATGGAGGAATTTTGCAATAATACTCTTTTTACAATTAAATTAATAAAATGAGTAATAATTCTAACAACATGACTGTGTAATATTATTGTACAATTGATGTAGCAATGCATAAACAAATAGTGAAAAAATCTAGGCTTCTATTCACTTCTCTCTCAATCATTAACAAAGTACCCACTGCCCTCAATGGTACAGAACAAAATCCATCATCCTTAATGGATAGAAACCTTTCATATTCTTTTAATTTACATCAAAATTAACTCCTTTGATATTCTTGAATTTCTATCAAAGAAATGTTTATATGAAAGTTGAACCATAGGATGTAATTTTTTATTATAAGCAATGTATATTACTAGAGCAAATATTATACAGTGTATACATAATAAGTGACATACTTTGGAAACTTTTAACTAATGAATATATCTATAAACTGAGTATACCAACATGCTACACTTCCCTTAAGGTTCTTCACTTTTAAAAGTGACAGCATGAACCAATGCATAGCACATTTTATTCCTAGAAATCTACTTTGATAGCAAATTCATAGGAAATTTATGGAATCAATAGACAAACATAAGGATAAGCAGAAAATATCATAAAGAGGATGCAAAACTGGTTTAAAAGTTTCTGGTGGAACTGTCTTTGGACTGCCTTGGAATCTTTTCAGGATGCTTCTGTTGCATAGCCCATATGCAGCAGAAATGATTCACGGTTTATAGTGATATCTAGCTTGGGTGATACTTTTATTATTATTAGCTACTCTGATTATGACAACTCTATAAATATCAAGACAGGAATTATTTGGAATTTCACAATGTGTGGTGTTCTAGTGTCAAAGCTTGCAAAATTTCATGTGATTTGTGAGTCCTATTTTGAAAAGAGATAAAATACTGTGTGGAAGAACAATATTTTTATATAGTTTTATTTGATACCTTTGAAAGAGCCCTTATCAGCCATTCACAGTGTATGAAGATTTATGTTTAAGTCTCAGTTCTACTTTTACAAAGATAAAAGATGCATTTCTATAAAAGCAGGTAGAGTGCTGTTCCAGTTGTTATCTGCCTATAAAATCACATATAATTACATCACTACCTGACCACCTCATCCTGAACTTTTATAGTCCAATCAGTCTGTCCTGTGTGTCTCACAGTGAAAACAGATACATGGTATGTATGACCTACAGGTATCTGCTAAAACCCTTACAAACTGAAGACCCTTTTCCCTCCCTTCATGTATGGGTCTAAAAACTTACTATATCACCCAGGTCTGACGATAAGAGTTGTGAGAAATGGAGTGAAAATAGCTGAACATGCTCAACCAAGTATTTCTACTATTTGAAAGAAAGTATCTCTTTGCTTGCACACAAAACTTTTACAGGCAAATCACATACCCACTTGACTTATCTTCTTTGTGTTGCAGCCCAAACATCTTCTCTATGTACACTCTTCATTTTTCTACAGGGCAGACATAGAAACAGTTCTGTCAGTCAAAGACAAGACAGTAGACTTTCCTAACAGAAATCCAACATCTATTTTAATTTTACACAAGTAATTCGACTTTCACATATCAATTCTGTCAAGATTTTCATTGTGTTTTGCTTGTATTTTAAGAGTATTGGTAACAGCTGATGCATCTGCAAGTTTCAGAAGGAGAAATAGGAGAGAAAAACATGAAGCATAAAGGGACATCTCCGGAAAGACATGAAAGACTTTTAATGCTCAATGCATTTACCTCTGTACAATTTAACATTTCACCTTTCTCTTTATTCCTCTCTGCATTCTTCCACCTTGTGAAGCCAAGGAGTCAGTCAGCATGCTCTCTTCCAATGTAACAGTCTGACAACTGCTGCACAGCAGTTAGAGTTGTTCTATTTCTGCTTGGGGAAACATCTATCTGAAATCATATGAATCCAATGAAAAACACTAGAATGAAGGAACATACTTCTTTGCAAGAAAGGGTTAGGACAAATGTATGGATTAGCTGATGCCACTGTTGCTCCAGACCTCTATTAAGATCTCTGCATAATCTGTATCTGAGTTTTTAACATAAACTATCTCAGTTTGCTTAAAGACATTCAAATAGGAAAAAGAGTTTCCTACAGATCAAATTATACTAATGAGCATGGTCACAGTGTTTATTCAGGAAACCTCCACAAGAATTTTAGGAATATCTTTTCTATTCCAAATTTTGTTCATGAGTGGAATCATCCATCATTTGCCCCATATGGAACCACTGAGTCCCAATTGCTGAGGGTCTTTTCCCCATTTTTGTAGCAAGATTGAACTAACTCACTGTTTTCCTGCATGTGCTGAACGTTGAAACATTATCTAATTTTACATTTCATCTTTGGGACTTCTTTTTTAAGAAATAGGTTTGTACATGCCATGAGTTGATACAATTTACTCTAGAATAAGAGAGAAATAAGTGAATATATTGAACTGGTGTGGGAACCTTTAATTGTGGATTAGATAGCCCTGAGATAAAAGTTCATTACATCAGAAAACATGAATGCACAAGCAATTTTAGATAATTTTGATAGTTGATAGTGAAAGGATTTTTAAGTTAAAAGTTCTAGCGAAGCAAAAAAATGAGGTCTTGTTGGAAAACATGTTCTCAAAAGATAACCACAGAAAGCATGAAATGCCAGCTTCCAGTATGCCATTAGTCTCTAGTTCTTGCTGGCCCTGGAGAAGCAAAGGAATCCAGCTCAGCAATAGGTCACCTCTTGCATTTCAGAAGATGCTATAAGGATTTGATTCATGGTTATTTAACTGCAAAAAGTGGAAATGCAATGGAGTAGCAGCAGCCAGCTAAATGCAGCCTTCCAGAAGCTGCATTTAAAGATAACTGGGAGAAAGGAGAGGAGAAACAAGGTTTTGGAAAATCTGTCCCCAGAGGTTCTCAGGGACCGTATCTTTGTTCAGTGTATACTATCTTTCCCTGTTAGCTTCATCTTGTCAAAATAGTATTCCTCCTTTGCTTGACTAAGAATGCAGTTTCTAGGTTCACATCAAATATGGGAGAAATTACTGAACTGGGATCCAGGTTGCAGGTGCAAAAGCAGCAAATCAGGAACTCTTCTTCAGGGATTTCTTTGAATTTAAATCCACATTTGATTTTTTTTACTTGATTTGATTTGATTATTTTGCTTGTGAGCAGGTTTTCTGCCTTTATAAAATTATTAAAGGATTTTATGTAACCTAAGCCCTGAAAAGTATACATAATGTTTCATACATGAAGATGAATCTTACAATTTGTTTTTAATTTATTTAGCTTTTCTCATTGTATGGCAACTTTGTCCTGACAGCTTTGGGTACAATATTTCATGTTCATCCACACTGCCTACACATCAGCTTGCATCTGGGTTGGGACTGAAGTAAGCTATAACAGCCTTACCAGGAGGGAAGCTTGTATGTGGATGGGATATCAGCTGTTATCTGTATTTTTAAATTAAAATTTTTCTTCAGAGATGAGATACAATTTTCAATCATGTTTAAGACTAGAAGTCAGAGGACCAACAAAGTAATTCTGAAGGCTCCTGTAACAAAGATGCCTTGAGTGAAAAATTAAAACTAAGGTAGGGAATTTATGTCTTGTGGGTTCTGCTTATGCAGGGCAGCAGAAAGTAGAACAGCTAAAATAGCAGCAGTTTCCAACTGAAACTGGAGCTGGGCCAGCATGCTGTTATTTTCCATAAGGCATGTTGGAAAAGAGATGCATGTTTAATATGCTTGTGTTCAAAGATTTTTAAAAAAATGTAGGTTGCCTAAACGTAGGTGGTGTAGTCTTAGATACAAAGTTAGCAGGGAGTGTGATATTTAATGTATTTTGTCAATTACCTCATAGCTACAAAAGCTGAGAGCATGAACTGGAGGCTTCTGAGCTGTGAGTCCTGGGGGCTGGGAACAGACCTAGGAGGGGAAACTCACCTACCTACCCTCTTGGGGTGTGAGGCTTTAAAACATTGTGCCAAAAAAATCATTCATCTGCTTAGTTACTTCAGTATTTAAAATGAAGGCTCAATTTCAGGTCAGGTCACCTGCAGTTACGGTTTGGAGGATGTTATTGTCTGTAATCCATAATTAGGAGCATAATTTGGAAACTTTAGCTCAGGCTTTATCCCACTGTCCTCAATTTCAGACACAGTTTCTCCATTTCTGTGCAGAAGCAGGGAAATCAAATGCATACCTTACACCATTTCTAGACATCTTGATCACATACTTGAGACAACATAAAGTCTCACTATTACTGACCCTTACTCTCCATGAGTCTGGTGGGTGTAGCAGAGTGTGCCATGCAGAGCTATGACAGGGAGACAGCTCAGGGCAGAAGCCAGCAAGTGAATGGGGACTGGAACAACTTTCCCTAGGGCTTGATCCCTGCTTCTCCTCTGCCTTCAGTACTTGGAATCTGTCACGGGTTAGTGGAAACCCTCATCTGTATGTCTCTCTTCCATCTCCTGGATCTTCCTAGAGATTTGTATTTGTACTTCATGGCCCATACATACTAAGCTTTCTACATCTAAGCAGACTAAAGAATCATCCTTCTTAAACCTCTTTGGCATATTTTCTGTCTGCCAGCCTTCTTGGCAACAGCACTGGAGTCCACTTTCTCACCCTCTTGAAGCGATGCTTTACATCACAGGTACGAGACAAGACCAGCATACCCTTTCCCACACTTTCACTGGCATTTTACAGCCCACTATATTAGCAGCATAATGAAAACCAAGGTGGCTCTAGCATAGCTTATTTATGAAATACACAAAAAACAAACAAAAAAGCTGTTTTTGACATTTGTCTTGGGAAGATTCTTCAATACCTTTAATTCAGCTTGAATTTTGGCTATTATCCTTGCATTCAACTTTCTTCTGAGCTACTGAGCCTCCCTTCTGCAGTGTTTATCTTTCTTTTCTGATGGATTTTGCAACTGAAGGGCACCATAGTGCCACAAGAAACATGGCAGTCCACATATCCATGATGTAGTGCTAATGCTGTTGCATTAGCAATCCTAGTTGTAGGGTTTGCTCTCACAGATACATACAAATGGGTAGCCTATTAAATTAGCGTCTGTAACGATTTCTCTTATGAATACATCATTAAAATCCACAGGTAAGGGTTCTCTGCTCATGGTATTTCAAACAGGAAAAGACAGTTTTCTATGGAAACCATTAATAACATTTTAATTTTAGTTAGTAATTGATGTGCTAATTTTTACCAGAAATAAATAGTGTAAAAGCATCATATTACCATTATTAGGTTTTTTAATTATTAAGTAGCATAAAAACATTAATTAATTGAATGTTCTGTATTTAAAATTAGATATTCATATGTCAAGTAAGTAGTAAGTAGTACTTGTCAGGTAAGTAGTAGAAATAAGATTTATTTTAAAAATTGGTATTTTTGTATATAAGCTATTGAAAAAGTTATTATATTGGTGATACATAGTTTTGTTATTAGGAACAGTTTTTAAACTAGCATCTTTACTGAATACACACTTACAAAATGTCTTTTCTTTCTGTTTTTCAGACCTTTATAGTATTGAATAAAGGGAAGGCAATCTTCCGATTCAGTGCCACCTCTGCCCTGTACATTTTAACTCCCTTCAATCCTCTTAGAAAAATAGCTATTAAAATTTTGGTACATTCATATCC
Source organism: Calypte anna (assembly GCF_003957555.1). Taxonomy (NCBI): domain Eukaryota; kingdom Metazoa; phylum Chordata; class Aves; order Apodiformes; family Trochilidae; genus Calypte; species Calypte anna. Next base: position 19,136,246 of record NC_044253.1, on the reverse strand, counting down.
TTTTTCAATGGTTGTTCAAAATGTTACACACTGAAATTAAGAAAACTTGTAACTATTTAATTGAAAACAGGTTGGTATAGTCTCTTTAATTTTATTTTGCAGTGGAAAACTTATGACAAGGTTTATAACTATTCAAAAATATGAATATATGATATAGATACATTTTAGCTATTGTGTTGAATCTCAGTACTTGTCCTCTTCTTCTGTACAAGTCTGCAGATGGATTTAAGAATCCATCTTGATAATTTTTTTAGAAACACTGAATTTTTTTATGGCCCAGTTTCTTTTTTCTTTTTTTTCTTTTTTTTTTTTCTTTGGGCTACAAAGCCTAGTCATAAAATAATTCCATCTGTAGAAAAAAAAGAAAAAACACCCAAAACATTCAGTTAGTGCTAACAAGCTCCAGAAGAGTTCTCAGTTTTGCAAGCTATTAGATAGATATGAAGCTGCTGAGGAATGGCCAGCTCCAGAGTATATTTATATTTCCGTTTAGGGGTCCTTCTGAGGCCAGCCTCAAGACCAGCTTTATAGTCTGTTGCAGCAGCGTGCCTGGAAGTCTGATTCATGCATGCTGAATCTCACATACACAAACCATAAGCCCTCTGCCAAATTTAGTACCTTGCCAGAAAGCCCAGGCAGCAGTCCTGCAGCTGGTTTGCAAAGCATCACTATGTGCTGCTGGTGGACCAGGTGGGGACCACAACCAATGGTGAACTGATGGTGACTGGCCTGTGGGTTTGGAGCCTGATGTTCATAACAAGTTAATGGGAATTTCTAGTGGGTGAGGTTTTGGTGCACTTTGCAAAGCCCCAGGACTGGAAAGAGTATTCATCCAATAAAAACTTTAGTGTGACAATGAGACCTAACATTGAACAGCTAGTCAAAGGCAGAAGCTTTTTTATTGGAGACTGCTTGCAAAATCTTCCAGGTCGTTGGAAAAGGGAAGGAGCAAAGCTGATTGCTGCTGACTCAGACCTTTTCCTCTGAGCTCCATAGAAGTTGAAGTATTGAGAGTAGGGCAGCAAGGTGTATGGTGAGGATCTGGGAGCATTTAGGGACAATAGCTAAGGGAACTGACAGAGGCCTATAGACACAGTGGTGAAGATGGTGAGAAAACAGACACACACTATGAGAATGAAGCCTCTAATGAATGATCATTCTGTTATAGGTTCTGTATTACAGTACCTTCCAACCCTGTGTCTGTGCTAGTTGTGGTTAATGTTTTTTACTGGCATACTGATTACTTAGCTTGGTTTTGGTTTTAAGTGCCTCCTAATTGTTTTCAAAGAATATCCAGATGATTTTGGCAGGATCAGAACAAAAGCAATTTTAATAAGCACTGTGCATTTCCAATATTTTTCCTCCTATGTATTAACTGACTGCATGATCACGTAATTTAGCTCTGTTATAGGAGTGTCTTTCCTTTCACTATATAAACTGATTATTTTTCTAACCAGCCAGCTATGGGGTGGGCTATTTTTCTCTATAGATTTAGATGTAGGTTTTCAAATATGTATGTATTTATTTATTTATTTATTTTAAGCATAAGAATCTTTTATGCATAAGGATCTTTTTTTCTTTTTTTTTTTTTCCTTTTCAGTATGTTACAAACATGGCAAGTATGAATGAGTGTAACTAAGAACCATGTAGCAGGTTCCATAACAAGGTTTAGATTTCATCTGCTTATAGAAAGGTAGTCACCTATAAGAAAAAGATTAGAGAGTAATGATGGTGATTATTTTTATTATTCTTCTGACTTTTATCAATAAGCTTTGCAGCCCTGCATTTTGAGATGGGTGTTTGGCATTTTGGCCTTTGTAACAGAACTGTGCTTTTCACTCTCAGTATGAAAGATATGTGTTGAGCACAATAAAATTGGTTGGAAAACCTTCATGTATGTCCTCCCAATTTCTGAACCTCCTGCAAAGAAACAGTGCTCAGAGACTTTCCTTGCAATTCTTCCTCACTGCCAATACCTGGTGTAATACCAGACACAGAGACAGGTAACAGCAAGAATTTCTCTTTCATGTTCTGCTGATCACTTCCTGGTACCAGGATCACTTCCTGGTACTCTGCATTTTTTTCTCCCCTCTTTGCCTGCCTGCTGAGTTAAGGTGAATATGGAAGTGAGTGGCAACACAGGAGTGATGGGAGCTGACTAGACTTTGGCAGTTAATAGGAAAGAATGAAAAATTAAGAATAGTTGGGGAGGTGAGCAAACTAAAAAAAGGGAGGTGGCAGTGGCTAGAGCTGCAGCATGCAAGGAGTGTTACAAAGGAACAGGGAGATGCTCTAGGGAAATTATAGTACCTTCTAAGTACCCCTGTGCTAGCCTTTGGAAGCTGAAATTACAGTATTACTCAGTGTGGCCTGACTGCCAGCAGGTATCTATGAAGCCAATTGGCAATGTTTGTTTTTTCCAATCTTCATCTTTTACCACATCCTCACAGGCAATAAAGAGACTTCAGCTACTGCATTAGTTTATTACATTGAGGATATATATATATATAGTGCCTCTAAGCCTATTGCTTGCCTATAAAGGAAAAGCAGGACAAAGACAGTGCATTTCTATGAAGCAGTCATGTATAGGAATTGTTTACCTATGTGTATCTGTGTGTACAGTTGAATTATTATAGAACATTTAATATTAATTAAGAGAATGCTGACTTTGTAAATGAAACTGTCAAAATGTGGGAGAAGAAGGAAGAGAGACAAAGACATTGACCATGTCAGCTGTGTTTGAGATTCCTGTAAGGGAATGGATGACATGATTATATAATTCAAATATTGAATGTCTTGAATGTTCAAATGTTTTGGTCAGACATTTTGACAAAGGTCATGCATGTATCTAAGGAAACCAGGCAGCTAAATCCATCTCTTTGATGTGAATGCTTACTTGAAAATTTATGCTCAAGTTTGTGTTGTTCATTAGCTGTAAGCAATGATTTTACTGTTGGCACTGATTTTCTACAAAGGTTAGGCTGAGAGATTACTTCTATCCTTCCTTCACCTAGAATGAAGGATTGGTTTTCTGGCAGCTTTTATTGTCCTTTTTTTTTTGGCAGGATTTGTTTTTTTGTCCATTGCATAAAGATATAGCCCCAAAATGCTAGGTATATGATTTTTTTTAAATTACAAATTATAAACATCTCAGGCTCCTATATAAAAGCATTTGCTTTCTTCAGCTTAAAATAGCTTTTTTGCCAGTTAGGTTGATGCAACGTCAGCATTTAGAGAGATGAATTAGAGTTAAGTTAATCATTTGGCATAAAGATGTAGCAGTTTATTTTTTGCTGCCATCATGTGGCCATTTTGGGACAGGTTTTGGTGTAGTTTGGTTACTTCAGTATTTTCAAATGCTTGAATAATCAAGTTTACTTTATTTCCTCATAAAGGAAAGGATCACACTGTTTGTAGAGCCAGTGGTCTTGTAAAACCAAGAACATCACACTAGATGTAATGAAACCCCTGTTTCTGTGTTCCACCTTCCTATAACAAGCCCCATTCAGCTATCAGCCTGGGTTTCACAGTCAATTGTAACAAGAACAAGAAATGCTTCTTTTTCTGCTAACTTGTTTTGAGAAAGTCCCCCCCCCAAAAAAAATATTGAAAATTATGGATTTCTGTTTCACTGAATGAAGCATGTACTGCTAAACTAGAAATAGGGAAACATGGAATACAATGACTTCAGCAATTAAAAAGAGTATTCTGTATTTTGTTCTGTGTTTTTGACAGACTGGCTGTGCCTGGTGCTGAGATAGTGCTTTTTCTACAGCTCTTCATGGTGAATAGGATAAAGTTTTCATCTTGCATATGCCAGCTGTCAATTTTAGTACCAAAACTGTAGAACTGAAAGACTGACGCTTATTCACTCGGGTCAGGTACATAAGCAAAATGGCATTCTTCTGCAAGATATTTTGGGGTTGGCTTTACCTCCCAGGCATGTGAGAGACATCTCCTTTGCCTTTCCATGCCAGCTGAAAACAAGGACATCAACAAATCAACATGAAGAACATCAAGAAATTGAGTCTTATATTAAATTTTAATGTGCCAAATTGAAAACTACCACGTTAAGCAAAATACATGTGCAATGTTTACCAAAGTCTAAAAGGCTGATGTAAGTGGCATTTTACTGAACTGAAGATATATGGCTGATATGATATCGTGTGACTTACTATTGTATTTTCCTTAACTATAGCTACATTATTCAGCATGCTAATCATGTGCACTATTTTGACCAACTGTGTATTTATGACCATGAGTAACCCTCCAGACTGGACAAAGAATGTGGAGTAAGTTGCGTATGTTCTTTGCATATGTTCTTTGAGTGTTCCTCTAGGAGTCAGCATGCTAGGAACTGCAGGCATGTGTGTTGACAGGAATTGTCATCAGATACTGTTTCCTCTCTAAACTGTGTAGATATGTTGAATAATTATTTAAATCTTCTTCTAGTAGAACAATTGGGTAGGAAAAAAACAGAAGTTGTTTACAACTGAGATTGCCTACTGAGATGACAATAGTTTTCTCTCTATGGTTTAGCATTTACTGAATGTTTTTACCCTTTGTTTATGCCATTACAGTAATAGCAGAACCATGGCCATCTATTTGTACATGCCAGTGAAAAACAGCACATAAGCAAAAATATTCCTAAAGTGAGAATTCAGTGCATGCTTGCATTCTTCCCTTCTAGAGTTAATACTAAATGTTTTAGATGCTACTTAATCAAAACCAATCAATCCAGTAACTTATACTCACACCTTTCTGGTTAACAGCAATGGATTTTGAACAGCAATGCATCATTTTGAACTGCATTTCACCAATAGATTTTTAATATATGTCATTTACTTGATGGATTTGTTTCTTTTGATTGGTGTTCAAGACCAGGACAGTTGTACTTAAGCTTCATGCCATATATCATGCACGTAAATACACAACAATATAATGCATTTTGGAAGAAATTGCTTATTTATTGTATTTCTTTTCTGGTTTTGAAACAAAACCTCCTTCATTTGATCACCAGTTTTCTGTCAGAATACCAATGTAAAATGTTGCTTCTTATTTTGATTAAATTTTTCTATACTTTACAGGTATACATTCACTGGAATTTACACATTTGAGTCACTCATAAAAATTATTGCAAGGGGCTTTTGTTTAGAAGATTTTACTTTTCTTCGAGACCCATGGAACTGGCTTGATTTCACTGTCATTACCTTTGCGTAAGTTTTTGGTTTTTGCTTTATCTTTGAAAGTGAAGGGCAAAAAGGGCATGAAATTAGTATCAATATATATCAATTTGTCTAATGGAAATTCTTACATGGATTGACTTTTGTCTAAAACAATTTTCATATTCTAATATGTATATTTTGATGTAAACATAAATACTGCAGAAGCCACTAGTACAGCTAGTATTGGAGAGGCTAATTTCATGTCCTGCATTTTTTTCTCTGAGCAGAAAAGGAGCATCCCTTTGACTTCAATCTCCAAAGTTACCAATCTAGTCTAGCTAAATTTTAGGCTTTCAAAGTTAAATCACTGCGATTCACTTCAGAGACATTTAATTTAACTGAAGGCTCTGAAAGCATATTAATGCCAGGCAAACTGCAGTGAAGGTAAACCTCTGAATGTTGCTAATTGATTTTTTGCTAAAAACGCCAAAGCGGTCTTGATCAAAGACCCAAGTAAGTAGCATAAACTTTGCCTAAATTCTGAATAACTGTGATTTAATCCTACAGGTATGTAACAGAATTTGTAAACCTAGGCAATGTTTCAGCTCTTCGAACTTTCAGAGTATTGAGAGCTTTGAAAACTATTTCTGTAATCCCAGGTAAGAAGTAACTGGTGTAAGGTGTTAGGCCCCTTGTACCTCCCAACTGTTCCTTTTTATCCTGTCATTGTGTTTGTGTGTGAACTCCCCTATTACAGATATGTGACAGAGTTTGTGGACCTGGGCAATGTCTCAGCGTTGAGAACATTCAGAGTTCTCCGAGCTTTGAAAACAATTTCAGTCATTCCAGGTGAGAGCTAGGTTAAACACTGAGGCTGACTTTAATCCACTGAAACAATTCATATTTTTTAAATGTCTTATTTCTTTCACAAAAAAGCAGGAATCGGAAGATACTAGAATTCACTGGAATCTCTGATTCATTGCTTTTTAACATGAGCTTTTTCCTTTGGAAATCAGCCTTTGAGTTTAACAGATTCTTGCATGAGACATTGCAGTACACAGCGTGTGTGGTTTGCATCGTATGATGTCAAGCTTTCTTCTCCACATTCAACAAGTATCAGTGACCCCGAAGTTTTCTTACCCATGTGTTTCTTTCCTACATGATGTTATGTGGTATTTGTTGTGAATATTTGTGTCTAAAAGTAGGACTGTTCAAAGGTTGATTAGTAGTAAGAGGATGAGGGAATAAGATAATAAAGAATAGCATGGGCATTGCATGGGGGATTTATTATCTTAAAATTCTATGATTATCCAAACCATCTCCAGTTTTATAGCATGAAAAATTAATCCTATTTATTGTTTAACAGGCTTTTTTCTACTGTCTTCTGAATCTAGTATGTTATAAAACTGATAGTAGCAAAGGTTTGGGGCAATAGGTATTGACAAATAAAAAAGAAGGAAGACTTTTATGTGAGATTCACATACAGCATGAACAAAAAAAAGTCACTTGTTTTAATGTTAAAACAAGTGTTTTGAAATATATGCTACTCATTCCATTCACAGTTTCAAATGAACATAAATTTCAGCTATTTATTCATTTTCACAGTGAAAAAGCTCTTCACAAAAATGTTATTTCACAGACATTACAATCATTTATTTGGGCTTCTGCATGAAATTTATAATGATACTCGGACACTGTAATTTTTATCCTTCAAAAAGGTTTTGAATATCAGAACAAAATTTCCTTTGCATTTGCAGGCTTGAAGACTATCGTGGGAGCCCTAATTCAGTCTGTGAAGAAGCTCTCGGATGTAATGATCCTGACTGTGTTTTGTTTGAGTGTATTTGCACTAATAGGGCTGCAGCTGTTCATGGGCAACTTGAGGAATAAATGCCTGCAATGGCCTCCAGAAAATTTTACTTTGGAAACAAACATTACTTCTCAACTAAATGGCACCATAGGTGAAAATGGTACATTGGTTAATTCAACAGTGACTCTGTTTGACTGGAAGGGGTACATTGAAGATGAAAGTGAGTATTGTCAGCATAATTCTTATTAAAGTGAATTGTGGCTGACCCAGTTCTTAGAAATAAGGAGGGGAAGGAATTATGTGATTGATTAAGTGTTTTCTCTTTGTTGTACACCTGCTCCAAAACCTGGCATGGGATGTGGAGAAAGAAACATGGTCTCTTTTCTTGATACAGTGGGTTTTTTCATCTCCTTCAGCTAACTCCACATGTCTTCTGAGTCAGAGAGAGGTCCAAAGGTTTCCTTGAAATTACTTAATAGCCTGAAATATTTTACATTCCTATTCTCTACAGCAAGGTCAGAAACATACTGCTATGTCATTTGTGACAGATGTCAAAGACTTTTGACATTCAGTGAGGACTCCAGTGATGGACTCCTAAGTATTTCTACCTTCTATCTGTCCTTATCATTAGAAGGGATTTTTTTTTTAGGTGTTTTAACAAATTTTCCTGCTGCATTTTAAGCTCATTGTTCTTATCAACTTCATCAAAAACATCAAACCAAATTATTCCCTATCATTAATCACTGTTTCCAGTCTTCTTTTTGTATGCTAGAAAACCTAGATCATTATCTTTTCTCAATTTATTTTCTAGGTCTCTTATCTGATCCTTTCTTGTTTGTAAACATCCTTCTTAATGTGTAAAACCCACATTTAGGCAATCTTCCTCCACATGAGGCACACTATATAAAGTAGGTTTATGCGTAGCACAGTAACTAAGTTCCTGGTTTGTATATCCTAGGCTAGGGCTTGCCATTCTTTAACATTGTAACGTAGTTAGATCCTGTTTAGCTTATGGTCTACTTGCTCCTGTGTCTTTTAAAGATTTTTACTTCATTGATCTTCTACTCTGCATTTGCAGAGTTCATTTTTCCAGCCTGAACAGCACCCTATCTTTTTCAAAGCATCTCTCCAACACTTATCTTTTAAATCATAATTGTTTCTTCAAGATCACCACCTTCCTTATCACATTAATATTGTTTGCAAATCTGATAAGCATTCTTTATTCATTTTTATCAGTGAAAATCTTGAATAGCAGCAGTCTCAGACAAACCTTTCCAGAAGTTGTTTAGATGCATCTTTCCATTTTGATAATTTCCCAAAGTTGTATGACTTTACAACCAGTTTTGCTGATAATCTGGCTGAGAACAGATAAAGAAATTCTGAGAACAGAATTTCAGTTCAGCTAAATATGTGCTTACAGTCCTGAACTCCCTACCCTAAGAATCAGTTCTGTACAATTCATGTTTAGACAGCTTTCCATGCATAAGGACTATAGCTGGTGGCATAAATCATCTCTAACAGTGACTGTTATTGTTGGAGAAAAATAAGAAGGAGAGAGACAAGGGAAGGGGAAAGGGAAAACTAACCACAAGGTCCAGCTGTGAGAGAGAGAAGTGATAGGGTCCCCATGTGAGTATCCTCCCCAGGGTATCCTTTCCAGTGCAGCAGTGATTACTCCATGATACTTTTGCCATAGTAACTGTGATTTTCCTTAGTATCTCCTCAAACTCCCTCCAGTTTGTTGCTATTTCCAGTGCTGTTTGCATTAATTGAAACACATTTTTCTGAGAATGGGTGCTGCACAGCTAGTTGGTTTTTGAGCTTGTGCATGTTATTGGGTAACCTATTATAAACCAAAAGCTACAAGTAAGGAGTAGAAAAAAGAGGAAGAAAGAAGGGTAAATTTCACACCAGAGACAACTGCTATCTGTTAGTACCTGCTGCAACAATATGTTTGCAGCTAATGTCATGAGAATAAAAAGAACATGAAAACCAGCATGAAAACAAAGGAAAAACAGTGCCTTGGAAGCTCTGGAAAATAATGCCACACCAGCTTACATGAAATATTGCAGAGCTGCAACTGAGAAGTAGGGTACAGAAATGCAATTGGAAGCGCCTAGTGATAGCAAGGCTAAGGCACTGTGGAGCAGCCAGGACTCTAACAAATTAAGGCTAAAACTGCAGCCAAAAAGCTATATGGCATCCTGTTGGCATAAATAAATTATTGACCAGTAAGGCAATATTACATCTGTATTTAACACTACTGAAGTTGCTATTGAATACTATATAAAATTCAATTTAGATAGAAAGTTGAAAAATTGGTGGATGTTCAGAAAAGAGCAGAATGATTAAAGGCTGGAAAACATGCTTTAAACGAAGATAGACCAGGAGCTCAGCCTACTTAGCATATCAAAGAGAAGGTTTAAGGGGTGATTTGATCACAGTTGAGAAAAACCTCATGGAAAACAGAAATTTCCTCATAGACATATCTTTGATCTAGCAGGCAAAGATGTAACATGTTCAATAGCTGCAAGTCAAAGCCAGACAAATTTCAAGTAAGACACCTTCTAACTGTGATCAGCTGTGATCACAGAGCTGATCCATGATTATGATGGATTTCTATCTGGATTTCTTAAACCAAGATGCAATCTCTTTGTGAAACACATTTGACTTAAACATGTGAATTCATGAAGATCCCATGCCACAGGGTATAACAAAGCCTAAGCAAAATCTGGTAATGGAGACCTGGACTTCAATGGACTTCATTTCCTAGCTTTTTAACAAATGATCTAAAAAAACAAGATTTGATTTCATTTGATTTAAAGAAGACCTGAAGCACCCTAAAAAGCAAAGCTGAATTCAATTAGCTACAGGAAGATACTTTATTGAACAGCTACCTAAACTTTTGGTATGTTTACACAAGATTTCATATGTATTATGAATGATTATGGATTATGAGTCTTATTATGTAGTTAATAAGCTTGACCTTGCTCACCAGTAGTTTCAAAGAGAAAAATCATGTTCTCACAGCTTCCTGCTCTCTTTTGTGGTGGACAGAGAGGATAAAGAGATAGATAGTTCTTAAACCAACTGTGTCACAAGGCAATTAAGGTGGGACTTAATTGGAGCCCTTACTTTGCCTAGGAACTCCTGGCATTAGTGAGTCAAGCACTCTTTTAATTTTTTTACCAGGGTACCAAATCCACTCAACTAAACTAAAGCTGCAGTTTCAGTTTATCTTGGCAAACTCACCATAAAGCTTTTCTTCCTTACAATCTATTTTGTGAAATAACATTCTTAGTCATTACCTAGGTTTACTCAAACTGCATTTAATTCCCTTGAAGTAAAATGCTTGCCTACCAGGTTTTTTTTCCATTTCCCAACCAAATCAAAGGGAGCCAGTCATATATCTTTGATATTGTGAGGGACTTTTCACATTACTTGAGCAAAATATGATTCAAAATTTGGCATCTGGTTAGGCTGCTTATACCACGCAGCTTGAGTTGTTTTAGAAATTTTCCTATTTTCCTATCATGATAATATATTAAGCATTTGTCATGATTGTATCAGTGTGTTCAGAGAAAGCCTGGGGTGGCTGTTGTTTCCTGTGGAGCTGGCAAGTACAGCAAGCTTACAGGGCATATCTTGTCTGAACCACAGAACTTGAATACAGACCCTGTTTTAGCAGTTCAGCTCAGCTGATGCAGTACTGATCACGACTGACTGCTCCATGTTAACTGCATCAAGTCAGGCTGCATTCTTCGCAACCAGCTGTTATGTTCCAGAATGTTTTATTCATGATTAGCTGACATAAGGCAGAGTTAAGATTTGCTTCACAAGGGTGAGCTGTGGTCAGCATCATGACAGCTGACAGCACAGTTTCCAGCTGTGCTGCAGCTCAGCACTGCACACCAGACGAGAGGGCAGAGGCCGTACGGAGGCCAGTGCTCTTGGCACAGATGATTGTACCCTGCATGACACAGGTGCTATCATCAGAGACTAAAACAGAGTTCTTCATAGAGTGTCAGAACAAGGTCTACATACAGATTAAAGCCTAATTTTCCCAAATGCTTGAGTGGCAGGATTGAGAGGCAGCTGGCCAGGGCACCGTGTCCCTCCTGCAGCAAGTCTGCACTGAGACAGAAGCTTGTGGCACCTCCTCAGACTCAGAATTCATCAGCTCTGTAGTGACCCTGCTTGGGCAGCACAGTCACATTCACATTCAGCTGCACTGCTAGCATTTCAAACGAGATAATTTTTAAGGAACCTAAGAGGCTGGTTCAATGGAAAAGAAATCCAATGTGGGGCTTATATCTTCTTGGGAAGCAAAAAAGGCACCACCTTGAGTCTGACGCTGCTGTGCTTTAGAAGTATTGGAAGCTGAGAAGGTGCTCAGGGGAGTATCACTCATATCCCTGCCCTATCCTTACAAACATCCTGAGGAAATGCTTTGTGTCTCTGTCAGAAATGGAGTACTGGGATACATGGTTTGACCCTGTATAAATTTTATCCTTAAGCCTGTGATCAATTGGGAGATAGTTACTGCTGGAGAGTTACTACTGGAGTTCCTACTACTCCTTCTTTAATAATTCTTCCACAATCAGGATGTTAACAACTCTAGGTGTCTGCTTTGAGGGAGCAGGGGAAAACAGAATATTGTGAATCTCAATAATCAAAATGTTTTGCACATTACCTCTTTATTCTTCTAAGAACAGGGAAATCAATGTCTTTGTTGTTTAAACTATCTAAAATGCTCTCTAAATGTAGGATTACTATACAGATGGTGGGATGGTGGGATGGTTGGCTACAGTTTGGTGGCGAGCACCCAAGTTTTCTTTCCTGATCAATAGTTTCATCATATATTCCTAAACTCCTACCTACACATGTCAGTGAGTGTGGAAGTAATTATGTCTGGGTTAAATTTATGTATATGTGAGGGCCTTTGCACCAACCAATGGGCTAATTGCAGTCTGTATGTTCCTGTAACAGAGCAGATGGGTGATTTTGCAGAGCTGACGTATTAGATAACTGACCCAAGTGCTTGTGAGTGGCAAACTAGAACCATTGGCAATAGTGACCAGAAAGTTTGAAATTAATTGCAAATATGTTTTTTTCAGCTATGATTTAATTATTACAATAAACAACTATATAATAGAATGTCACAAAGTGTGACTTACTTCAGTGAACAGACTGAAAGCAGAATTATACATTTCATCTACATTCAGCAAAATCTTACAGGGTTTTCAGTGCATTTTGGCATTTTAACAGTAAGTGCTGTGAGTGATACCTCTTACTCACATTGTTGTTGAAAAAATAATACTTCTTTAAATTTATTTTGAAGTCACCTTAACACTTTTAGAGCTGAACTGTTTATTTTGTATACATATAAGAAAACTTTCCTATTCAGATTTTTGTAATGGTTTAAAAATTATTTTCTAAACAGGTCATTTTTATTTTCTGGAAGGGCAAAATGATGCTCTGCTTTGTGGAAATAGTTCTGATGCTGGGTAAGTCCAAATGTCATCATATTATTTCCCCATGTACAAAAGAGTTCCATGTTCTTCAGATGTGTTCCATGTAGTTCAGATGTGTAGTTGGAGGGGGGGATAAATTTAGAGCGACCCCTTTGTGTCACATAAGAAATACTAGAATTTTACACTGGACTGAGGGATCTGGGTCCCTTCTCTGAGCTCAGTGTATCGGTTAGATGAGCTTAGTCTGCTCATGAATGAATCAGTAATTTAGTATTAGTGTAGCTCCTGCCTCGATGAGAGTAACAGACACAGCAGCTGGAAAACATCTGTTACTTTATAGTTCCAGCTGCACATGAAGAACTAACAGGCTCATACAGTAGAAAACATGTACATTAACGTTAATGTTGTAATAATTAAACAAGTTATTTGGAATATTATGTTTTAGGAGCTTAGAATAAACTTTTGACACTACTTTTCCTATGCCTTTCCTACTTAAATTTTTTAGAGTCCTTTACAATAATTTTCTGTTAAAACTCATAACTGCTATTATTTCTAATCTGACTAAATGATACAAATCATTTGATATCCTGGACATCCCAGGTGATTAATATTAAAATAACTAAATAACACTCTGTTTGTCTTTGTAGGCAGTGCCCAGAAGGATACACATGTGTGAAAGCTGGTAGAAACCCCAATTATGGCTACACAAGTTTTGACACCTTCAGCTGGGCTTTCTTATCACTATTTCGCTTGATGACTCAAGACTTCTGGGAAAACCTTTATCAACTGGTGAGAATTTTTAAATGCAAAATGAACTAAATGAGTTTGTACCTAAAATCAGTTTTGTTGTTTTCTTAATTTTAACAATATGAAGAACAGAACTTTTTAAAACTTATTTTTGCTTGTAAATATATTCTTTTTTCCAGACACTGCGTGCTGCTGGGAAAACATACATGATATTTTTTGTTCTGGTGATTTTCCTGGGCTCTTTCTACCTGATCAACTTGATCCTGGCTGTGGTTGCCATGGCCTATGAAGAACAGAATCAAGCAACCATGGAAGAAGCAGAGCAGAAAGAGGCAGAATTTCAGCAGATGCTGGAACAACTGAAGAAGCAACAAGAAGCAGCTCAGGTATTATTTAGGGTGTATGCAAGTAATTTTACTAGAAATATTCCTCATCTCCTTTCTGAATTTGTAGTTTTCATAAAAATCATAATAGAATTCATAATAGAATCATAGAAAGGCCAAGGTGTTGGGCTTTCAGCAACAAAGCTCTCTCAGAGATTTTCTCTTCTGCACTGGAGACATTGTACTATGAGCAATCCAGCTATAATCAAGAAAGAATATTCGAAGCTAGGTGTATATTATTCATTGTGGGTTTTTTAATTCTAGTGTCATTAATACAGTGTGTTAGACTTCTACATTTAAAACTACTAATGAAAGCTGGAAGAAGACTATGACCAACACATTTCTTGAGACAACTAACTAATAAATATTCGAAAAAATTAGGGAGAGGATATCCTATGGAAAATGTTAAGATCAAGGGTGTTTCGACTAGAAAATGTGTATGAGTAAATTTTGAAAAAATATGATGTTGTGGTTTGCTGAGTGACACAAATCCATTCTGCAACTTCACAGGCAGCAGCAGTGGCAGCAGCAGCAGTATCAGCCTCTGGAGAGTCCAGGGAGCCCAGCGCTGCAGGAGAAGTAGGAGCAGTCTCAGAAAGTTCCTCAGAGGCATCAAAATTGAGCTCAAAGAGTGCAAAAGAGAGGAGAAATAGAAGAAAAAAAAGAAAACAGAAAGAACAGTCTGGAGGAGAGGAAAAAGATGAAGATGAATTTCACAAATCTGAATCAGAAGACAGCATCAGAAGGAAAGGTTTCCGATTATCTATTGAAGGCAATAGACTGACATATGAAAAGAAGTATTCTTCTCCACACCAGGTATTGCATGTAGCTATTTTGAGCTGAAGCATAGATTTAAAGCACCATAGGCTGTTACAACACTACTTTAGTCTTCATGGTACTGTAATATGACCGTTCTGCCTAAAGAAAGGAAGCAATGAGATTTCAATTAAACTTTATTTCTGTTTCTAGTCCTAGGAAGAAAGAGCTGTAGTTGCTAGATGATTTTGTAGAAAAACAATAGAGAATAAAATGTAAACTCGTATCTCTGATCTTTTAGTAAGATCGTTTAAAAACCACATGAAAATATTCTCTGATTCTGTGGTGGGTTTTTTTTTAATTGGTGATGTATAACCTAAATTTAAAAAAATGCTGCAGTATTTTTCCATTATGAGAGCCTCAAATTTTTCTCCTGCTTCAATGATGTTTGGTGTTTGCTTCAAAACATGTACGATGCTACATATATGAAAGAATATGAATGTATAGACTCCCTTTTTTGTCTGATGGGAATTGTACGTCTACTCTATTCAGCAACCCTAACTGACATGGAATCCAGGAATGATGGTATTTCTATCTGCAAAATATGATCAAATACATGCAAAAATTTCACAATTTAGCTTCTGATAAAAGGGGTTACTCTTGTATAAGAAACCCATTCCCTTCCCTGCCTCCCCACAATCTTAATAAAAGTGTTAAGTTTGAAGGTTTCATCTAATAATCACAAATTTTTTTTGCCTGCAGTCCTTGCTGAGCATTCGTGGCTCCCTGTTTTCTCCACGGCGCAATAGCAGAACAAGTCTTTTCAGCTTCAGAGGTAGAGCAAAGGATATAGGATCAGAAAACGACTTTGCTGATGATGAGCACAGCACTTTTGAAGACAATGACAGCAGAAGAGATTCTCTCTTTGTGCCGCGCAGACACGGCGAACGGCGCAACAGTAACATCAGTCAGGCCAGTAGGTCTTCCAGGATGCTGGCAGTGTTTCCAGTGAATGGGAAGATGCACAGCACTGTGGATTGCAATGGGGTGGTTTCCCTGGTTGGTGGACCATCTGTTCCTACATCGCCTGTTGGACAGCTTCTACCAGAGGTGATAATAGATAAACCAGCTACTGATGACAATGTAAGAAAGTTTTAAATAGCTTAGGCATCGTGGTCTTTTCTTACTGCACCAGCCAGTGTTTTCTACACAATGGAATCCTTGGCAATGCTTCCTGGTTGGTCAAGCTGTGAATGCTCCTGCATCTTGTAAAATATTTAATAGCTAAGATAGGTTTGCAACCTAAGAATTTACCTCTCATAACTAACAAATGCAAGTTGCAGTTTCCGACTAATAAAATATTAACTTATTTACACATTCATAAAAGCATTTTGCTTTACTGTATCACTGTGCTATACATTATTTTGTGGATCTAAAGGTCCATTTGGCTATGGTTTGCAAAATCATAGTTACAACAATTGAAACTTGTCCATGATATTTTTACCATATAACTGCAATCAAGGTAATGTTGTTATTACCACTTTATCAAAATTAGCTTTATTAGTTAATTTTGATAACATTCTTCCTTATTAGCCCTGTGAAAAATGTAAGGAAATTGTCAGTTCTTTATAATTTATCTATTATTCCTATGTATTTTTCATCCATTTCTGGTGGAGCTCTGTAGTATGGATGACAAATGGTTCACTGGAAGGTCACATTTCAGTACTGACTTCCAAAGTTACAAATTTGTGTGAACATATGTGCAGCACATATTGCTGCCATTCTCTTACCAGATATAGGTAAGATAAGATGTTTCAGAAAAAAATTCTTGATTAGTTCAAAGTTGTCTACTCACATTACTAAAACCACTAGCATGAGGAAGCATGAGGAAGTCAGACTTTTCTTACTTGCTACAGTTTGCCTAGGGGAAAAGACTACTATGTTAAAAATACCAGAATAATCTGTCAGGAGGAGCAAGGGGAAAAAGTACAGGTTGTAAAAATTTTATACAATCTCTAGAACTCAGTTATTTTCCATCTGTTTATATTTTTCATGGCTTGAAGGAAAGAAATGAAGACATAAAAAAACTAAGTCTTGACCTGTAGTCTTGCCCCATATCTTTTAAGAATTATTTGAAAGATACAAAAAAGTAATAAAAGTCTGACATGATGAAAACTGAAGTGCACGAAGCACGTATCCAAGCTAAGACATTACTACCAGGGTTCTAAATAGCATTTGCTTATCTTATTACTTCAACATGGTCTTACCTCTTAC
This sequence comes from Calypte anna, assembly GCF_003957555.1. Lineage (NCBI taxonomy): Eukaryota > Metazoa > Chordata > Aves > Apodiformes > Trochilidae > Calypte > Calypte anna. The sequence continues at coordinate 19,119,637 of NC_044253.1, read as the reverse complement.
TGTTCTCTGTATAGGGCACCACTACAGAAACAGCAATGAGGAAGAGACTATCAGGCTCTTTGCATGTTTCTATGGACTTACTGGAAGATCCAGCTTTAAGGGAAAGAGCCATGAGTATTGCTAGTATCCTCACAAACACCGTGGAAGGTGTGTACTACACATAGCTTTGTCTTTATTGTCAGTTTTTCAGTGGACTTCTGAAAATTTGAGTTGAAAGTTAAAAATTGGTTTAAAGTAGCTTAATTATGAGATATCATCTCACAAACTGACGCATATTTATCAGTTAACTCAAAGCTTTTTTTATTAATTTAGGTTATAACACAAGTAGCATTATAGTTACTACATGAGCATTTCTATCTCATTGTCTTGCCGCCATCTATCTCATGTGGTCACCAGGACTACAGAGTTCTGTTTGATGATCAGAACTGGTTGCATCCTTACACTTACCAATGTAAAATACACTATTGAATACTTAAAGACCAATGAACATTTTTCAAATATATGCAACTATTATTGAAATATATACATATTTTTAGCAGTTGTATTTGAGCTACTCTTTAAGGAATTGCTATTCTAGGTGCTATAAATCCTATCAAGAATGAAAATTATATGGAAAAAGGTCACCTAAACACCATACATTTTAAAATGAAAACATTTACATAGTAGAAAGTGGAAGAGACAAGCTGAATTGTAATCAAGGGACAATAAAATACATAATACAACTTAATGCATAAATTGATGCTGATTGGAATACAAAGAAGCTGTACTTGATAGATAATTTTTGGACAGAATAAATACATTTGATAGAAATTTTACAAGATTTTCTTGAAAAACCCGGTAAAAAAGCATAAAGAGCATGCTTAAAGGAAGTTAATCAGTACCAATTCAGATTGACAGCTTGACTGGTGTGATTCGTGTAAAATTGGGGAATGCTTGAGCCATCATATAGTTGTCTTTCTTTTCCCACAGAACTCGAGGAATCAAGGCAGAAATGCCCACCATGTTGGTATAAATTTGCAAATATTTTCTTGATCTGGGACTGCAGTCCACACTGGTTAAAAGTAAAACATATCGTCAACTTAGTGGTAATGGACCCGTTTGTTGATCTGGCTATTACAATTTGCATTGTTTTAAATACACTCTTTATGGCTATGGAACATTACCCAATGACTGATGAATTCAATAATGTACTTTCAGTTGGAAATCTGGTAAGTCTGTAGGTTTTTATTGTTCATAATTTGAAAGAAATATTTTCTTGTTTGTTTTTTGTCAGAAATAACTGAAAGAAGGAATTTCTTTTTTTTTATGCTTGAGAAAGTGAATTTATTGGACATTTACTAGCCTTCAGATATTACTACATCATAACACTTTTGGGAATTCAGCTGTCAACCCTAGGTCATGTAACTTAGGATACTGTAAAATCAATATATTGCAGTGTTCTGCTAAGTTGCATTAAAAATTTTTTAAATGGTGCAAATATTGCATTAAGTAAAGTCAGTCTTAAAGAGAAATTGATTTGTCTAACTACTAAATCAAGAAATGCATTACTTCCCTGAAAAAAATACTATGCAAATAAGTGTTACTTTTTCAATCACTACAATACAAATCTTTAAATTATAAACATGTATTTAGGGTTTTTTTTCCTTGAGCACAGGTTTACAATACCTAAGAGAGCCTATTAAAACATTTCTAGAATTTCCTTCTGTAAAAGACCTTTCTATGTGAATATGTGGATTGTTTTCTTTCTGCTTTATATAAAACTATAAGAATATCCAGCAGCACTTTATTTTCCTATAGGTTTTATATTTTTATCATCAGATTAGTAAGGTATCTTTTGCTCATGTTGTCAGCTATATTTTCTCCCTTCTACTTCAAACATATAAATTATTAAAGAATTCAGGAGTTAAGTTTTTGTACATCTGATGGTTTTGAACTGACAGGTTTGATCATATGGTATGATCTACAGCTGCAGTCCTACTTTGTCTCATATTTTAGAAATTGATTTTTTTGTAATGGTATTTTTAATGAGGAAAAAATACAACTCAGGTCATGTAAATAACTACAAAACTTAGATGGGATAATTAATGGATAAGTATATGACTAGTTTTCACATACTTATAATAAGGAAATCTCTGAATATGAATTTCCTAGTAAAATGCAAATGCTTGTACTGTACCATTTTATAGGGTTTTTTCCAACCAAGAAAATAATGTATAGATCATGATATATGCCTTACAACAAGAGTGCAATAGAACCTGGCTATTAGCATCATGCTTTCCCAGTCTTAGGCTCCCTGACATAAACCCCTTATGCAACACAGAAGTTTTCAGGGTTGGCCTGCTCCAGTAATTCCACTTTCAAATCCTTGAGAGGCTCACTGTCTTAATCATTAGGTATCTAAGTCAGCATTTCAAGCTGTATTTATTCATTCCTATCTCTCCCAATCTTGCAGCTTAAAAACCAGTAACCTTCTTCTGGTGTTGAGATCTGGAATGTATGAAAAGACTGTAATAAAATTTGTCTTTGAGCATTAGTATTCCTAGGCAGATCAAGTAAATCTCTTCTCATACACCCCCTGGTTATTCTCTTTAGCAGTCCCATTTTCTCCTCAGCTTGCTTGAAAATGGGCCATCAAAACCAAAACAGAAGGTATTTCGGGCCATTGAGCCTTCAGTGGTGGCCTTAGGACATTCCTATCCTCCAGGAAATTCTACTAAGACTTCTCTCAACACTACTCAAGGTCAATACCTTGGTGGCTTCTAAATATGATTTCTGCTTCATTCAGCATTGCATCCAGTGATGAGAAACCATTAGTAGCAATATCAGGTTAATAATGATTTATTAAATACTTTTTCATTCCTGATATTAAAGTGATTGAGACAGTCCACTCCACTGAATTTACTGGCAAAACCAGGTTTCTCAGCTTCAGCAAACTGCTGATTCTCAGTAGATGCCCATCTGGTATAAATAGTCCTTTCTATGTTGAACTGAATGGGATTATGACAATAAGGAGTGGCCAGCAAAGAAGTGGCCCCTCTGGAGTCTTAGATTTGGTCTCATTCATGCTACTGTATAATGTAATAAGCATACCAAGAAGGATGTTATACTGTGTAATTTCTTGAAAGCATTCTGGTTCATGTTCTGAAAATCAAATTCAGATTTTTTTGTGCAGTACATGAGAAAGCCCATATCCTGATAGAGTTGCAATTGGATTATAAATGCTATAAAACGAACGTTTATGTACTTTGTTTAGTAAAAAATTTAATTAATTGAACATAATTACTTGGTTTGGATGGCACTTGTTAAGGGGAAGGTGGGCATAATAAACTGCTGCAGTACACTGAACTATTTGTAAGTATCACTTTTGGATATGACATTGCAGATAATGTAGCTTGCATTAAAAAATCTAGACAAAAGCTAAATCTGGAAAATATTTCACAGTGAAATAACAGACTACATTTTTAATTCAGGTCTTCACTGGAATCTTCACAGCAGAAATGTTTCTCAAGATAATTGCAATGGATCCTTACTATTATTTCCAGGAAGGCTGGAATATTTTTGATGGTTTTATTGTAACCCTCAGCTTGGTTGAGCTGGGTCTTGCAGATGTGGAAGGTCTCTCTGTTCTTCGATCATTCAGATTGGTAACTATACATCAATTGCATGGATTTTTTGATGGGGCTTTGTTAAAACAATATCATTTTTACCTTAAAATTTGCTTGATGTTTGGCATGATACTGACGCTGATGTGTCTTTGTGTTTGTGATGTTTCTCTGTCTTTAAGGGGAATTGTTAAGTTCAGACAAATAGGGCCTATTTCCAGTATATTTATTGTTTATACACACGTCAAACATTCTGTAAAAAATTTACTCACTGGAACACTGGCATCTTAGGAATAGATCTGCTTTACAAATAGCACTGGAAAATCAGCCTAGATGATTTTACCAAATGAACCCTAGATTTTAAATTTCATCTATTATGACCATAGATTTTTTGGCCTTTTGTATACCTCTGCTTTGAGGATATCAAGCTTTAACATTACAAGAAGTTCTTAACAGAACCTTCATGCTTTTAGACAAGAGGATGCCCTCAGAACAGTCATACTCAGGGCACATTATGCAGTAATATCCTCCCACAAATTAAAGCATGTTTGTGTCTTTCTAGCTGGTTGTCCTAACAATATTTTTCTTTTCTTCCAGCTTCGAGTTTTCAAACTGGCAAAATCTTGGCCAACATTAAATATGCTAATAAAAATTATTGGTAACTCTGTGGGAGCTCTGGGCAATCTGACCCTGGTTCTGGCCATCATTGTGTTCATTTTCGCTGTGGTTGGGATGCAGCTGTTTGGGAAAAACTACAAGGAATGTGTCTGCAAAATTGCAAGTGACTGTGTGCTGCCACGCTGGCACATGCAAGATTTTTTCCACTCTTTCCTGATTGTATTCCGAGTCCTGTGTGGAGAATGGATAGAAACGATGTGGGACTGCATGCAAGTTGCTGGCCAGGCCATGTGCCTTACTGTCTTCATGATGGTCATGGTGATTGGAAACCTGGTGGTATGTAATCAAAGCATTAGGAAAAAATAATTTGGCAGGAGAATGGGCTCAATTCTGGAGTGAACTAAGTGCTCTGGCTCTGCTTCAACAAAGCACTTAAGCGGGTGGTTTCAAGTGATGCTTAAAGTTAACCTTAAGAGCTTTTTTGGATGAAGAACAAGGTATCTGAACTATCAAAATCCCAAGAATATTAGAGTGAGCGCTTAGTCACATTCTTAATTTGTCTTTTGGCCCTTTGTGAATATTTTGTGCTTCAAAAATTTTAGTTTCTGGACTCTTTAGGAACCATTTGCTGCAGATTTTATATTATTTATCCTGTATAATTAGTCACCTAATAATAGATTTTCTGCTATGTAATGGGAAAAATTAACTTTTTAATGATGTTGAATAGCATAATCAGTTACCTCCATTTTTAGATTATAAGAATTTGCACCAAAATGTTTGTATCCTGTGGTGGTTTAAAGACATATTTACAGATATTAGTCAGTCATTGGAATATTTGTGAATAGTGAACGGGGCCTGAGCAAAATTTTAAAGTTTTTAGGGTTCTTTTCTGTGTTTATGATGAATTTCTGGGATTTCAGTCTCTGATGCCACTAATATGACAGTTTTTAATAAAATAAATGTTCTCTTTTGGTATAAAGTAATGTTTTTTCATCTTACTGCAGGTACTGAATTTATTTTTGGCCTTGCTCTTGAGCTCATTTAGTGCAGACAACCTTGCTGTGACAGATGACGACAATGAAATGAATAATCTCCAAATTGCTGTAGCAAGAATGCAGAAGGGCATAGATTATGTGAAAAGAAAAGCACGCGAATTCATCCAGAAATCTTTCGTTAAAAAGCAAAAAGCTTTAGATGAAATCAAACCACTTGATGATTTGAACAACAAAAACAGCTGTATTTCTAACCATACAACTGTGGAACTGAGCAAGGACCATGACTATAATAAAGATGTGAATGGAACAACAAGTGGTATAGGAACAGGCAGCAGTGTGGAAAAATATATAATTGATGAAAGTGATTACATGTCATTCATAAACAACCCAAGCCTCACTGTGACAGTGCCCATTGCTGTGGGTGAATCCGACTTTGAAAATCTAAACACAGAGGAATTTAGTAGTGAATCAGACCTGGAAGAAAGCAAAGAGGTATTTAGATATTTTGTACATTTCTCACCAATCTTTTGACTTGTTTATTTAATTTCTTTATTTATTTATTTTTATTTTTCCAGCATAAGCCTGATCATTTGTTGTTTCGACACTTCTTTGTACATGAGCATAAATCAGTATATAAATGAAGGTTTAACTCTTGATGAACATAAGAAGGAGAGAGGGTTACAAATTACAGTCTCCAAGAGGAACTGTGTGGCCTGGCAACCAGAGATCAAACTAATCCATAACACCTGCGATATGGTAGCTGCAAAAACTGGGAGAGCAGTACAGTGCCTTAGCTACAGTGTTATTCCACCAGAAACTTTTGTTTGCCTCTTCTAATAATGATCCCATGAGGATTATCATACATCTTCTCTCTGCCACTCAAATAAACACTCTCTATGGGAGTTTTTTGTGAAAAGGTATGAACCAGAAAACATGATAGTTTATGCCTTTCTTTTATACACCAGATTTCTTCAAGATTTTAAAACTGTCAGCTCTTCTAGACCAGTGTTTCCATAAAAGTAGTTTTAACCTTGGACACTTCCACAGACTTCAAATTCATTTATATGCTAAAACTGAAAAATAGTATCAACAGACAAAAATATCTTGTGTATCTAAAGGAATGCCAGAGGAGGCTATAGATAAATAGTCTTGCCAAGAACTGTATTTTTAGAAAAACGTTTTGAGGCTGTAACAGTTCTATTACTCTGTGGCTATTTTGTTAAAATAATTTAAATTTATTTTATAATATAGTTTGCAAAGAAACTACATCCTCAGTGACTTAGTTTGTTGACATTTTAGTTGAATCAGAAAATTTTATTTCCAGACACTTAAAAAAATAAATTTTCTGACTTGAGGTATCTCAACTCCAAGCTAGCTGGTTTCTATTCTGGTAGGAATACAGTTTATTTTGGGGATAGCTCATCTTCCCTTGCTACTGTTGTATTGCTAACAGTACTTTAGACACCGAATTCTAGGCTAGCTAAATTCTGTATTGCCATCACTTCATCATGCATAAGCCCTCTAGTGTTCTCAACAGAACCCCAACGTTAAACTACATGCAGTCTTTGGATCCTCCCTTGAGGAACAACACCTGTACAAAAGAACATTTCACCATGGCAGGCTATTTCAGGGACAGTGTTGTTAGCACTTCCCAGCTAATATTTGAAGCATTAATTCTTCTTTTCCTGTTAAATATTAGCCAAAAGTTATTATAATTCAGCTTTGACTCAAGTTTCTGAACTACTGCCACAATAGAGGTTATATGACTATATTTGGGCACATTATGAACTTGTCCCTGCAGGACGACTTTCTAAATAAAACAACATTTAAGCAAAGGTCTATTGTAGAAAAACAACTGGTCATCTGCTCTCTCCACAGCAACCTTAATGCTGGCCAGTCCAGCCCAGTCCAGTCTTCCAACCCATCATGGTGCAAGCAGTCGAACAGGGTGACACAAGTGGGTTATCACTGGCCAGTGTGGGATAGATTCAGTTTGGGAAAGCTTCCTGTACATATGCTGCTACCTGCAGGGCCAGGGTTATCTTTTATCCTGTTGTGACATTTCAGACTTCCTCCATAAGCTTATGAGAGAGAAGCTCTGCTATACAGTTTTCTGTGGAAAATTCCATGCAGGAGTGCTGTTTGAGATTAGAGTTTTCCAACTGCTTATTTTACATTGACTGTTAATAGAGTGGGACTATAGAATAGAAATTATAAACACCATAACAGCAGAGCCCTTTGAAGTAGCAGAGTTTTTTTCTGAGAGCCTGCTTAGAAAAGACTGTATGGATTCTCTTCTTCTTGGGCCAGATAGCACTGAAGGGTGAGGTCAAGCTGGCTTCGGACCAGACTGAGATTTTTGGCACCATTCATGGACTTTTACAGTGATGGTCGGCATCTTTTTTTTTTTTTTTTTTTTTTTGCTGACTGGGTCAGCTCTAAAATTGAATGGTTTCTCTGGTGTTCATGGTTGGTTGGTTAATTTATAGTTCGTATTTGTTGACAAATAATTACAGAGCCTGAAAGCATACATCAACCCATTTTTCTGAGAGAGCTGAAACACTGTTCTTCCAATTTCTGTAGTCACCACAAGGTGAAATTAATTTAAAACTATTTAATGTATTACAAATCTTATTAAGCACCATACAACTCAATAGCAATCAGTCCTGGAATTGTTACTGAGAAAACAACTGGCTACTCCTTTATTTAGAGTTTTGTTAGCATTTGGGAATTTTTTGTCCTCAATATCAAAATTGAGGACAAAATACCAAAATATCAAATATTTCTTTATGCTAATTGTGTGATTGAAAATTTTATTAGGTTATAAAAGACAATCTGATGTTTTCTGGGCCATCTTTAATCTACCCAAGCCTTACTGTAGGCAGTTTCTGCTTCACTCTGATCCAGATTCCCAGCAATTTTAATTTGGATCTGCTGACTTGTTAAGTATACCCTTCTCTGCAGATCAGTGATTTTTTCCCCCTCATTCTTATGGTCTTCCACCTCCATTATATACTTATATTTAGGCTTTTATCTGCTTTTCAGTAGAAGCTACAGATTCATGCGTAAGTATTTAAGCTTCATTATTTCTGTGTAGGTGAAGAGATCATTGCCACTTTGGCTAGTTGTGATCATAAATCTTTGCAGGCTTAGCGTCATCATATTTTTCTGTTAAAAGCATAATTTTTTGTTCTTTATCTATCACTGATGCACTTTCTAGTTAGTGAATCCACACAATGTAGAAAGAAAATCAAAGATTGCGCAACTTCACATTTATCAGCAATTTACTTGAATACTAGAATATTAAAAAGCATGGCAGCATATTTACTTATTCTGAAAGCAAATAATATTTGCCCTAAAATATTTAGTGTACATTTTTATTGGTTTTGGTTTTTGTTTTTTTTTTTATGCTTTGCAGAAGCTAAATTCCTCTAGTTCATCTGAAGGTAGCACAGTAGATATTGGACTTCCTGCAGAAGAGCAACCGGAAGCTGAACCTGAGGAAGCCCAGGAGCCAGAGGCCTGCTTCACAGAAGGTGTTTGGAATAAAAATACCAATAATGCTTGTTCCTGAAATATGAAATAATTATCTATTTAACTGAAGTATTATATTTGTGTAATGGATTACTCTTTTTTAATGGTTAAACCATGGTTATTAATGGTAGTGCTTTTAGACCACAACTGACCATACGAATGGTATACAATTATACTATTTATTTATCAGATAAACAATTAAGAAAGCATGTTACCAAAAATTTATCATTATTCTTAAAAAAAGAAAAATATATTACTGAAAGGTTTATTTTAGTATGAGCTACTTTACTTCCTGAGTTTACTTACAGTCTCTTAGACAATACACAGTTTTTATACCACTCTTCATAGCTTTCTATCAAAGTGCTTCAGAAAGTATACATTCTTGAAACTGCTGTTGAGTAGTAAATAGAAACTCTACCTCTTGTGCAAAATGCTAAAAGAACCTTCTGCACATTGGCAGCAATAGAAGGAACAGCTTCTGTAAGCCACCTGGGGTGAGAATAGTCTGGTGGACTCACAAATCCTTCATGCTTCCTTCTATTGGTCGTTTTAAACATCTCAATAAACTTGATTCTGATTTAAAAAAGAACTTATTTGCAAAGGCATTTCCTTGTGAGAAACATTATAGATATGTTCATGTGAAGGAGATGAGGAAAGGAATAGGCTTTAAAAAGTAATGTAAGGTTACAAATGCCATTTTTCATATTTGTAAGCAAATAGACTTAATGTCTTGAAAATAAATGCTACTGTCAGAACTGAGTTGAGTTACTTCTGAACATAACACACATTCCTTTCGAATTTTACACTGAACTAGTAAGAAGCAGTATAGTAATAAACGTGGATTTGGCAAAGAATATACCACTATTGAGTACTAGTGTTTTTCTGCCTAAATGAAAGAAGAAACAAATTCAAGTCAGCAGCTAAATCACAAAAGCTTAAATAAATTAAGGGCACAAAGTAGAGAAATTAGGTGGTATTGAGAAATTCAGAATGCAGGAGGCTTAGAGTTTTTTCTCAACAGTAAATGCAACATTCTCTGAATTTATTATCCCTAAAAAAGGAAGTGCAATTTAAGATCACTTGCCTATATATTACTACATAAACCTACTATATATTTTGATGAGTTTGTACTTTTTTACCCATATTTTGTGTTTTGTAGTTTGGCTTCATGTGCTGTGTACTTTATTCTTTCTGTGTGCACTGATCTTGATAAGTTAGAAAAACTTTCTTCTCACTTTTTCATTTAGTTGTAAATTTCAGTTGTCTCACCTTTTTTTTTTTTTTTTTCTTTTGGAGAAAAAGTCATCTATGTGAAAATCTAGATGGAAAGGTAGTATTGTATCAACAGAACGTATATACAAACTATTAATGCAATTCAACAAACTCTCTTCTTCCCCCCCAAAAACATACACTGCTTTAAAGGCTGTGTACGAAGGTTCAAATGCTGTCAAGTAAGCATAGAAGAAGGGAGAGGAAAGCAGTGGTGGAACCTAAGAAAAACTTGCTTCAGGATTGTTGAACACAACTGGTTTGAGACTTTCATTGTCTTTATGATTCTCCTCAGTAGTGGAGCTCTGGTAAGTTAAACAAGAACAAGCTTCTCATAATATTATCAGAAAACTTGCAAAAAAGTTGGTTATTTAAACATGGTTTTAACTTAGTTTTCTTCACAGGAAAGAACACACAATTCCACATCTTCAGGTGACAGGCCCAAATTTTAGTCAGGTTTTTGAAAGAATGGTAGAAAAAGTAATTTCTCAATAATATGTCACATAATATGTGCCAGGGAGCAGCCACACTTCTAGCTGCCAAGAGCACAGTTAGCTTAGCCTTTGGCACACTTTCATCTGCACAGAGGAAATGATATATATGTGTTGGCTCAGTTAGTGATTACATGAGTGTCAGGTGTTATAGTGCCTGATCTAAGTATCCAAAATTACCAATACACAAATGTAAATTCAATGATTGATAGAAAAACACTAATTATTTGAACTGACAGACATGAAGTGTTTCAAAAGTGGGCTAAAATGAATGTTAATATTAGTACATATCAACACTTTTGCAAGATAGGAGATCATTCCACTTCTTTGAAGACAATAAAATCAGTAATTCTCTGTAAAGAATAATAGCATTATTGAAATTTAAAAGCAATTAAAAGGACAATTTCTTGGAGGAAAGCAAGAATTTCTGAAAAAGCAGAAGCTATGTGTTGTTTCAAATGTCTAAAAAGGAAAACACAAAATGTGTAAATAACATTGCAAGGATCTCAGAAATTTTATGTATCAGAAAAAGTGAATAATACAGTAAAGCAGATATTTGACTTGGGTAAATAATTTTTTAAGAAAGCAAGAACTTAGTTTATGATGTATTATGTAAAATTTTCAAAAAGCAGTGGACTTAAAATCAAAAGGTCAATTGCATTTTCATGGTCCTGGAAATTTTATAGGTATGGTCCTGTATTTTGAAAATGTATCTACCTACATACAAACCAAATGATCTCAGCAGAATTCAGTTCAGGCACACTGCTCAGCAGAATGAATGGTGTTTGTAAGTACTGAAAATTACCTGAGAAGAATAATTCACCATCAGCACTAAATAAATAAATACCTCTGACCAGCAGAGTGGTTGCTGTGTAATATCTGTTTCTCTCTCCAGTGAGCTAGAGAATACAGTTCCATTGGGGAAAAACACATATATACTGAGTTAGCAGAAAAGGACACATTAAATAAAAGTGACACTGTAGTGCCTTTTTTTGAAGAAAAATGGTTCCCCTTCCCCTTTTTTGTTGTTCCCCTTTTTGATTGTTTTTTGTTACAACCTGAAATATCTGCAGTAACAAAATGGAGTAACAAGTACCTTCAAATGTTTTTACTCCCAGGCTTTTGAAGACATATATATTGAGCAACGTAAAACTATCAAGACCATGCTGGAATATGCTGACAAGGTCTTCACTTACATCTTCATTCTGGAAATGCTGCTGAAGTGGGTGGCCTATGGCTATCAAACATACTTTACTAATGCCTGGTGCTGGCTGGACTTCCTGATTGTTGATGTATGTACTATGATTCCTAAGTGTTATTTAATATTTATTTTATATTTTTTAATCACTTGCTATATAATCATATAGCCACATATAACCATATATAATCACATGCTATATAATCATAGTTTCTATGTAAGTAGTAAATGTAAACCAACTGATTTCCTTTTCAATTTAAAAAGTAAGGTAGATGGAAAAAATCACTTTACACTTACAACACTGCCTTTCTATGCCACAGACTTAAGAAAGACTGGAAGTTTAACTGGTAAAAGAAGAACCCCACATGGTATCTTCACAAGCAGTTAAAGGGTTTATTCTGACACAGCTGTTGAAAGAGGTTGTGCTTTTCTCCATTCTGCTCTTGCCTGGTAATTCCCAACTTCAGACCTGCCTCCCTTTCTGCTGTGGTCTGAGTTGCAACCAGCATTTAGATGAGTGTCTGGTCCACCAGATGTCAGACACACACCTGAACTAAAACTACTCTGGCAAGAAAATTAACATCATGTCCACCAATTTCAGCATATGGCTGAATTAGACGTATCTCTAGCATCAGTGGTGTGGCTTACTTAATATTCAAGACCAATAAAGATTACTGAACTTGCAGTCCTAGCCAGATTTGAAACCAGGCTCAGTAGCCTTTCCTGCAAGGATAATCTCACAGTTACAGCTATACTGTGCTGTGAAATGGGGGAGATAATTTCTTGATGCATTGATACAATTAGGAGAATTCAAGTGGCAATGGCCTAAGTGTACACCCTTGAGAAAACCCTCTACATGCAGAAAAACATACTGTTTCTGCCAGGAAAGTCTAACAATTTCTTACAGTCTACCATGCTCTGTGTGTGGAACTAAAGTACTATATTTTACATAGTTACAAAACAGCAACCAGTCACTACATTTTTAAGGTAGAATTTTCTCATAAAACTAATAATAAAAAAATCCAAATAGTAAAGAATACAAATTTTAAAATTGAGATGAAATTTTTTCCTGGTTGTTATGACTTAGAAACAGATACTGAATAGGCAAAAGGGGAACTTCGTAAGCAGTTACTGACCCAAAGAACTGTGAAAAATCCAACAGTTTCACAGTATGTTCCCAACATACAAGGGCTATGCAATGCAGTTCATTTTCTTGGTCTTTCCTTTGCGACTAATGGCTACAACCTTTTTGATTGGTGTACATGATGGATTAAATGTATCTAGGATTTAACTTCACATACATCTATAGATAATCAGTTCAAACATAGTAAAGAGAAAGTACCAGGCCTCTCTGGAAAACACTTTTTCTTTAGTATTTGTTTCTTCTTGAAATGGTCAAAAGTGTCACCTTAAACTAAAAAGACAGAAGAAGCATGCAAGCAGATGAACCTATTCTTTCTCTAAAGGTGTTTTCACTAATATATAACTTTATTTAAATCATAATATCAGAAAGAACAATGTTATGAATATGAAAATTTCGGTACTTCTTTGTGTGAAAGTATAACACAGATTCAAGTGTTTGAATTAAGCTTGTTATTAAATCTTGGATTTGCTTGCTTGGATGTTTTCATTGGCTTTAGATTAAAAAAGCTTAAAAGTTTTAAATCGTATGATGAATGTGCTGGAGAAAAGAATTCAGATTTTTGAATAACCTAGTTTTTTTTCTGGAGCTAGGATTGATAAGTACAGAAAAGCTAAAGATTTCACATACATATGGTTCATAAAGAGCACTGTCCTGGAGCTCTCTTTACCTCATGCATTGTGCTCTATAATTAAAGTGTACATGAGATCATTATACTATTTTTGGCCCAATAAATAGGGAATTAGAACAGCATAATGAAGAAGCATTAAGGGGGAAGGGGAAAATACCAAAATGTATTAGTTTGGACAGGAGCCCTAGCAAATGTAGAGAATACAGTATTCTCTCTGAGGTAATGTAGGGACGTGGAATATATAAAGGTTTGTGGAGTTCTGCTGCCTGTGGAACTGTTCTTACAATGTCATTAAGCAACAGCATAACCCAGGTTAGTGTCAGAGTATAGAGCACATAAATTCAAGCATCCAGGCAAAAGAATTATTCAGTGTGACAGAATATAGAAAAAATAATCTTTCTACCAATTTCTAAAGGAGCCATTTTGCTTCCATCTGTTAATTCAAAACAGGCCTCAATAATTTCCACTTCCGTTTATAAGTAATCTAGTAGGAATTATCAACTATAACTACTGATCCCATCAGCAGTGTAAAAAAAGAAAAAGTAAGAGCAATACCTAAACTGGTAAAATGGAGATGTTAATTTCATTTACTGTTTGTGCAAATATGATTTTAAATGCACTCAAAGCAATAGTGAAATATGAAATCCAGAAGTACTGGTGTTTCTAAATAATAATTATCATGGTTTTGTTTGCTTAGTTACCTATCCTATTCTTCTTTTGTATTACTTTTTTCTTTTTTTCTCTCTCTCTTTTTTTTTTTTTTTTTTTTTTTTAATTGAAAAGACTTCCTATTCCTGAAGAAAGTGGTCCAAAATTAGATTCTTCTAAAGAAGTTAATATCTCACATCTATGGTACGTAAAATAGTATGTACAATTTAATAATTTTTACTTTCCTGTTTTCATATAGGTCTCTTTGGTTAGCTTAACAGCAAATGCATTGGGTTACTCTGAACTTGGTGCCATTAAGTCCCTTAGGACATTAAGAGCTTTGAGACCTCTAAGAGCTTTGTCACGATTTGAAGGCATGAGGGTAAGACAAAATGAAAGAATCTGAAACTATGCATGCATAGAAAGAATCCATGCATGCAGAATAAGGAATGATAAGTTCATGCAGAAAGGCTGCACTATCTTTTTATCTATTGCATATCTCTTACTAACAGATAAGCAAAAAGCTTCATCAATTCACCTAAATCCATAAGCAGTATCACATAGACGTTACATTCATTAAGGTTACTTTACTTTCTAGCCAATCTCAGGAGTTTTGGTGGAAGGCTTTCAACTTACCAACTATGATTTCTCTTAACAGATGCTTTCTAATGAATAAACTGTAAGGAGATTTCATTAAAGTTTTAATGATGAGCATTTAAGAATATTTAGCATTACTTAATAAAGGTATTCTCTGTTACTAGTTGAAATCCTTCATTTTTCTTCATATTAGATAAACCACCTTTGGACTAACCCCACTGAATTTTTTCTAGATGGGACTAGAGATACACTCATACCCAGTAGTGGTTTAAATCTATTTCTGAGTTTGGCTGGCTTTAAAAGCAAATCAATTTACTTGATTTCTCTATGAAATTATTCTTTTCTAAAGGTAAATGCTTTTTTTTATTTCAACAAATCACTATTCATTGTTCCGTACAATGTATATAAGGTTATTTCTTACTTATTCTGAATAACTTAAAGGACCTGCTTACTATTAATCTCTCTCAAGAAAGCATTTTCACTTATTTATTCATTTATACCTTCTGTTCCTTAAAGCCCCTGAATATAAACTAACTCTATATGCATGTCATTGAGACATGTTTTAATAGAATGCATTTTGCTACATCATGCAAACACAAAAGGAGACAATGCACTAGTGAATTTCAAGTCAATTATAAACCAGTGGAATAGCCTGGAATATACTGTGAACAACCCTTAGATACAAATTAATCAAGTCAAATTGAGGCTTAGAATTCCCTTTCTTCAATTGTATTCATTAAAATACATATCTCTATTTCAGAAAAAAATATTGCTAACCAGATTACCAGATTACTAGATTACTAAATTTCAGTTTAATATAGCAAAATCACTTTTCACAGTTTTCCCATCGTTTGAAGTTCATTAATTGATATTTGCCAGGGAAAGAGCTGGTCAAGTCCTATAGAATGGAAGAATTTTCATTTCCGTTTATAATGACTATCTGATTTAGCCATTTTCACTTTGTCTCTCTTTGTACTTACTGTTCATGAACATTCAGATAAATGTGGTTTTGTGCAGAGAAATGTTGGGAAATAGCTGTGAGTTTTACTTTTAAAATAATTTTATGGTCAGCTGCAGGAGGACTGGGAGAACATTATAGAAGTTACACAGGGACAAGAAATGCAACTCTTTATATGAGGTTGGAAATAGCAGATCATTTCTAGAAAAACTAATTTGTTGCCAGCTGTTTGGTTCCAACTGTTTTATTCCATTTTTCTATATTCTTATCTGATTGCCATAGTAAAATTTCCACTTAAAATATTTAGGATATTCATGCTCAAAGAAAAGAACCTGTTATTTGAAATCTAGTTTTCCTTATTTGTCATGGAGTAGTTATGAAACTACACTAGACACCCAGTCTTATTATAGAATTTTTGATATACAACATGAATAATTCATGAGCAAGTTACTGTGTAGGAGTCACAGACAAGCCTGGAAAAGCAAAAAATATTTCAGCTCTGTCCTCCAGTATTACTGATAATCAAAGAAGTACCTGATTCCAGTCACTTGGCTGGAAAGTACTAATACTATGTACTTCTAAATATATTTTTTCCAAAGCACAACAGCTCATTGACAGGAAGTAGCATTACTTCATGAATGACTCACGAACAGTAAATATTCAAATAACAAATAACTGACCAGCTCATGATAAAACTATAGACAAATTGCAGTCTTCTCAGAAACTGAGTGCATTTCAGAAAAATTCATAAAAATAGATAATTTTGTCTGCCAACAGAAAATAAAAATTAGTGAGCCTTCTTTGCTTTCTTATATTGCCTATATTTAGACTAAACTGTGAGCAAAAAAGCTGAGAGTTTTTTTCAGCATGTATTTATAAATTTAATATTTAACTCCATGTTCAGGAAGGCAAGTTTTGTCTTGAGAATATAAGAGATCATATGTTTTACAGAAGAGCTCCTGTATGTAAAAAGCTCTGCATAATTTAGTAAAATTTGTACAAGTTCTCAGCTACTTTAAATCAATCTTTTTCTTAAATAAGTTTACTATTCTGGTGAGCTGGAGGAATACAACATTTTACAAAGTCAGTAAATACCAATGACTATTCTGTTATCCCCTAAATATGGAACATAGTTAACTTTTAAAGCTGTATTCTTGTAAGTCTGCAGTTATACTCTGTTGTTAAAACTTCATTTTTTAATCATGATGTTTCATAAATTTGATAAATATTCTTTTCATAGTGAATATAATATAAATTAATCACTTGCAAAAATAGGGTACAAATAGTCCATAGCCTGTGCTTGCCTTGAGCACAAAAGTAAACTCTGCAGTATTAAAGGCATTTAAATTATTTGCTAGGACCACCAATTCTGAGAAATTTTTATAGTTAATCTCAAAATCAACTCCACCCAGGTGCTGGAAGGCAAAGTAAAGAATTGCTTTAATTTAATTTAAATTTCTGTCTTAGGGTTTATATTCTCATCTCAATTAGCACATGTAGTGAGCAGAAGCATCTCCAAACTGAGATTTGAATATAACCATTGCTTTTTGTTTAGCTTTTTAGTACTTGCAATATAATGCTTTTGCGCTAGTTCTGAATTGGTATGCTACTTGTAATTGTAGAATACTGAGTATATCTTGCTTTGCTGGGTTAAAGAATTAGTGACTATAAAGCATGCATTTGTGTCTAACTTCACAAAATAAAGCATGTCATGCCGTGCTCGATTTATTTATTAGAGAAATAGTAGAAGGCAGCAAACAATCTGAAATCCACTTGCACTTTCAGTTTTGCATGCCTTATGCATATTTCTGGCTGATGGCTTTAAACATTTACTGTATTTCAAATTTCCAGTCCAATTTCATATCTGGTAAAAATAAATTACAGTATTTGATGTCATAAATATCCTCTGAAATTCAATGGCTATTCCTTAGATCCTCTTACCAGGAAAGCTATAATGAGACATTTTCAAGAGTACTCCAAACTTCATCAGTAAGAAAGAAACATTTCTCATATAACTGAGTTACAAAACATAACATCAAGTGTCTGTCATTACAGATTTACAACTAATAACAGGCTATATATTTCTATTTCATATAGGATAACCTTTCTTCAGCTTGGATGGGGTGGACCGCTGGTTCCTCCCCTTATCTGTGTTATGGGTACAGTATTTCCCCCTTTTCTACCCTTAAAGATTACAGTGTGTCAAATAACTACACTGGGTATTTAGGGTTAGAATGAGAGACAATCTTATGTAAGAATCCCAGAAGGAGCAAAGATAGAATATATATATATGTGTATGCACCCTACACCCCCTTCCTAAGTGCTTTAAATTATTGGAAATGACCCTGATTTAGTCTCTGATACTACAGAAATACCCTGAAAATTTTGGAGAAAACCAGTATTGTTATTTAGAATTATCTGAGTTGGTTTTGCAGGAGAAAGGTACCTCAGCTATTTTTAGATATGTGAGCGGAGATTAAAAATGGCTTTCTTCAAAAATTTGAGTCTGACTTTTACATTATTTTGGAAAGGTTTGTGTTTTGCTATTTTACTGAACTTATAGGTACATATATTAAAAAAATATCCCATAGAAATCTTTGAGTAATACTTGTAATAGATTAGATAGGCCCAAACATAACACTATGATCCAAATAGTCACAACTGCAGATATTTATACAGTTGCAGTTTAAATTTTTGCACAATTTTTAAACACCTATATGTTACGTTAAATAAATCCCTCCAAATGTATATTGATAACATAAGACAGCATGTAAGAGACGCAGTCCTTTCTTGGAATGTGAATTCAGTCTTTGGCCTGTTTTGGAAATTACTTTTTGTAATTTTTACAAAATGCCAATAACAGTATTATTTTTGT
Organism: Calypte anna; assembly: GCF_003957555.1. Taxonomy (NCBI): domain Eukaryota; kingdom Metazoa; phylum Chordata; class Aves; order Apodiformes; family Trochilidae; genus Calypte; species Calypte anna. The sequence goes on along the minus strand of NC_044253.1, from coordinate 19,101,080 downwards.
GGTATCTTTCTTAGAGTTAGCAAATGCCCTGAAGCAGACATGTTAGTGATATAAAAAACTTGCTTTTGGTATCAGAGAAATCCAGTTCTAAAACTGCAGCCCTTGCAAGCACCTACTGTGGGGGGTATCATTAGTGCAGGGGGTTTTATAGCTACAGTGTAAATGGTGTATCGATGTAAGCAGCATTCACTTTTAATTTAACATCTTATCTCACAGTTAAAAGTTATGTATTCACTCTCAAGAAAGTGTATGCACTATCTTCTGAAAGTTTATCTAATGCTCAGAGGAATATATTTTGTTGATCAAAAGATTATGCACTTTGAATTATTTTTGAGGACCATGGTCTTACTAATTACCTTTCCATTTTAAGGAAAGTCTATTAAAAGCATAATGTCTCTCAAAAGACAATTATAAAATTTACAAACTTTGATGTAAGACTCTGTATAGTTGTTTGTAAATCTTAGAAGAAATAACAGTATTTTTATATTTTTCTTAGATGTAATTTCTACAATTAGGAGAGAAATTTTGAAGGAGTTTCCTATATAATACAAGCTGGTATGATTTTTTGTCCAGATTTGTGTTTGTTACATTTTAAAGAAAATACTTAAATTTAGGATCAAAAGTTAATGAAATTTAAATGAAGTACATAATACAGTTTACATTTAGCTACAAATGCCAAAGAACACATAAAGGTCAATAAACACTTATGTGTTAAAACAGTTAAATAAGTTAAAACTTCTGTGTTAAACAGTTATGCAACAGGCAGAGCAAAAGTTGGGCTTTTCTCACTGCATCTGGTGAAATTCAAAGACACTATTCCCACAACAAATATATTGTGTTTTCATGTTTATGTGTACTTAAAATATTTACCAGGTCTTCTTAAACAAATGCAGCCACATGATTCTTGCTTGGCAGATAATTATTATATTTCATCATAATGAAAATTATGTCTTCTTTATAAAGAATGCTAAATTATTTACATTCTTCTATGATGTCTTCAAAAATATTTTATCATATGCTTGATTTCTGGTGCAGAAGGGAATCAAAGCTGTTCTAGGAACTCCAGCATATTGTTAAATCCAACAGTGCAGTTTGGTTTTGATGCACTGTTATATAAATAAGAAATGCTTCTGTTGCTACTTTAACCAAGTTTTCTTATAAAAGCTAGGACAGAAGTGCAGAATCATTGAGTTTAGAGGGGACTTCCTGAGATCATCTAGTTGAACCTCTCTGCTAACAGTTGTAGCATTCCGAGAAAAAACTCACCATCCAGTAATAAGAAATTTTTCAAGCACAATTAAGAATATTTTGTGGGGTGTTTAAGGAAGTATTTCTCTTTCTTTAAAGACAAAAGTTTCTATCAGAAGTATTCTTCAGTCAGCTTCACTGGTTCAGTAACAGCTAAAGACAAGTTAAAAAGACTGCAGTTGTTAAGGGATTTCTTTTCCTCTGTGATCTTTTATCTCTTGCTTCAACTTTATTTGTCCATTACTGTTAAGGTTATGATTTTGTTACCTCCTTGCCAGGTCTCTCTGATTCTCTCCATCTGCCTATGTTTGCATACTCTCACTGAAATCCAAATCTTTCTTTACAATTGCTGCTTTAAATGATAATATTCTAATAATCTTCACCATGTGGAGCCTTCATTTTACTCAAAAATTGAAAATCATAAGTACTCAATTTTTTCAGTTGTTTCACACAAAAGGTGCTTCTCATGCCACTTCTAACATTCTGAAAAAAGGCATTATTTTTCTGCATGAAACAACCTTCTTTGCTTTTTTTATTTTTTTATTTAAACTATAATCATGTTTAATAATCTCACTATAATAATTCACTTACATACTTTCTATTTGTTTCTTTGTGTTGATCCTGAATTAAGAAAAAGCACTAATTTGCTAGAATAAGATTTCAGGTTTATTTTCTTTGCTTCTTACTTTTCTAAGCATTTTTCTAAATATTGTTTAATTCTAGGCTTACATAATCATAGGTCATGTAAATACAAATAACTTATTTATATGTACATGTCATTAAGGCAAACTATGTAACAAAGGTATTATAGTTCTCTTACTATGCACTTCTTAAAGGCAATACCCATAAGATAACTAATTTTGGTTGGAGGGTAGAGAACAGACAAAGTAAGACTTGTCTCATATGTGCACAGTGTTAACAAGAAGCAGTAGACAAAGTTCTTGGGAAATTCTTGTTTGATACAAGAGGTCTTGAGGAGGTTTGTGTTTTTTCTTTTTTGGGAGGGAAGGCAGGGGTATTTGATTTCTATATTGGGTGGGGTTTTTGTTTGGCTTGGGATTTATTTTTTTTCTTTACAGTGAGGTAAATACTGGAACAGGGGGACATAGTGGATTATAGATCACACAGACATACAAACATGGTTCACCACCCTGACTTATGTCTATGAGACAAAGTTATGAGAGTTTCACTTACAAAGTCCATTAAGGTAAAATAGAGTAGCAATTGAAAATAAGAAGGTTTTAATAACTTGGATGAAGCTACACTTTTAAGCTACCCCATAGTTCCTTCCTAGAGTCATTACTGGGATCATGTCAGTAGATTGCACTTCCTCTGACAAAAACATTTAATTCTCATCCCTTGTTGTCTCTCAAGTCTCTCAGTTCATAGTGCATCATTAAACATATGTATCCTGCTTCTTCCCAGTATGCCCATTCAAGAGGCTCAATAATCATCAGTCTCAATCCTCTGGTCTGGGCAATTGTTTGTATTCTGTCTGCTGGCCCACACGTCAGATATCACAGTTGACCTGGTGAGAAAAATACTTCCAACTGGTGTAGTTTCCCCTAATTTAATTCTCCGTTTAAGTCTCTAATTTAATAACCATTTCTTCTAATCCCACTGACTTTTTTCTGTCACGACTTGAGTGGCTCCTCTAATTTCAATTAAAGGCAGTCTTCATCATCTGTTCTGTAGTACCAGAGAGAACAGGAAGCCAAAATAACAGCATTTTTCTCAGAAAAAAAGCAGCTGCCCCAAGCATTTTTGTCACACTGGCTCCTGTCACCTCACAAACTCAGGTTACATGTCAGAAGGCACAGCTGGCGTGAGGGTTCTGCTTTCACACAACACTGCAGAAACAAAATTGTCCCTGCTTTCCAGAAGGGACTATAAACACCCAAACTGAGTGTACTAGATTTCTGGTACAAAATATTTAAATTACATGTATTGAGTACCTTAAAAAAATCAGTGATTACAGATAAATTATTTCTCAGTTATTTTTTATGTATTTATTTTAAGAAAACAAGTTGCTCTCAAGAATTGTTCTTAGTGACTAAAATAGTACTTTGAGTTTTTAAGCTTTGGGAAACTTTAAACCAATAGAAATTCAGATTAAATCCCTGTTTTGCCATTCAGTTCCCAGCCCCTTCAACTTTATAATTTGTCCTGAATTGTTTAGGGTGGTCCATTCAAATATATTTTGGGGGAAGGTACTTTAAAGAATTCTTGGGAACCTTTTGCTCTAGACTATATACTATTTACCACTGCATTTCTGATTACTTTTCAAAAGGGTTTGTCAGTAGGGAAATTGATACTTTGGATTTGGTTTTGCTGTGCAATTAGTAAAATCCAGGGATTGCAGTGATAGGCTTTGGTTTCCTTGTTGATTTTTTCTTTGAACTTATTTGATAAATGGGTCTACCCTCGTATCACATAGACATAAAAGAGCAGAATGGGTGCATATCTCTCTTAAATTCAGCTTGCATAGCAGATTTTTGATCATATAGCACCTTATGAGCATCTGTCTATTTTTGTAAGCAACATTTTGTGGAAAACCCAAGTGCATTCTTTGCATATAGATTAATTCCTATTATACATTTCTGTTTTGTGTGATGGGAACATGTGCCCATGTTTTGTGATGGGTAAACTAGAAAACACATAGTATACATTTTGGTATACATAGTATACAATCCAGTGGTAGTGGAAAAACAGTCAGTACCTGAAAGACAGCCATACATTGAACTCAAGCTGCTGGACTGCTGCTCTTTCTGTGTTTGTGCTTAACCTCTGAAGATCCAGTGGTATGCTTATGCTGCCATATTAGAAACAAACCAGATGATGCACTGGTTTGCTTATAGCTGTTGATTCATAAATCCAAAGAGCCAGGGATGATAATTCTCAAGACAGAGGTTTTTTTGTCATGAGTTCTTGGCCTTTGACTATCAGATAATGCTAATATTTGTGATTCACATATGACCTTTCATAATAGACTCCTTTAGAGACTGTTTTGATTCCCTGACAGGGAAGGTTACTGTATTCCTTAGGCCTTTTCCTCCCTTGTCCCAACTCCTCCATAGTTTAGGAGAGAATACACCAGTCTGTTACCTGATACTCACCACCTGGTCAAATCCACATGGTTTCAGCATGTTCTAGCCTTCCTTCTGTGGTGTCCTTGAAGTCCTTCACTATAAGAATATGCTAAATTCAAATAATGTCTGTCATCAGAGCCACCATTTCTGTTCACTTATGGCATTCTACCTGTTCATCCCATGCCTTTGTAGTGGACCATGAATCTGAAACAACTGCTCCTTGCTCACTTCATCTTTCAGTGCAAATGCTGTTTCTGGCAGCTTTTTGTAAACCTGGACTTTGGACAACTGAGCAGGAGAGCTTGATGATCTTGTTGCAGATGTTCTTACCTCATACTTGATCAAAACAAGGCAATACCCAAGCTTTATCTGAAATCCTGCCCAAGAGAGTGTCAGTGCTTCATTAGAGTCAGGTATTAATTTTCTTATTTTGCTCTAATGTGGCTTATGCTATTTATGCTACTCTCAAACTTCCTCTGCATGGTGCTGTCTTCAACCAGCTGGCTCTTCAATCCTTATACTTCTAAGACAGGGATGAATGGCTTCTGTAACAAGCGCTGTCTGAAGTCTACAACTGCATGACTATGCAGATGGTCCCTTAAATAGAAAGAAATTTTTTTTTTTTATGTACGTTTTCAAGCCCAAAAATTGTTCCTCTCCTGTGGAGTTCCGGGAGGCTTTCTTGTGCTTTCCCACTGATCAAGGAATTCCTTATAGGAGGAACATGTCTTATGCTTGTTAGGTCCATACAGGATGCAGAGAAGATAAGGTTTGATTTCATCCATAAAGGTCCCAGTAATGAAAAATTATTTGTCTTTCTCTGCTTGTGTTTGTGAATCTTACATGAGAATTTACATGCAGAAAAAAAAATAAAATGAGGTAACAGTTAAATTACCCTTCAATGGACTCATTCAAAGGACTCTGATATTACATCTTTGGGAAACTTGCTGCTTAAGCCTAAAATTATGATGTGGAGAACATTCAAAGTGGAGGCAAATAAAGTACTTAGTCATTTTCATTAGAATGGATGTTCCAGGGATAATTCTAAAATCTTCTGTTCCAGTCCAAAGATGGTAATTTTCTTCCCATTGGCACCAGGGACAAAGTCTGGAACTTCAGAGATGCTGCAAAGGCTACGGAAAGAAAGCATAAATGCTTCTGAAGATTGTTCCTAAGTTGTTTGCAGATTTTGGGAAGCCCTGATACATCCATTAATCAGGTCCAATGTAGAAATTCCTGGAAAGTGTGTAGCTGCTGAGGTTTCATTGAAGCTATTTTTCTGTGGGAACTATAATATATTAACATCTCACTACGTGTTCCAGATATGTGTCCCACAACAAGGTTGTTATCTACTAAAGCTTCCTTATATCTTACTCAGACAGAAGAGATAAGCTGGTATTATTGTACAATCCTCATTCTATACATATGCATAGCTCTGGTAAACTTTTTTTTTTCCAGTTCCATTTTGATGTTTCATTTAGATAGTTGTCAAAAAAAGTACAAACAGGAAGCACAAAGAAATCCCAGCCCCCTAACTTATATCAGCATAATGTCTTATCAGCCAGAAGACAGACAATTTGCATAGCAGTAATTCTTTATCATACCTATATATCTGATGTTGGAAGATAAATATCACAAAAATGTAAACATTTGGGCTTTAGCAGTTTGCCTACTGGAGTCAACCTGACCAACAACATCCCAGCCTTGAGAAAATGCATAGGTGATTTTAAAAAGTGCAAGGAAATAACTCTGCAAACATCCCTTTCCAATTTATTTCTTTAAATTCTGTATCACAAAATAACAGAAAAGAGGCAAAAAGAACAGCCCCTTTAAAAAAAATGCATTTAGAACCAAATACTTCTGTTCTAGATTTGAGGACAGATGAAAAATAAAAGCTGTAGTTGCCAACATTCTTAGACCCTTTTCAACAACTCAAGATTGTCAGTTTTTATTTACTGAATTGTTAACTCATTAAGAAATATTAATTGATTAATTTTCTGCATTCTGTTCACTTTTCAATTGTTTTTCATTTTTTTCTGCCGATTTGCTTTAACTTTTGTGGCCAGGTGTTATGTGCATACATATGGGTGCTATCTTGCATATATAGAATGTAAGCTAATATCTAGGTTGTCCCTGTACACCTCATCTGTTTCAAAGCAAATATCAAAGAAGTAAATGGAAAAAAACCTTATAAAGCAGTTGTCTCCAGCTGTATGTGTTGAAGAAACTAAAGACTTCCTCCTAAGGTAGACTTTACACTCTGACCAGCTTGTAAAAAATGCAGTTTTACATTATAAATATGATAGGGAAAAGGCTTAGCACTGGTGGGAAAATAAAAAATCAAGAATCAAAACACAAACAGAAATCAACGTCTAAAAGTTTTAATTTTCTTTTCTTCTTTCCTTAAAAAACCTTCCAGGGGGACTGGATAGCTCAAGGGGTTGGTAATAGGATACAGAGCCTTTCATCTCTAGTTCGCATCCAGGCCAGGTCAGTAGTGACCAAAAATTGTTACCATTTGATGGGTTTTCAGTGACCTATATGAAATAATTGTTGGAACTGCTGTTGGAACAGTTGCTGGAAGCTGTTCACTTCTTATTCAAGAAGACATGGCTGATCTTTTGGCAGTCTCAGAAACAAGACTGCATTATCTGTTCACCTAAAGATGCAAGATGCACTGATGGCATTTTGTAGAAATCTTTCTTTCTACAACTGTGATCAATTAATAATTGTTGTAATAATTACTGTAGCTGCTAGTTTTCTGCTGCCTGTTCTGGATCTGTGCTGTGGTCCACTGGATCTCAGGGTTGTCAAAAAGGTAATGGCTACAGGCACTCAATTCCTACAAACCATTCTTCGTGTGAGCACAGGTAACCTTAATGTTTAAGTCACAGGACTAAATCCCCATCTTACTTTCTTGACATCTTTATTTTCATGTTTTTCACCAAGATTAAACAGAAGAATTAAATCAGTGTAACACATCACAACATTTTTATGGATGAAGAAAAAAAAAAAAGAAAAAGAAAAATATAAGACTAGCACTAGAATTTCAAAGCAGCAAAAGCGTAATATAGTGTCATAGGTCAGGTCAGACTTTGAATAAATACCGAAATCATTGCATTCATAGTTTTTATGTTGTTCTCAGTCCCATCAAGCTAAGTAGCAATAGATTTCTTCTCCCCACATAGTAGTAAAAAACCATTTCTCTTACTCCTTTGAAAATTGTTTCTTATGTCTAGAATGTTACTGGGACCCTGTTAGCAACTTGAATATTTTTTTTAAAAGGCTATCTTATGCATAGATAAGATTTCATATTTTCTATAATAGAAATGTCAAGAAGCAAGCATGCTTCCTTCAAGTTTATCACCAAAAATAAAATCTATAGAAAAAAATTCATGGTTTAAAAAAGGTAGATAATACTGTTACAAAAAGGTCCCATTTCTATTGTCTGTGAATGGAGGAGGGTCTTAATATGAGAAGAAAATAACATTTCTACCCAGGATCACTAAACAGGTCCTAATTCCTGGACATAACATTTGGGAGGAGGTGGGTGCTGAGTGACAAGTAAGACAACCACAATACTCCACTTCCAAAGGCCATGAAGAGCCTGTGAAATACTGGTAGTAGGACTGAGCAGCTCTGAGCTCATAATCAGAGCTATGATGGTAGCAACAAAGATCCTGCTATGCTGCAGGAAAAAGGGAATGAAGATGGTCTAAGATACCTTAATACACCTTAAGTATCCATGCCAGTCCTCTCCTGTCTTGCTGCAGGAACTGGATTTCTAAAAATAAGAGGTCTCCTATATGTATTATTTTAGCTTCCTACAAGGTATTAGAATTTTACAGAGAAAGAAAAGTAAAATTTATAATATAATGCAACTTTTAAATGAGATCTAGCGTTGGATACTCAAGAAGAAATTACTGCTCATCTATTAGCCAAACAAATATCACAAAAGTTTTGACAGCTCTGACAGACACATGTGATTAATTACTTTATGTATCAGAAAAATATACAATCTACATAAGTAATTACTGTCATTTTGCCTGCCAGGAGCTGAGAAGGCAACTGGCCAGAAGTAATCTAAAATGCAAAATCAAACCCCCTAAATATATCCTTGATGTCCTTCTTTAGATAAATGAAGGTTATTACTGATGTAAACTCAGTACATGAAACAATAAGACTGGAGCTTGAAATAAATTATGTTGATTCGAGTAGACACATATTGCAAAACTGTCTTGCTTTTGTAAACAAAGAGATTATCTTTGTTATAATCTTGCATGGATCAATAAGGCAATAAAGATATGTATTTAATTCCTGCATAATCCTTATAATGTAGAGCTTAGTTTCTAGATTTGTGGCATTTGTGTTTTCAGCTTAAATTTCAAAGCTATGTTGATCAAATTTACAGGTTGCCGTTTTTCTTTAAATATTTTTAAGCTTTAATTTGTTGCATTTTCAGAGTTGTATTATGTCTATATTTTCATTTAACACATGTGCCTTTTTTATATGTAAAACACATCAATGTGAGGTTTCATCCTACTGCCACCAGGCCTTTTTTGGTTTTCATTTAAGTATTTTAATTTTAACACTTATTTTCCTCTCATTATGTGCTCTTATGTTAAACATTTAAAAGAACAATGCAACACTACAGTTATTAATGTACTTCTTTAACATTTATAGTATCAGTTTCTGAACAAGCATTTATTAAGCATTGGTTAAAAAGTATACAAACCTTTCTTGCTGTAAATATTCTTACACTCTTTTCTTTTCCCCCTGTATTTGTGTACTAGGTGGTTGTGAATGCCCTTTTAGGAGCAATTCCATCCATCATGAACGTGCTTCTCGTTTGTCTTATATTCTGGCTAATTTTCAGCATCATGGGAGTAAATCTGTTTGCTGGGAAGTTCTACTACTGTGTTAACACCACAACTGATGAAAGGTTTGAAGTCGAACAAATCAACAATTTTAGTCAGTGCGAGGACCTTATAAAAAACAATCAAAGTGCCCGATGGAAAAACGTGAAAGTAAACTTTGATAATGTAGGATTTGGTTATCTGTCTTTACTTCAAGTAGTAAGTGATCACTCTTTATATACCTCTTATTGTTAATATGTAATAGTGAAAAGGAATTCTAGCAAGACAGAAAACATATTTACCTGGTGATTTTTGTTTGTGGCTTTGTAATATTGCACCTCTGATGGTGGATTACTCTGAGTAGTAAGCAGCAAGTAGAGTGTTATAAGATAAATTAAGAATTTTAGGGCATGTGATGGAACAAATGCTATTCTTCCTCTTTATAGCTCCCTTAGACCTTCAGCTTCTAACTTTAAAAGTTTCTAGAAGTACCTAGGAGTTTTACTGTTGTTTAAAAACAAAACAAAAAACAAAACAAAACAAAAAACCCCAAAATCTGCATTGGCATCATTAAGTCACAGAGAAGGATTCCAGGTAAGAAATCCCATCTTAGTGATGGGGCTTGCACCAGTGCAGATGTCTGTGGTCTAAGATGCAATCTTCAATTCAAAAGAGAAATAGGAAAATAAAAATATAATTAGATACTATAATCTATAAACTATTTTCCCTGCTATTTCTATGCATGAGCACTTAGTGGAGTTTATTTAGCAAAATTGAGGGAAGAAAAGAAAGAAGAAAATATATGCAGAAATCTACTATGAGGTTATGCCTTCAGTATAAAAAATGTTGCCATCACAACACTAACTTATCTTTGTATTTTGAAGAAGCTAGAATTCCGACAAAGCTTTAATCATGAAAATGCTGGACTCTAACCTATGCTGTGAGCATTCAGCAACCTCTATGTTTTTATGAGGTTACTGTTTAATTTTGCAGAATCTTAGTTTTCATTTTTATAATATACCTCATAAGTTATCACAAAATATCTCACAAATATATATCATTAGAAGGATGCATAGTCCTGCACAGAGTCTAAAACAGTAGTTCTGTATATACTGTACATACAGTGTCTCACCTGTGTGACTGATAACTCTGACAATTAAAATTTCACCATGATTACTTATTTACTTTACTGTCACTTCAGGAAAGAGCAGAAAGAGACCAGCAGCATTAGAGAAATAAACTACTGCATACAATTTGATTTTGATAACAAAATTGAACTGTAATACAAAGACCTCAAATATCTTTTTTCTGTCATACTTGAAATCCACAGGCCTAGAATATCTGTTGTTGTCAAAGGGCAGAATACTTCATTATACTTGTTGAGGACAAATAAGACAACAAAATCCTTTCCAAGTGGTTTTACACTCTTATTCCAGTAGTAACCTAGTCTATTCTGGGACAGGGATAACACCAGGTAGATTTTTTTTTCCTCCGCTGTTGCCCAAAACCACCACGCATCAGGTACTTGCAGTTCCTATTTCAGTGTCCCAGCTATGGATAGTTTACTTATTCCATCATCACTTCATTGAAAAGCAACAAATATTTTCTACCTGAAGACTTAGAATCTTAAATTATTGGATTCTTCTAGGAGGAAAATTGGGTAAAATTTCTAGGGGAAAATTGGCCATTTTTCCCATGCTTCCAGGGAAAAATTAACCCAAACTACCATGGAGGGACAAGCCAGTTGTTTTTGCAGTATCAGAAATATAGAGATTTTGCACCAGGATCAAAGGCTTTCCTAATGAGTGGGGGTTTTTTTGTAGTAGAATGTAAGTGACAACAGCCTTATCTTTTCTGTATTACTAAAATCCTTGTAAAAGCATGAAGAGACTTTTTTTGTTTGACATACCAGGAAAAAAGGGGGCACTTCTGTCATTCCACAAAACAGACACTTGGCCCTGCATCTTTTACAGTTTGGTAAGTAAGCCACTACTAGTGATTTTGCAGTTATGGCATGATAAAAGCCCTGGGGGAGAGAAATCAAAGCATCAGCTTGACTTTCAGCTAATGCTTTAAAATACATAGAATGTCTGTTTTCTCCTTCAAGAATAGAAGAAGATCCACAATTCATAAAAGTTTGAGATTCTTACACCACTTTCTCATACAAAGAAGATATTTTTAAGGTGTTCTTTCTAAATTACATATAAAATACTTTTGATGAGAATCCAGAACAGGATTCTAAAGATATCCTATTCAGAAGAAACATAAGAAATTAATACCTTTCATAGATTTTCCTACCCTTCCTAATGAGCCTGGAGTAATAGTAAAGATGAATTAATACTAAGAATTAGAGGTATCCATTACTATATCAGAAACATAGATAAAACTATTGAAACCTGAGTATTTGGCCCAAAACAAAGTATTAAACCTAGAAAATTGTAATAAAAGCTCAAGCTTGCAAGTGGATGTGATTTCTGTGCACACAGTGCGGGAAAATGGCTTTTTTTAAAAAAACATGGAATCACAGAATCATTTGGGTTGGAAGGGACTTTAAAAATTACCTTGTTCCAACCCTCCCTGCCTGGGCAAGGACACCTCCCACTAGACCAGGTTGCTCAAAGCCCCACTCAGCCTGGCCTTGAACACTTCCAGGGAGGGGGTAGCCACAGCTTCTCTATGCAATCACTGCCAGTGTTTCACCACCCTCCCAATGAAGAATTTCTTCCCTATATGTATTATAAATCTATCTTCTTTAAGTTTAAAACTGTAACTCCTGGTCCTTCTTAATGATTACTTGAAAAGCATACTGAGGTCATAAAATTAGGCTACCTTTGAAGTTCCAGCAGGTTAATATTTATAATAGCAAGATGCTGTTTTATCTCTAAAAGGGAATGTGAATCTTGCTGGTGGTTATTTCCTTGGAGAGAAAAAAAAAAAAAAAAAAAAAAAAAAAAGAAAACATTTAGAACAGATGCTGATTTCAGTTGCACTGCTATAATTTTTGAAATCAAAGAATTATTCCTAATTTTATGTCACTGAGAATATACAAAACAAAACCTAAGAATCTTATCTTAGACATGTTTATGTTTTATTTTTTATTCAATATGCACAAGTACCCAAATATTGTTTTACCTTTGTTAAAGCAAGTATGGTGCAGATAAGATTTAACTTGACGTAAGCAAACCTGAGCTTCTATAGAATGCAGCAGTAGTAATACTTGTTCACTACATGTGATGCCTTGAACTGAACCCCCTATTCCAGTATTTGCTATTGTGCTGGTCACATATTTAAAAAAACATCAGCAGAACTGATGCTTCTGCTTTGAGAACTAAGAATCCATTTTCTCAGAGCTAAGTTCTCATCTATTGTAAATCATTTTGCATAATTATCATTATATTCACTGGTTTCTACTGACTTTCAGGAGGGATTTGGAATAAAACAATATGGTGAGGGAGCAATTTTCTTAAAATTAATTAATTTTCATTAAGTTTGTTTGGATTTGTTTTTTTCTGCATTTCTTCAATAATGGCAAAGGCTTATGGTCTGTGAAACTCTTTGTAGAAAATACGCTGTTTTCTTAGGATATTTTGAACTGCAAGATAGTAATATGTTATATATTTCCACCACACTCATTTCAGGTTTCCTTTTTAATAATAATAATAACTAAGCATTCAACATCTCAGTTCTTCAGATCTTTTTTCTAGTGCAGACTGAGTGGAATACATTACTGATGATGATAAAGCTTAGTGTTTTAAAATTAGTCACTTATTTTTCATTCTCATTACAAAAAAACAGAAATTTCACTTTTCCTGGAAGATAATATCCAGGAATCATTGTGTGTCTGAATCTGAGGCAATAGCACACACTTTGCAGAAGAGACATTTGCCTCATCTTTCAGATATAAAAGTATGCCATTTGCATTTAGTGTTTCAGAGGGAAGGACTGATTTCCACCTAAGTCATGACATTCCAAAAATGCAAATAATGCACCAAGACACAAACAAAAGTCATGCCTATAAAATGTGAATTAATCACCCCGTTGTCTTGAGATATTGTAAAACCCTGGCTAAAATCCTGAGTCAAGAGACAAACTAGATGGAAACAAGATGGAAAACAAGAACTATATGAAAAGATTGAAGGAACAGTGCTCATGGCCTAAAGAAGAAAGAGAGCAACAATCAGTTTGCAAATAAATAAAAGGTGCTGCACAAAGGATGACTAATACTCTGTTCTTCAGATATGTATCGATTATGACAAGTGACAGTCTTAAATGGCAACAGAAGGATTCTGATATTAGGAAGCAATAAAAACAAGTGCTGGAATAAATATTTCTTAGGAAGTTGTGAAGCATCCATCATTAGAAATCTTTGAGATTAGGTTAAACATATATTAGGAATTACATAAATAAAACTGTTCCTACCTCTTCTAACCCCCTTCAGTCCAAATATTTCTTAAAGACTTTAAATTCTTAAACTGGAACTTTTACTTATTTCAGATTAATTGTTGATTTATTGATGCTCTAATATTACACTTTAATTTCATCATCATACTGTAAGCTTCCTAGACTTCATATTTTCTTTGTTGACACCAAGATGTGAAATTTGTTGCATACCAGCTGTGCATCTCAGGATAAATGTGCTCTTTATACTATTACGCTGTCTTAAAAGTATAAGGCACCTATTTTCCTTTGAGGAAATAATGCCTTCTAATTTTAAGTTCACTTCAGGATGACGCCAGCTGCTTTGATTGCTACATTAGTAAAGCCTTTTTGAAACCTCCACTATAAATGAAACCTCAAGATGATGGAGAGACACCAGTAACCATGGATGAAGAGTGTTCCATTCCCAGCTTGTTTCTGTGACTGGTCTCTGTGGCAAGGAATATGAAGAAACTGCTAGCCTGCAGCCTTGTTTAGAAAAAAATTAATAGGGATTAAATGACAGAGAACTATCTCACTTCTTTGCTTTATGCTGGGCACAACTGTATTAAAAGCTGATTGATTTCTATTTGGAGATGTTGCCTAGTCAAAAGAGAACTGAATGCTACAACAGAGAAAATCACTTTTTGTTTTGAAAACTCAGATAAAGCAATGTACACATCACTGTCAAATATAAAAAAAATTCTGATTTTTGGGCAGAGGAAATAGCTAGTAAAATTCCCTATGAAGCATATCCAATCTCCAGAGCATATAAAACACATTCCTTTCTTACCAGTCTATCTCAGAACATACCTTAGAGATCTAGCCTCTGTAAACAACAGTAGAATTAATTTAAATTGAAAACAGAACTACTATTTCATGTAGAGACTTTCAAAGTTAAGAAAAATCAAAATTCTTACTGATAGTAAAGTACATTTTCTGATTTTTTGTTCACTTTGGTTGCCACCTATCTGGTTGATTTCTGCAGGAGGGACTGCATGTGAGTCTTCATTGGTGGCAACCCAGTTACATTCCTCTGCTGTATATAAAGAGCCTTTGCAGTTGACATGGTCTGATGAGCACTTAGTTGGCTAAAGTGATACTGCATTCTATAATTTGTGGTAATTAGAAATAAGTTCATTCACTGCTTAAAATGTTTATATGTAGAGAAAATAAGGGGGCCTATAGTGTAGCAAATGAGTAGCAGTGAAGAAATCCAAGATACGAAATTATCTAGAAATCTGATGTGATGCTTATTATTCCTGGTGTTGTTCTAGCTGCTGCAAATAATTGTATGCATTGTCTTCAAGCTCTGTGCTTAAACAGGTGTGTACTGTTTGCAGGCTACATTTAAAGGCTGGATGGATATTATGTATGCAGCTATTGATTCAAGAGATGTAAGTACTACAAATACTTTAAATTACTTTTTCTTCAGGTCTGCCTATCCACAAGTGTGCAACTATATAGCTTCCAAAAGCAATTGATATCCATACAATAGAATATACTAAATTAAATTAACTAACATGTGTTTCTGCTATAACAGTTTGTGGAAAACTGGATGCAAACTGCCAGACGCAGTCAGTAATAGATGGACAAAATACATTTATATAATTGAAAGGAGTGCTGTCTGAACACAAAATATTGAGGATGTTTTGTCAAAGGTTGCTGCTTGTTCAGTTTAAATTTTCACATGAAATCTTAGAAATGATATTTTCCACTTTCTCCTTAGGTGCTACAGCAACCCAAGTATGAAGACAACCTTTACATGTATTTGTATTTTGTCATCTTTATAATATTTGGGTCTTTTTTCACCCTGAACCTGTTCATTGGTGTCATTATTGATAACTTCAATCAGCAAAAAAAGAAGATAAGTATTGTTTCATTTCTCTCCTAAATATATTCTAAAGTACTGCATTTTTGAAGGTGGATGATATACAGAATATATATCCAAGGTCTGTTCAAAACTGAAAAAACTCAAGTATATTAGGAGATCAGATCTTACCAAGATGTAGTATGCATTAACATAATAATATTTTATATCGGTCAGACCCTTCCATTTTCAAGTCCAATTTAGTCTTCCTCAAGTCATCTGCTTTTCCATGCCTAAACTTTATAAAACCTCCGTACATGAGCAAAGCACTGATTTACACCTCTTCATAAAAACACTCATGATTTCTTGACATTTACCTTCTTAAACTGTATTGATTCTATCAGCCAAAAAAACCAGCTCCCTGGTAATGAAAAATAAAGCATTATTTCATCACACTATTACAGATTCCGAGTATTCAAGTTCTGTTTTGAGGCACTGAACAATCTCAAATTTTATGGAACAGGAGTGACTTGTCAGAGACTTTCTGTTGCTTCACAGTGCAGATTTACATAATGTCACTGGTATAGATGGTCAGAGTATCATACGCATATCTTTAAAATTATTTTCTGTAGATAGATAAGGTAATAAAGCTCTGTGTGCTAGGAGCCATAAGGTATATGCTTAGGAAGCTTCTCAAGTGCATTCCCATGTCTTCAAGCTTCCCAAACACTCATTCACAAAACAGCTCTCCTGTGCGTTTGTAGACAACCCTGGAACTAGATATCTGCAAGTATCTTTTATCCAGAAAAAATTACTTTAAGAAGTATGTGGAGTCTGATGCTGTTTCAAGGTGTCTCTACAAGAAACCTCCTGTGAGCAATGGGTTTTGGTTAGGTTGCCATGAAAGACAGAACTCTGTCTGTCTTCACTGTCAGATTCCAAAGGCCATTTCTGGCTCTTGCTAATCAGAACTTCACTGAACATGGAATCTAGTTAAGATAAAAAGACTTAAAGAGAGCATTTTACTGTTAACAATATCAAGAATGCTTCCATTTTCAGCTCAGTTTCTCCAGAGACTGATAATCCCTCTTACAAAAGGACCTTGAATTTTCTAGTGTTGTGACTGCTAAGCTAGAGATAATTAAAGAACTAACTCATTCATGCACTGAAGACCTGATTTTTTCTGTCCCCTTTGTTACACTAAGACTGAAGTTCAGAAGTGACTGCACCAAGCAGCCCAGAGCATTTGAGAGTATCTCAGATGCTGTTTACTGGATCTTTTCCTAAAAAAGAAAAGAGGTAATCAAAAGGATTTCTTGCATTTCAAGGAAAATACCTATAGAAAATTGCTGTATTATTTGTTTTGGTTTTTTTTTTTTTTTTGTCAAATGCATTATTGAATGTCCAGACAACTTCTGGACCAAACGCTTAGACTGCAAACATTTGATAGCAAAGGGATTTTTCACAGTTCAATCTTCTTCAATTTTATGAAATAAATAAATGTCACATTGCTCATTAAGAGTTTGTTCAACACTGCATATAAATATGATTATAACCAGTTTTGATTTCATGTTTTTACTTTGGAGGTCAAGACATATTTATGACAGAAGAGCAGAAGAAATACTACAATGCAATGAAAAAGCTGGGATCCAAAAAACCACAAAAACCTATACCAAGACCAGGGGTAAAATTATTTATATACATCAGACCAACAGCTAATTATGAACAGCTCAGTTTTTATTGACAGATAGAGAGCAGAAATATACCTATCCAAAAATTACCATTAACTAGTGTATCAGTCAGCAAAAATGGAAAATGAAAACACAGTAAAAAAAAAAATTTCCTTGCAACCATTTTATGTGTGAATATACAGACAAAGGAGACTGAACTAAGCTGTTGTATTCACTTTAACTCCTCTGCTTAAAATCACTAGTTACATTATAACTGAAGTCTCATAGGCCTTGATGCATGGGTTTCTCTATTTTCTTCTAACAGGAAAAGAAAAACAATTACAGTTTGTACTGGATGTTTCTTTTTTTCTTTTCTCCTCAGAACAAATTCCAAGGAATGGTCTTTGATTTTGTGACACAACAAGTATTTGACATCAGCATCATGATTCTTATCTGTCTTAACATGGTTACCATGATGGTAGAAACTGATGATCAGAGTAAAGAAATGGAGAATATTTTATACTGGATAAACCTGGTGTTCATTGTCCTTTTCACTGGAGAATGTGTCCTGAAACTAATTTCACTTCGCCATTACTATTTCACTATAGGCTGGAACATTTTTGATTTTGTAGTTGTCATTCTCTCAATAGTAGGTAAGTCTTTTTTATTAAAATAATAAAAGGGTAAAATGAATGTAAAGTGAATTTTTACTCAAATTGAGCTATAGAGTTGGCTTTTGCCATTGCAGTGTTTACAACTAAGTCGTGCCACTTTTTGTTTTATCTAATAATTTACCTAGTCCAACCATCAAAATTGTTACCACCACCCAATATATATTGCACCTGCAAATACTAAGTATAACTGGTATAACAACAAATTATGCTTGTGGAACCTACAGAATACCTTTAATTGCTATGTAGAACCACTGATTTTAAATCAATTTTTCTAAATTTCTACT
This sequence comes from Calypte anna, assembly GCF_003957555.1. NCBI lineage: Eukaryota > Metazoa > Chordata > Aves > Apodiformes > Trochilidae > Calypte > Calypte anna. Next base: position 19,083,033 of record NC_044253.1, on the reverse strand, counting down.
ATGATGTGAATATTAAGTGGTAATATATCTTGGTTTTATTTTTTCTGTTTTAGGTATGTTTTTAGCCGAGATGATTGAGAAGTATTTTGTATCCCCCACACTATTCAGAGTCATCCGACTTGCCAGAATCGGTCGAATCCTGCGTCTCATTAAAGGCGCTAAGGGAATCCGCACTCTGCTTTTTGCTTTGATGATGTCTCTTCCTGCTTTGTTCAACATTGGTCTCCTGCTCTTCCTGGTCATGTTTATTTATGCGATATTTGGCATGTCCAACTTTGCCTATGTTAAGAGGGAAGCTGGCATAGATGATATGTTTAACTTTGAAACGTTTGGCAACAGCATGATCTGTCTGTTCCAAATTACCACATCTGCTGGCTGGGATGGTTTGCTTGCCCCAATTCTTAACAGTGGGGAGCCAGACTGTGACCCTAACAAACCTCATCCTGGGAGCTCTGTCAAAGGCGACTGTGGGAACCCTTCTGTTGGGATTTTCTTCTTTGTCAGCTACATCATCATCTCATTTCTGGTAGTGGTGAACATGTACATTGCTGTGATTTTGGAGAATTTTGGTGTCGCTACTGAAGAAAGCGCTGAGCCCTTGAGCGAGGATGACTTTGAGATGTTCTATGAAGTCTGGGAGAAGTTTGATCCCGATGCAACACAATTCATGGAATTTGAGAAATTGTCTGATTTTGCAGCAGCACTTGAGCCTCCTCTTCATCTACCCAAGCCAAACAAAGTCCAGCTTATTGCAATGGATCTGCCCATGGTAAGCGGGGACAGAATTCACTGCCTTGACATTCTGTTTGCTTTCACAAAGCGTGTTTTGGGGGAAAGTGGGGAGATGGACGCCCTCAGAATACAGATGGAAGATCGCTTTATGGCATCCAATCCTTCAAAAGCTTCCTATGAACCGATAACAACCACATTGAAAAGGAAACAGGAGGAGGTATCTGCTGTCATCATTCAGCGTGCTTATAGACGTCACCTCTTAAAACGAACCGTAAAACAAGCTTCCTTTATGTATAACAAAAACAAAACCGAAGGAGGGGCTGGTCATGGTATGAAAGATGAAATCCTTATTGACAAGTTAAATGAAAACTCATTTACAGAGAAAACTGATATAACTGCATCAACAGCAGTCTGTCCACCTTCTTATGACCGTGTAACAAGGGCAGTTAGAGAAAAGCATGAAAAAGAAGACAAAGATGTTCAGAAATGAAAGCATATAGCAAGTAAAATCATCCATGTGCAAAATAGTTCACAGCCAGTGAGGATTGTGTGTTTGTGTCAATAGGACTCCTGCTGGAGGTCTATGCCAAACTGACAATTTTTACAAATATACTGTACATTAAAGGTCAGTGCCTATTAAAAGACGGTGACCCCTCGTCAGTGACTGTGACTGTGATATGGGGAAACAACCATGACAGGAGGTTACTGTTCTCACTACCAGCTGACACTGCTGAGGAGGAGAGAAAAAATGGCTACTCAGACTGTAGGGACCAGTTAAAGGGGTGCAAATAAAGTATTTGTGTGGTTAGCATAAAACAACACGGCAACTGTATCCACTGTTTGCATTTCAACTGCCACATGTCATATTTTTACAAAATCTGTGTTGGTGGATTCATCTTATTTTTATCCATATGTTGTTTATTATATGTGTCTATTTTTGTAATTGGGCTTCTGTTGGGGAAGGGGATTAAGTACACCTTTACAGGTACAAGGGCCAGGCCTTCTATTATACGACTAATATAGACACAGAAATGATTTGCATGAAGGCATGCTGCACTAATAGATCATGCATGAAAATAACATTAAGTCATGAAGAGCAACAGATTTTTTTAGAGCAGTGTTTCTGGGAAGGAATAACAGATTTTCAGGTGCTTATTTAATGTATTCATGTTGTACCATGTCCAAACAAGTATTGGTATGCCTGTAAAGGCCCCTATAACTCCCAAGAACAGTAGAGATGTTTTTTGCACACAGGATTAAGTCTCAGAAAGTGCAAACTCCTTTCTAGGTTTGGAGTTACAGATTTTGTCTTTGTCCAATGTCTTTCTGGATACAAATACTAAGTGAATCTGCCTCAGCCCTCCAAATTGATCAAAAAGAGTCCTTTATAAAGTTGTTCTGCTTTATCCTGCAGTATTGTTTAGCCATCTTCAGCTCTCAGTAAGGTTGATGTTGTTGTACATGTTAATGAAAAGCTCTCTGCTATGTAAATAGTAATTTTTAACCTGTGGTGCATGTTTGAGCAAACAGATAATGACCTAAGCACATTTATTGCATCAAATATGTACCACTATAAGTGTAGTGTGCAAGCATTCAACAGGTAAAATTATGTATTATCTACCATTATAGATAGTTTGGATGCTATCAGTGCATGTTTATATTGCCAATGCTGCTGTTCCTTTGACTGTTCAGGATTCTTAAATATGGGAAGCCATACGTTGGAGATAAATGAAATAAACTACTCAACAAGACCTCATTCCTCCATACCATTAAGCAATATTTTGCAGCTATTTAGGAGCTTATTTGTTTTACATTTTTTAATTTTTAGTGAAAAGCATATAGTGTATATCCAAACTGTACAGACATGTTGAAAACTAATAAATCTGTTGAAAATAATGTTAGAATTTTATAAGCAAATATAAATACTGTAAAAATCATTTTGTTTCATTTTTCAGCATTATGTACATAAAACAAGAACTGAATTTTATCTTCAGGTTGATGTCATACCATTTTTGTTACTTTCTGTCCATAGCACTTTTTCACAGAAGAACTCCAGAGATAAAGATATAACTAAGAGAATGGGTAGCTCTAGGTTTACTTTTTACAGCATTTGCAAACATGTCAATACTTTCTGTGAAATAAGATCATAATTTCCTTTTTTGAAATCTAAGGGTGTTTTTGCAGTTCAGAAAGGGTGTAAAGTTCAAACTGAATGTCTAAGCAGTGCCTGCATCATAAGTTTTCATACCTTTCTTTCACAGAATCCTTAATCTTTTCTCATACTTATTCACAGATTACTTTTTTTATTATTTGTGCTGCACTAGAACAGTTCTAAATGTTATATTTGGTCCACAATATTTTTTCACTAAGACAAAGTAGCAAAATTGTATAATCCAACACATCAGGATATTTTATGTTTGTTACACAGGCAAATTAAATATAGATTACTTTTATTAAAATTATTGACTAATACTGTATTAGTGAACTGCATGCAGGAAAATGCTACTATTACCCTAACTGATGCTAAACAACATTACTAATGCGCCATAATAATAAAGATTACATTTTTTATTCTATTTTCCTTTTGTCTTTATTATCTGACCTTAATATAAAAAATGTGTGCTTCTAAAAGCACAGCACATTTACAGCCAGCTATATTGTTCTTCTACACAAGCAAATCCTTGGGACTAACTTGTTGTCATCAACTAGTAATGTCTAATTCAATGCATGCTAGACACTGAGGATGATGATGATTCTGTGTGTATCAATAGTCCTGCCCCAAGTAACTTCATGAGTCCATGCTGCAGCTCCACTAGTTCCAGAGCTATCCTGAGTGTCCCAGGAAGCTCAAGGCATTCACAGGGATGTGAACTCATAACTGGGAAGTTTACAATGAGAAAGGGAGAACTGAAAATTTTACTTGGTACATGACATTTTTCAATTTGGATTATGAGAACTATTCTTGCTAGTTAGTATTCACAAATAGACTACAGAACATCTTGTATTCAAGTGCATTTCTGAAAAAAGGTAAGTCAGTGTTGGAGTAAATAACCACTGTTTTTTTCCTCAGGAATTTAAGGATCTCTCTGGAAGTATCATCTTCCTAGAAGTTATTTGTGGATACCCATATGGAAATGCAGCTGGAACGCAGGCCAGTTGGTTAGCCCTTACAAATTGGTTCAGGGAATTCCTAAAAATGTCCATTTTATAGGCCTACATAATTTTATACTGCACTCCTCTAAAACTTACATCAACGAACTTAGTATAAAACTTTGTTATGAGCATCAGTATTCCATATGGCCTTCTGAGTTGCTAATGCAGAAATAAAATTTCATATTATCTCCCCTGAAATTCATCACAAATCTTCCAGGAGATGAAAATATATCTCCTTCAAATAGTTCTGAAATGCATTATGAAAAAACAAGTCTAAAAATTCTGTAGAAAAGTGTAGGTATATAAATGAAAAGATAAGTATTTTCAAATTAACAAGTAGGGAAAATGTGTCTTAAAAGGTTACCTTAAAAAGCATTTAGGTTATCCATGAACTAAAAGGAAAAACAGACAGCTTCAAAATAAGGTAACACCTTGAATATTATTTTTTATACTCTATATGGAACATTTTAAACTCCCTTTTTGCAAGGAATTACTTGAGAACTATGGCACCGCCACTTCAGATCGCAGCCCATGTCTGTGCTAAATACTTGTTTCTCATACCTATTTTAGGTTTTCAGTCTTATAGAAACTGAAATGCTACTTCAGAACAAGTAGAACATTACCTAAATGTAACAGAAAATTTTGAGGATCATCTTGGCCAAACAGGGAAACCAATTGTGCTTATGTATCACTTGTCACCTTCCTGACACTGGGGATGCAAAGTGTGTAACGGAGTTGTGCTGTGTGTGATGGATCTGCCAGGAAAGCTTACTGTGAGCACCCTCTGCGTCAAAAATCATCCTCTCCTGCTAATTCAGTGCAGCATGGGTTTGCCTCCCTGTAGGAAGGGACATTATTTATTGAGGGTTTTCACTTTGGAGGGACAATAGAACAGTTCTCAAGGAATGCAACTTAGCAATGGTCGTTCTGGTGTCTAGAAATGATGACTGAGGGTGCTTTCACCTCCCGGAAAAAACCTTGAATTTTATTAGTATTTGCAACTCCTTAATTCCCTTGGAGGAAAGAAAGACGGGGGAAGAAAGGACAGAACTTTCTGTATTGGATTTTACCCCACTGCTATTTAATTTCTACCGAAAAGCTTCATGAAACTTCCAGTGCTCGGTATTGAGCTGTATGATGAAATGCATGGAGTGTGGGCCTCTTAATCTTATATCCAGCCAAAAAACCCAACCCAAACCAAGAAAATAAAGAAATTCTGGGAACTTTCCACCCCGTTGGTCACTGACGGCGCAGCGCCTTCCAGAACTCCTGAGAGAGCTCCCGCGGTACCGCCCAGACCCGCCGGCAGGGGGCGCGGCAGCCAGCACCGCTCACCGGACTGTGCTCAAGCCCCGCCCCCTCCGCCTCTCACCCAATAGGAAGGGATCTCCCAGTAGGAAGGGGTCCCGCCCCCACTTCCCCGAGGCCGCCAGGCACCTCTCGGCGTTTCCCACAGGTTTTTCTTCCCGTGTCTCTCCCGCCCCCTTTCCCTCCAAGCCAATGGGCGGTGGGCGCTCCGGCTCTCCAGCCAATGGCAGCGTGCTGCCCAGCTCTCCAGCCAATGACAGCGTACTGCCCGGCTCTGCCTCGTCCTTCCGGACCGCCCCGTCGGCGCTGGGTAGCAACGATGGACGCTGAGGTGCAACTGGTGAGTGCTGCCGCCCGGTCCCGCTCCGCCACCGCCTCTCCGGGGGCGCGGGGGCTGCGCGGGGGCTGGGGCCGGCGGAGCGGGGAGAGTGCCGAGCCGTGGAAGGGGGGGCTGGCGCGGTACGGTCCGGTTCGGTTCGGTCTCGTCCCGTCCCGTCGTGAAGCGTTTGCCCGACTGATGGAGGGCGGCTTTCCCGTAGGCCCTGATCAGTTACTACTGCCAAGAAGGACACTTCCAACATGTCCGGACTGCGGCGGAGGAGGCGCTGGGGCGGCTGGGCAGTGACCCGGTGTTCCTTTTCTACCGGGCCTACGGCGCTCTGAGGACAGGTAACGGGAGCTGGGGGGCTGGAGGACTGGAGGGCTGGGGAGCTGGGCGCGGTGTCCTGTCCCCCCGCCCCCCTCCCTCTAGCCTGGGCTGCTTTGGGTGATGAAGTGCAGTCGGTGATGTGAAGAAATAAAGCTGTGTTAGGGAGTCTGGATGTTTGGGGTTTTTTGGTGGGGTTTTTGTGTGTGTGTGTGTGTGTGTTTTTGTGTTTTTCTGTGTTTTTTTGTGTTTTGTTTTGTTTTTTTTCTGAGGGAATTTTAATCCCGCCCAAACCCATTGCATTGTATCAGAAAGATAAATTTACTTGTTCCTCATCCCTTCAGTGTAACTTTGTAACATCCCTTTCAGTGCAACTTATGTAACTTTGTTGTGTCAATCCACTTTAGAGGAGCTGACCAATAATACCTATTGGGAAGCTCTTTGTGTACATTAAATAGTTTTTAGAAGTCTGTTTAAGCTAAATTCTTTTTCCAAGGATGTTACAGAATCGTAACAAAAAGGGGAGGGCTGTAAGTGGGGTCTAAGAAGCATTCAAAATATTTTGACGTGGTGGATCTGTTCTCAAACTCTGACTTTGTTTTACATTTATATACAGGTTCCTGTTTTTCAAAATATTATCTCTTCTGTTGATATTCAAAAGTTTTACACAAACAAGGCAAAGAACCTGGCTATATAAAGAAACAGGAGCAAAACAAGAGCTGTACAGTGCTGTGTACAAAACATAATGAAGATTATTTTAGTCTTTATGAGAGTTGGCAGAACTAGCACATAAATGTTTTGAAGTTATCAGCATTGAGATGCTTTTTTCTTTTTGTGTCTCTTAGAAAGATTTGCACAAAGAAATGAATAACAAAGTGTGAATAACGAAGTTATGAAGCAAGTGCTGTCAAAAACACAGAAGAAAATATAGGTGGAAAATTTTAAGTCGGATTGAGGTTTGATACTGATATTCTTTGTTGGAAAATGCTACAGCCTATTCTGTGCTTGTTTTCCCTAGGTGACATCCAGGAGGGTATTCGACAACTGGAGTCTATTAAGAACAAGCAGGAGGTGTCACTTTGTACAATGGTGGCTCTGATTTATGCCCATAAAAAGAGCCCTAATCCAGGTATGCTCATTGAGACAACACTGCTTTGTGTTTTAAATCACTATGTGTGAGAGCCAAGAGCTGTAGACGTAAATCTAGTCCGACCCCCCTGCAGTAATCAGGGACACCCTCAGCCAGATCAGAATGCTCAGAGCCTTGTCAAGCCTCACCTCGAATGTCTCCAGGGATGAGGACTCGACTGCCCTCCTAGGCAACCTGTTCCATTTTTTCACTATCCTCATGGTAAGGAATTTTTTCCTCATATCCAATCTAAATCTGCTTTTCTCTAATTTGAAACGATTGCTCCAAGTCTTATCACTACAAGCCCTTACCAAACAGTCCCTCTGCAGCTTTCCTGTAGGCCCACTTCAGATACTGGAAGGTTCTCTGCCATTAGATCTCCCCAGAGCCTTCTTTTCTCCAGGCTGAACAACCCCAGCTCCTTCATCTTCTCTTCATATGAAGATGTTCCATCCCCCTGATCATTTTTGTCCTCTGGACCTACTTCATCAGATCCATGTCTTTCCTGTGTTGAGGGCTCCAGAGCTGGATGCAGTACTCCAGGTGAGGTCTTACCAGAGCAGAGCAAAGTGGCAGTATCACCTCTCTCCACCTGCTGGCCACACTGCTTTTGCTGCAGCCCAGGATGTGATTGGCCTTCTGGGCTGCAAGTGCACACTGTCCACCTTTTTGTCCACCAGCATCCCCAAGTCCTTTTCTGCAGGGCTGCTTTCTAAAACTTCATCCCCATGCCTGTACTGATAATGTGGTTCTGACACAGGTGCAGGACCCTGTACTTGATCTTAGGAATCTCACGAGGTTCACCTGGGTCCACCTCTCCAGTTTGTCCAGGTCCTTCTGGATGAATAAAGGAACTGGACACAGTGTGTAGTACTGGATTGAATTACATTTATCAAGTTTGTAAACACAAATACCAAAACACAAAACAGGGAAAAGTCTGAATGTAAAAATAAAGCAATAAAATAATATTTTAATAATCTGACTTATGTACTGTGATGAAAAATTTCTTATGGAAAGCAAAACAAATAGAATCAAACTTCTTGTGATTGTTTCTTGCTCTAGTCTGCTACTGGTACTGCTGAGCAGAACTGCAATTTAAGAAATTAAATCCATACCATTTCTATCTGTCAAGTTACCCTGACCTTGGAAATGGAGAAAAGAATTTTGTGAATGTTGATATTCTTTTCTCCAATATAAAATCTGGGGTTATTTTGCTAAAAATTATATTATCAAAGCCACAGTTGGCTTATCAGATGAACTGTGAGTTGTCATTAAACTGTTGCTGTGGTATCTGTGACTGTGCAGTTTTATAGCCATTTCTGCACATATAGCCATAGTTCTATAGCAATTTTGTTAAATACTATGGTGTGAAACAGCTCTTACTAATGACATGACTCTTATTTGAGTCCCTGAGGACTAATACTGTAGGACAGTGAAATTAAGCGTTTCAAGTCTCTCTTGAGATAGTCATGGCAGTAAGAGTCAAAGATTTTATTTTAATGGCTCCTAAAAAAAGACAAGAAATTAATGTAGCTAAAAGAAAATATTTGACAGTAAGTCCCATACACCAAATGATATGTCTGTGGGGATTAACCTGATGAAAGGAACTGACAATAACAATGAAAATATAAGAAAATGAGGTTTAGTGTTAAGAAACACATCGGATATTTTCCAGGGAATCTGGAGCTAAATCACCTGTTGTTCAGCATTTTAGGTCTGCTTGACTATTAACTGATTACTTATTTGTCAGACACTGATGTAAATGGGAACCTTATTGTCAAGTTTCTGTTTATCTTGGAAAAGTCTCAGCTACAAATCTCATGTTTAACAAACAGCAGAAGTCTTGCACAAATGACCACGTTTGTGGGAATGCTCTTCTGTCTTTTCTGTCTTTTGTACCTGATTAATATTTTCCTCTGAGAGCGAATGCCTGTGTGTTTATCGATATATATAATACAGAAAATCATGTTTGCCTTGGAACGTTTGGCTTGTGTGCTGCTTTTTTGTAGTAGTTTGCGATACTATCAATGAAAGCTTTGAACAAAACCTTTTCAGACCGAGATGCTATTCAAGAATTGGATACAAAAATTAAGGAGCAACGTAAAACAGCAGGACAGCAGGCTCTCTACCTTGCTGGATTATTTTTCTGGCATCTTGGTCGTGAAGACAAAGCCCGTGAATATGTTGATAGGATGATCAAAGTTTCTGGTGGTGGTAAAGAGGTAACTTTTTTTCTTATGTAAATAGTCATAGAATCATGTATGCTATGAAGCTAGATTTATTACATCAATGTTATTGGGAGGTTTTCTTAGCTATTTTGTTTTTCTTAATGTCATAAATTAACTTGACAGGGCTTAGTAGAATTCCAATAGTGAAGATTTTTATTTTTTTTCCCTGCTTAGTATTAATTTCCACTTAGCAAATGAGAGATCTGCCTTTACCATTGGCAGTAGTGTGCAGTTAAGCTAATTTTGCTACTTGGTACTGAGCATCATAATCCCTTGCAAAAAACTAAGCGTGATAGTTTCACTAGAGGGAGACATCTGTTTTGAGTGTGAAGACTCAAAAATATTCAGAGGGTCAGGGATTTTAATTTTCAGCAGTTGTTAAAGGCAAAATTTGCATAGGGTTTTACTGAATGTAATTTATTTTAAATTCTCTGTAAGTTTTGTATGTAGTGATGTCTTCTGCATTTATATACAGACATCAATGTTCACTAGAATCTTTAAAGAGGTTTGTGGAAACTTACCATGTTTGTGTTTCTTTTAAAGGAGATACCGCCTTGAATTCAAGGAGAGAAAAAACTTTTTTTTTTTTTTTCATACTCAAACATCCTCAAGGCAGAGCTGTTGTATAATTGTTCTCTTATGACAGCAGTATTAAACACAAATGTTTTTTCTGAGTTGTTCCTCTGTGTAGTTCAGTACATTGCTTGACTTAGAGTCTGCAGTTCTGTGTTTTATATGATGTTATGTGAGTTAGAAATTTACAACCATTCAAAAAATTAATTCTGAAATTACATTATAAATTTAAAGGCTTACCTTTTGAACTGTCACAGTTAATTAAAATCAGTAGTTAGTTTTAATTACTGGCTAATTTTTACTGAAGAAGAACTAAAAAGCATTACTAAGTTAATTTCTAAAAAGAAAATTTTTGCTTTTGAAATATTTTTCTGTTCTTTTCTTTTTTTTAAGATACTATTTGGGAATGTTGCTTAGCAGTTATTTAAATATGATATATAATTTTTATTCAAATAGTTGCTTTTTTTTTTTTTAATTTCACTTATGCCTATTCCTTTTCCTAATTTGACAGGAAAATGTCATGTGTACTTCAGACTTCCTGGGAGGTAGTTAAGCATGCTTAAATTTGACAAGATATGATTTGCTTAGTATACACAGTTTGTGTTGATAAGATAATTTATGTACTCCTTATGTAGAAGTAAAATACCTCCCATTTTAAAAAAATGCTTGACTGTATGAGTTTCAGATAGTTTCTGTTGCATAATCATGACCCTAATTGTTACCAATTAAAAAATACAGCCCTTCTACTAACCTTTGAGTTTTAAATATGTTTTTCCCTTCTTTAATTGTATATTACAGAAGATGTAGTGGTTCTCTGTAGTCTAAATTTTTGCTGTGATGGCAATTATGGTTTGGTTAAATAATCCAGCACTTTAAAAAAGGGCTTGACTTATTTAAGCTATCATTAAATGTCTGGAACACAAAACAGAAATAAAATTCATTAGGTACAAATAATAATTTCTTCAATGAAAAGACACATTTAAGTTCTTAAAAATTTTATTTACTGTTTTTTTATAATGCTGTTGGGAACTTGGGAAGTGTCAGATCTTTGCTCTTTGTACAAAGGATTTTCTTTTTAAACAGACAGCAGAAAACAAGTTTCTCCCCTTGATCAGCACCCCATACATTTCTCAGTGTCTGATATAAACAGAATCTTAAAATATTCTGCAGAAATGTTTGCAGAAAATATTCTTACTGTCTTATGTGATCACTTGTGGGAGTTTTCATCTATCTGCTGAGCATGTTAGACGCGTTAAGTGCAATTGCTGTTTGCTTTGTTTAATCCTGTAATTAAATACCCAATTTGATTAATGTTGGAATGAATTACTAAATATTTTAGGTTATGGTATAGACTGGTTAAAATTTAAAAAAATATTTAAAGTACTTTAAAATAGGTACTTTGTGTTACTTAATTTTTTGTGTTATTTTTAACGTATCGATGTATCTATTACATATTTTTTACTACGTATTTAGTGAAGTATTCCGATTTTTATTTTGTTTACAGGGGTTGATTTTGAAAGCATGGCTTGATGTCACCTGTGGGAAAGAAACTCACATTAAAAAAGCTGTGAAATACTTTGATGAAGCACTGCAGGAAGGCAATGATGTTTTTGCTCTGCTTGGTAAAGTAAGCTTACCTCTTGATTTTAACACTTCCTAAATATGTGGAGTGATTAGAGAGATGCTGAGAAGGTCTGTAAGTTAGCTTGTCCAAGGAATAGAAATACAGGTTAGCCATACTCTTTTTTTTTTTCTAGACTAGATTTTAGAAAAAATGAAATTTCAATTGATTTATGAAATTGTTTAAGGAATATAGAGCAGTTACACACAAATTGATTACTAGCACAATAAAAATACACTGACAGTTGTTTGCTCTGGTAGACAGCCCATTTAAAACAGTTTGTAGTGAATTTTAATGAGTAGCTGAGGTTTTTAAGACTTCTCACATTCTGTTTACTTTGACAAAGGGGCATGCCTGGGTTGCAGTAATGATAAAATGGTTTGGGTTGAAAGGAAACTTTGAAGGTCGTCTAGTTCAACCCCCCTGCACTAAGCAGGAACATCTTCAGACAGATGGCTGCTCAGGCCCCCATCCAACCTTACCTTCAGTGTTTCCAGGGATGGGGCTTCTGCTTCCTCTATGGTCAGCCTGTTCCAATGAGTGTTCCACTAACTTTGTCTGTTACCATATACATAAGTAAGAATTTCTGAGGTGTTTCTTTTGTATTGTTATTTTTCTGTGGTATAAAACATTGCTACAGTGGTATATCCCTTCACTAAATACAATTTCCCTCCTTTTTTCTTTATGAATTGGAGCTGATAACTATTTCTTTCTGCATGTATGTGTTTCTTTTAGTTAATGTAAAAATTACCTGCTTGTCATTTTTTTTTCTTGAAATAAAATTAGTAACCAGATGATATTTCAGGGTCCGTTAGACACCAATGTAAAAAAAGAAAGGTATAGGTTAAATACAGTAAGTCTAAGTGTACTTTAAGGTTCTGATTTTATTATGTACACAATAAAACCTTATTATTAAATGATTTTAAATGTGAGAAACAAGGTTTCCAATCACCTGCAAATGTAACAGTATGTGTGTTCTTTTCCTTTTTTCACAGGACATCTGTCCATATCACAGAATTTGCTGTGGGCCACAGCAAAAAAAATAGTTGTTAAATACTATAGTGTGATCATATATGTATATTGTTAAAACCTTAATTGTCGTTAGTCCATTTCAAGTGTTCATTTTGATTATATTTCATTAAGGGAGTGATATTAATTGTTTTATTTACACATTTTTCTGTTTCAGCATACACTGCTTGTTCATATCACATTGTTACTTATTAATGTAATATTTATTTAATATTCTAAAGCTAAATGCAGAAAAATGTTCAATGAAAATAATAAGAAAAGTTTGGGTGTGAGCAAAATGGTATTTGAACCAAACTTGAGTTCAGTTACCTATATATATATCAAATATAGTCACTGTAATTAGATTGTAGACAACTCAGCTGTCTCACTATGGCTTGAGAAATTCAATCTCAGAAACTACTGTTTGCACTGTTTCTTTTGCAAAAATCTGAAATGAAATAGCCTGCACACAGTCACCTAGAATATGGAAGTACATTTTAAGCATAAAAGTAAAACTATGGATATAAACCCTAACTTGATTTCTACTCAGATTAATTTATAACTGTGGTACTTGATATTTAGGAAGTGTTTTTGTATTTGGAGTACTCTATAGATTGCTTGGTAATTGAAAATCATTAATTCGTGAAAAATTGGCAGTGACAGTGTGTGGGTTTTTACATGGTACATCCCTCAGGGCTTGAAAAATATTTAGTCTAGGGGTTGTATTCAATATCTTAAAAATGTGAGATTCTTTGTACAAATCATTTGAAACCTAGTAAGACAGTTTTATTCTATGGCCGCATCTGTCTTTTTCTCCCTGGTAGCTGACTAGTAACTTGTAAATGCTGTTATTACATTTGTTATAGAGTACTTGCCAGGCTTCACACATGATCTTCTGCTATTTCATTGTTGCAGTATCACTGGTTGTGGATGATGCTGAAGAAAACGATGACTGAAGGATTTTTCACTGGCTTTTTTTCTTGGTTTCTATATGAAAGAACTTGTGAGTCTTCTCATCTGTATGAGTGAACAGGCTTTTGATGTGACTTCTTTTCCTTCCACTAGGCACAGTATTTTGAAGTCCGACAGAATTTTTCAGGAGCTCTGGAAACTGTGAACCAGATGATTGCAAACTTTCCAAACTTCATTCCTGCTTTCATAAAGAAAATGAAGCTGCAACTAGCATTGCAGGACTGGGAGCAGGCTGTTGAAACAGCACATAGGTTGAGTATGAAGTACACACCACTAATTGTGTTCTTGCCATGGTTACACTGAGGGAACACTTTGAAAGAAAAGCAGATACGTTTCCATTCATTTTTACTGAATTTGAATTAGTTACATCATTGATTTCTTTTTTTTTTTTTAACTAAACTAATTTTTTTATTATAACCCAGATTTACACTTCTATGCAACATCAATATGTTAATCCATTTTGAATGAAAGAGGAACATTTTTGAGATAGGCATGAAGTAACAAAGCTGTGCTTTCAATTGAGAGCTATGACTTAAACAACTGTGCTCTGCAAGTTATTTTATTGACTTTTTAGGTTAGAACATATGATTGAGCAAAGGTTTTGTTTTGGATCTTTGCATTCACCTTTTGTTTGGCTTTAGACTATTGCAGAAAGATGCCCTTAATTTGGAGGCTATAAGAATGGAGGCTCTGCATTATCTCTGCAGAGAAGGAAATATATCTGAGGTAAGTCTTTATTAGTAGACTTTTGGGCATAATACATCCTCCATAAGGACTGGATGCCATATGCACTGTCTTCTTTATGTCTTCTCCTCATATACTTTCGTCATGTGCTACACAACTTAATCTGCAGGAAGAAATAGTTTCTCCAGTTCTCATTCAAATGTCTGCTCTAGCTTATTGCTGGGGTGTGTTATGGATGCCATGGGAAGTTTTACCTCCTTCCTTCCAGAGAACAGGAATCATATCAAACAGAAATTTTCTCTGGACAGTTTATTGAATCAAAGCAATCTTTTATTGTTTAAAAGTTTGTATGATAAAATCTTATATTATTGGAAGCCTTCCAATAATTTCAAGTATTTAAATGGAAATAAGGGAAGTAATGAGGTTCCATAGTGATAAATTTTTGGAAGAACATCATAGTTATTTAACAACAGTCTGCAATGTTAGATTGTGTACGCAGTGCTTTGCTCAGCCTTTTTGACAATTATGGAGGCTTTTATTAACTCTAGGAATTCTCTTTAATTTCTACTCCAAAGATCCTTTTCTGCACAGCGATGTATGCATGTGTTTTCTATGTGTGGTGCTTGTACTGTTTCTTAGCAAGTTTCAAGATGATTTATCTAAATTGTCCTGAAAAATCATTAAATGTTTTAAAATATCTTTTTTGTTTGTTTGTTTTGCAAAACTGCTGATGTAATTTAAGTGGAGATTTTGCAAAAAAAGTAAATAGCTTTCATTGGGGTTTTTTTCCCCAATTTATAGAGGAAAAGATATTTTAGGTTGTTTTAACACATTTTTATTTATTATCAAGACCTGTTTAATCATAAGTTTAGTTATTATAAAATTTCATTCTTTCTTAAGAAAAATCATGGAGAGATTGATTAAGAAAAAATATGGAGAAACTGAAAAAATTACTGACTCCAATTCAGTAAAGCAGTCCAGGAATGAAAGTGGCTGGACATGGTAAAATGTAAACAGAAGATTCTGGAGTAAAATGTCACATAAGACCCATGTCTAGGAAAATATTTTTAGAAACACTGAGAGATTTAAACATGATTGAGATGTCTGCATCAAAAACCATATTTAAAACAACCTTGTACCTTTTTATTGTAACCCCATAAGCATCTGAAGTACTTTTGTGTGTTTTGAGAAACAATGATATTAAAGGTCTGAGAGCCTGGAAGTGCTTTTGTTTTGGTCACATCCCTCTGTATCACACTGAAGCTCACTGATGGTATTCCTCAGACTGTCTTGATTTATGGGACTTTTATGTCATATCAGATTTGGCTGAAGTCTTTAGTTTTTTTTTCGAGCATATATATGGGACACATATTTATTGTCAATTTACTATTCCAAAGTCTTTTTCTGGGAATACCAAAATAATTCTAACATCTAGCAATGAAAACTTACAAATTAAAATTTCAAGATATTATTGCACTGTAAAATATGTGATGAGTTTTTAGTGAAAACTGTTCAATTGTCCTAATGAGTTCATTCTGTTACTTATTATGTTACTTTTTCTTCAAGGCTTCAGCAAGACTGGGAGACCTAATTAAAGCACTGGACAAGTTAGAACCACGTAATGCACATCTCTTCTATAAAATGGCTTTAGCTTTCAGTAGAACAGTGAGTGTGCTTTTTTCCTTAATCAACATACAACTACTTATATATCCTGTGATTTTGTGGCGGTGTTGTTTTTAATTTTCTGGTAGGCAGATGTTAGATGTCTACTGAAAAGCAGATTTCAGACAACTGAAGTAGATTTCCTTGAGTAGCCTTTGGTAGCTACCTTTTTAAAGTTTTATATTAAATACGAATTACAATACTTTAACCCTTTCCTTCCAATAATGTTCTTACTGCTTGCTTTTAAAAGAAAAAGATGTTTCCAATGGCAATATTCAAGTGTCCACCAACCATGTTCTTAATATAGGAAAGTGACAAGGTTAATCACAGGTTTGAAACTGAAAGTTTCTTTAGTCTTTATGGAACTATTTTAAGGAAACATTCAAAGCAATGATAAATAATTCCTTATTGTATGGTAACATATATATATATTTGTATGCAACACACTTTACTGTCACAATTTTTATAGAATTACTACAGATTATATTAGTTTCACATGAGATATTGTTGTTTCACCTGCTCTAACAACATTCAGTGCGTTTTTCCAAGTAAATCTGAAAAATAAGTGAAGCTTGAATATTTAAAGATTATTCTTGACATTAGTGTGGCCGGAACCAGCTCATCCTTCAGCACACACAAACTTTAGTTGAAAGAGCATCTGAATTGGCACCTGATGATGCAGAATTTGCTACTGAACTTGGCTACCAAATGATTTTACAAGATAAAGTGAAAGAAGCTTTAAAATGGTACAAGACTGCTATGGCACTCGATGGAACAAGTGTTTCTGCGCTGGCTGGTAAGATCTTGTGCTGTCTTTTGTTTTATACTGGTCTTAAGACATAGATGATGCTTTTTTAATCAAGTTTTTCTACTACTGCTACTAGGAAAATCTAGAACTGCTAGAACCAGAGCCTTGGGCATTCATATTATGCTGTCTTCCTTGTAGCAACAGTTTTTTCCCCCAAAGAAAGGTCTTCCTTTTGAGAAATAAAATGTTTCTCTTTTAAAATTAAAAACTCATGAAGTAGTGGTAGGGACAAAAATGTGGTGGTACTTTTTTTTCCTGTAGCAACTAAAAATTGGACAACTCTCAGGCACCACAAAAATAAAAAATTCGAGAGCAGTTGGTAGATCAAAGAGTCCATGGCTAAATAAGTGTCTAAATTAGATTGAAAAACGTAATCAAGTCAAAATGTCTGATACTTTTGATTTATATGTATGTTCTTCGAAAAAATACCCCAATCAAAAGTCAAGTTTCTGCTTTGAAAATTGAGAGTAAATATGGCACTCTTGCTTCTCAGATAATTTTTTTTCCCTTTCTTTCTTTCTCTTTGTCTATGCCATTTCCCTTCTAATCTGAAACTACAGACAGTAGTAGACAGTATGAAAAATTTAGGGAGTAGGTTTGCATGTGTTGTTGGGGGTGTGTGTGGTGGTTTTTAATTTCAATTTGCTGGTTTTAGTTGTTCAGAAGCCATACTTTATGGTGCTTCTCACTAGTCTAGATCCAGTTGAAGTTCAAAATAGTAAAACTTTTAAACATAATGGATGAGATCTCTCCATGTGACTTTTTATAGCACTGCATATATTAATGTGTTGATTGTGTATCATCTGTCCTAGATATTTCCAAGTACATTAAATTTGCATTTCCATAGGATCTTGATCTATTCTTTCTTCAGGAAAGAAAAGGTTAATGCTGGAAAACAAAATATGTGCTTGGCTAGGAAGGTGAATCTGCAATAAATACGTTTAAATATGTTACAGGAATTATCCGTTGTCAGCTAATAGAAGGGCAATTAGAAGATGCAGAGCATCAGCTGGAGTTTCTTAACGGAATTTTGCAGTCCATTGGCACATCTGGGGTAGGAGGCATTTTCCTTCACTAAAACACTTTCCAATGGCAATCAGAATTGTAGTCTACTAGCTACTTCATTTTCTAGGTTTCAGTCATAGTATTCTGAATGGAGTACCTTAAATCTACATTTCAGTTTTTCTTCCTATCAGTCTAAGTTAATGTGTTGCCTAACTTTGTAACACAAGCCTATTGGCTTGCAGAGCAAGAACATGATTGCTGCAGGAAGAAAACTTATTTTCTCTGAAGATGAGTTTGAAATATAAGGGAGGGGGGGATATTTATTATTTTCAGGATTTTACTCTCATAAGAATTTAGAGCTTCTTGCACAAATCAAAGGAATGCATTGATATAATAATGATCAGTGTAATTTACAGTGAGAATACTAAATGTTGTACAGTATCTCTAAATACAAAGAAGAAATGGCTAATAATAATCATGTAGCATTAAATAAGTAACAGATGAATGTATCTGGAATGTTGGGGATGTTTTATTTATCTTTTTTTTCTGTAGGAATTATCTTTCTTGTATGCAGTCATAGCTATGAAAAAACATAAGAATCAAGAAGAAGTTATTGCCTTATTGAATAATGTTCTGGATACTCACTTCTCATCTTTGTGTGGATTACCTCTTGGTGTGGAGTATTTTGAAAAACTAAACCCTGATTTCTTGCTAGAAATTGTCAAGGAATATCTTAAATTTTGCCCAGCACAGGTAAGCAGCAGTTGATCATGTCTGTCTGAAAACGGGGATTATTCTTGGATTTAATTTTGTGATCAGTCATGAAGCAAAAAGATAGAAAATTGTCCTTCCTAAAATGTGAATTTATTTGAAGTCGAGCATGTGTTAAAATATTATATCACTACTTAATCAAAAGAACTATGAAAATACATCTTTTGTGAAGTGAGCAAGTTGCAGTAATGGCACCTGAGGAAACAGACTGTTTAATTCACTCTGTGTATGTGCATTTATACTTTTCTAATATCTATTTTGATCAGGAAACTAACAATACAGTGAGTAGAGCTATCACAATATGAAACTGGGATATTCACACTGATAATCCTATTCTTAAAATATTTTTCTCAGCTCAGTGTATCTTCTCAATATGCATATGTTGTTTCTTTATTTAAGTTTTTGTGTGTTGGCAAAGTTCAGTGGGATGATTTTTAGGTTGCCTTTTCCTTTCTTATATAGAACAGTTAGCAACTATCTAAAGTAACAGGAAAATGAACATTTCCATTTTTGATAATGGGCAACTAAAATGTGGTACATTATGCTAGCAATTAACATTAAAGTAGCTATTTGGAGTTTATTGCTAGCAGTTACGGATATGTTCTCTGGTGTAGAATAAGGATAGGAGGAACAGGACCAGAGCTTTTTCCTCTCATCCTTATTGTCATTAAGTTCACCTTTCTTGAAACGTACCAGTTCATGTTACCATTGTGTTAGATGAGTTGGCATGGTAATTCAGACTGTGTTGCCAAATGTTTATGGACTGACTCTTCAGCTTAGGTCAGGTCAGAAGTGTTTCATTGTCCTCAGTGTCCCTGAGGCTGTCTTCTGTTCCTGCTAATACCAAGAGGCTGTCTCCCTTAAATTTAAAATGTTTTTATATTTCTTCACAATGACAATTTTCACCTTTTGAGCTGAAGAAAATAATGATTCTTTACTATTGCTCATTTGAATTAAAAGTGAACCTCAGACTTAAAATGCAAGTCAAAAACTTGTCAACTAAAGTGTTGGCTTTTGTTTATTGTTTTTCACTCCTAGGCTGCAATTTCTGGTCAGTCTCCTACACCACTTCTCAAGCACTGTGCTTCTGTTCTTGAAACTGTGGTAAAAACTGTGCCAGGTCTTCAACAAGCAGTCTTTTTAATTGCAAAAGTGAAATACTTGTCAGGTAATTGTTACATGAATAGTTACCTGCCCACCTCTTCAGTTACTTTAGTATAAAAAGTTAATTTCACACTTTTAAATCATAATGAATATTATGATTCACTGCATTACTGCTAAAGTAAGAACATTTGCACTGTCTTTTTTCTTGATTTCTGCATATTTTAATTGTACAAACACGTAAATATAGTATTTGTTTATCGCTTCCAAAAAAGATTACCTATTGAATGAATTAGAGATGGAAAAATTCTTACCTTTGACCTTTCTGTTTTAATTTCGTAGCCACATAATACTGTGTATATGAGTTTTTTAATGCTCACACTTACAGAAAAAAAATTGAATTGATGATGAATAATTAAGGAATGCTTTATATTTAACCTCTGTATTCCATAGCAACTACTTTTTCATTTTCCCTTTTTTAACTTCCTAGGGGATATTGAAGCAGCCCATAGTAATCTACATTACTGTCTTGAAAGGAATCCTTCTTATGCAGATGCACATTTACTGATGGCCCAGGTTTATTTGGCTCAGAACAATACTAAACTATGTTCTCAATCCTTGGAGCTTTGTCTGAGCTACAATTTTGAGGTGAGTTTGACAAAAGAATGAAACCATTTTTTTGAGTCAATTATCTGAATTTGTATGCTTTTATATATAGTAATTTGTAAACAGAACGTTTTATGATTCTTCCACTACAAGTTCAATATTTAAATGTTTTATATGAACAGGGTATCTGAACAGTTAGGAAATAAATGCCCATAAAGACAAAACTAATACCTCATTACAACATACTGAAATAATTTTGAAATACGAAAGAAAGGAATGATAGCTTTTTCTCAAATCCTTACATAAAAATTGAAAACTTGTTATATAAACAGAATTTGTAATTCCATACTAATCTTCCAGCAGCCATTAAAAGCCAACATAGAAAGATTTAGGAATGATCCAATGGTATTTCTGGACTTCGCCCACAGATGTACTAATTGGTAATGAGCACATGCACAGAGGCAGGAGGGGATAAGGAAGGGGTCTGTAGGTACCTTGTGACAATTTTAGCACCTGTAGGTTTTGAGAGGGGAGCCATCTGCTGTGTCGTCTTCCATTAACATCAGATCTTTGTACATCTGTCCATTCATTATCAAATTTGGTAAACTAAGCACTGTATTAAACACTGTTTTGTGTGGTCATCACCAGTTTTATTTCTTGCTGTGAATGTGGTCTACCTGGACTTCAGCAAGGCCTTTGACACCGTCTCCCACAGCATCCTCCTGAAAAAACTATCAGCCCGTGGCTTGGACAGGAGCACCCTGTGCTGGGTTAAGAACTGGCTGGAGGGCCGGGCCCAGAGAGTGGTGCTGAATGGGGCTGCATCCAGTTGGCAGCCGGTCACTAGTGGTGTCCCCCAAGGATCAGTGTTGGGCCCGGTTCTGTTCAATATCTTCATCGATGATTTAGATGAGGGGATTGAGTCCATCATCAGCAAATTCGCAGACGACACTAAGCTGGGGGGAAGTGTCGATCAGCTGGAAGGCAGGAGGGCTCTGCAGAGGGACCTGGACAGACTGGAGAGTTGGGCTGATTCCAATGGGATGAGGTTTAACACGGCCAAGTGCCGGGTCCTGCACTTTGGCCACAACAACCTCATGCAGCGCTACAGGCTGGGGACAGAATGGCTGGAGAGCAGCCAGACAGAAAGGGACCTGGGAGTCTGGATTGACAGGAAGCTGAACATGAGCCAGCAGTGTGCCCAGGTGGCCAAGAAAGCCAATGGCATCCTGGCCTGTATCTGGAACAGCGTCACCAGCAGGTCCAAGGAAGTGATTCTTCCCCTGTACTCAGCACTGGTGAGGCCACACCTCGAGTACTGTGTCCAGTTCTGGGCCCCCCAGTTCAGGAAGGATATCGCAGTCCTGGAGCAGGTCCAAAGGAGGGCAACCAGGCTGGTGAAGGGACTCGAGCACAGACCCTATGAGGAGAGGCTGAGAGAGCTGGGGCTGTTCAGCCTGGAGAAGAGGAGGCTCAGGGGAGACCTCATCACTGTCTACAACTACCTGAAAGGAGAGTGTAGCCAGATGGGGGTTGGTCTCTTTTCCCAGACAACTTTCAACAAGACAAGAGAGCATGGTCTTAAGTTGTGCCAGGGGAAATTTAGGTTAGATATTATAAAGAATTTCTTTACGGAGAGAGTGATCAGGCATTGGAATGGGCTGCCCAGGGAAGTAGTGGATTCTCCGTCCCTGGAGCTATTTAAAAAGAGACTGGATGTGGCACTCAGTGCCATGGTCTAGCAACCGCAACGGTGGTAAAAGGGTTGGACTTGATGATCTCTGAGGTCCCTTCCAACCCAGCCAATTCTATGATTCTATGGCATTTTTGATTTGTTGACATCAGTGAAACTTTATGTAAGATTAACACTGAGCTGGGAAAACTCTATGCAGCACTTACTTGTCTGTGTCATGTTAGGCCTTTTGACAGAGCTTAGCTGCAACACGAAACTACCATTTCCTTGCAGTCATGCTCCCATCTTGGTTGTGTCTTCCAAGTCATGCAAGGAAACTGAAGATTAAGTACGTAGTCTGCAGATGCTGAGGTGCTTGTGACTTTCGTAAACTATTAAATTTCATTGACATTTCCTTCTCATGTGAAGTGTGTCTTAAGAAAATGGAGCAATGGCAGACAGAATTTGTGACTAATGATTGCATACTTATTTTAATTATTAGCCTGTTGAAGTTGCATACAGCAGTGTGGAAGATGTTAAAAACCTCTTGAAATTCAGTTTGGTTTCAAATAATGCTGTAATGGATATTTTTTTCTACCAAAGTCTATTCTCTTTTTTTTAATTAAAAACTTATTTTCAAAGAGTATGCACATTAGTAATTTATAATATTTGTGTAAGCTACTGAAACAGGAATTGGGTATGTTTGGAAGAGGGGAGGAATGGAGGCCCAGTGTAAAAAAAATCTTCATTCAATGAGTTTGAATACTATGCATAAAGTGAAATCTGGAAATTCTGTATCTCATTGTATTTTTTTAGGTGAGAGAACATCCTGTTTATCACTTAATTAAGGCGCAGTCCCTGAAGAAGATGGGAGAACTATCAGAAGCTATTAAGACCTTACAAATGGCTAAGAATTTGCCTGCAATGAGAAAACCTACAGTTTCTTCAAAAACTAAAGGAAAAACAATTGAAATTGATGCAAGTGATCGTGTGTCTGTCATCCTAGAGCTAGTGGAAGCTCATTGTTTGAATGGAGAACTGGTAAGATGGTAAACTTGTTAAGGTGTAATACATACCTGAAAAAAATATCTCCCCAATAACAGAAGTGTCTATCTTCCTTGGTTCAGAATAGAAAACCATCACTTGTTTTACCCAGAGTGTTTGCTTGGTGTAATTTCCAAGATGCTAATATCTGCCTTGACAGCTTGAAGCTTAAGTTGTGCAGAGAAAAAAAAATGCTTGCTAGTGGTAAACTTTGAGACTGCAAAAGCCCTTTTAATTTTGAGGAGAAGACATTGCTGATGCTCATTTACTGGGAGAGTGTTCTGACAGCAAAACAGGAGAATGAAAGAAAAAGAAAAGAAAAATATTTTTAGATCATGTTGTTGTCTTTGTAGCAGCATTCTTAATGTCAGCTGTATCTTAATAAACATTAGGAGACTATGTATGTGTAAGAATGTAGGAGAAGCTATACAGCTGTGTAGTTGGAAGCCACCTGTGAACGTCATCCTGCTCAATTCAAGGACCTGTTAGAGCAAAGTGAGAAGGGCATTACCCAGTTGAATTTAACATCTCTTTGTATATATGCAGCACAAATATTATTTTTTCTACTAAAACATTTGATGATAGTTCATATCACATAAATTTTATTTAGAAAATAAAAAAAGAGATTTAAAATATATTAGCAAAAAAAAAATCAATTATTATGGTTTAAGTTTCTTAGTTGGTTTGTGTAATGCCCCCAGACTTTCATTTGTTTATGATGTCTTTATTTTTGGCTGTCAAACAGCAGGAAATACAGTAATTCTATTGGTTTTATTATTTGCAGCATGAAGCAGCTCTAATACTGCAAGGTGCCCTTAATGAATTTTCTGGATCTCCTGAGGAACTAAGAGTTGTGATTGCAGCTGCAGATCTGGCAGTTGCTCAAGGAGATATTGACCAAGCCTTGGCTCTGCTCCGAAATATTACACCTGAATTCCCTTACTTTGTACAAGCTAAAGAAAAAATGGCAGATATTTATCTTCAGTACAGGAAAGATAAGAAGTTATATGTTGGCTGCTATAGGTAAAAATCTAGGGTGTATATGTGTTTTTCTAGATGTTTAATGATAGCATGTTCTCATTTTTTACCCTTCCATTACATTAAGTCAGAAATATCTAGTGATATAATGAATTCATTAGACTTAGTGTTGTAATATTTAAAACAGTAATCAGAAGTCCTATTTTGGAAACATATCTCAAATTATTTTATTTTCAGAAATGAAAAAAATTAAAATCTGCTGAGGGTAAAAATAGGTGTGCCCTATTTGTTGTTTAGATAACAGTATCACATATTAAATATTGAGCAAGGTTCTTTCTTCTTTTCCCAGAGACCTAGCAGAAAAACTGCCAAGTGCTCATACTTCTCTTCTTCTAGGGGATGCCTACATGAATATTCAAGAGGTAAGTGGTTGCTTAGAGATGAATAGAATGATTGAGTCATTTGTAGACTTTGGCAAGTTGAGACAATGTAGCATGCTTATTGATTAGTAGTTGGCAAACAAAAGTGCTTTAGAATATAAAAACCTGTAATTACCTGCTGCAGGTAAGTTCAAAGAAAAAGCTGTTGAAAATGCATTTTTTCTAGTAACTGACTGGAGGAGAATCAGGGCAAGAATTTTATCTAGACAGCTCTTGACATATTAAGACTAACACAGATCTAAGGTGAGAGCTAAATTAAATTCAGAATGAAATTGGAGATGTTTAGAAATGTTCTGAAGCTTAGAGTAACGAAGTAACTTAGTTCTTATATTGAAAGTTGTATTTAAAAAATTTAAATTATTGACTTCCTATTCATTTTTCACATCCTTTGCTTTGTTAACTGGTAATGTTAATCAGTATTTGGAGAAAAATATAGTCAAGTGAGCACAGGAGTTTAAGGGGTATACATTTAAATTCATATTTTGAAATACTAGTTTGGGTTAGGGCATGCAAAACTAATAGTTTAGATTACCAGTTTCAGGATCTATAGGTGGTTAAAGGTTGTTTATTTATTAATGTCTGTGCATATTTTTCTCCTTAATGAAGAATTATAAAGCAAAATGGAATTTGATTAGATCTGCTATAACATGGCTAGAGGTTTGCATGAGTTGGTTAACTAGCAAAAAGAGTAGTCGAGAAATTTCAGTGTAATAAGAATCAGGTTAATTCAAACTCTTGTTTACCAAGTTCTCTCCATATTGTCTTTTATCACAGAAATGTAAAATTACATGGGCTTCACACTTCCTGCTGTTTCCTAGTCACTGTTCTTCTCTCAGAAGTATTGTAGAATATGAACCAGTAGCATGCAGCAGTCAGTCCTGGAGATGTTGCCACATTTTGTTTTCTTCATAAATTTTTTATCTTAATCCTTCTGTGCTTTTCTCTTGTATTGTTGAAGCCTGATGAAGCCATAGAAGTCTATGAGGAGGCCTTGAAGAAAAATCCAAAAGATCCAGCTTTATCAAGAAGAATTGGAAAAGCCCTAACCAAAATGCACAGCTATTCAAAGGTATTCTGCAAGAACTGTATCAGGCTAATTAGGTACCTTGCCCATTACTGTCAACATGTAGGCTTTGTGTGATTTTGTCCTCAGGCTAGGTAGAGGAAGCATTTCACTTGAAAGCATTAAGCAGGCCTTTTATCCTTAAAGCAAGTATGTAGATACCCTTCAAAATATCTGGTCAGTCAGGCTCCGTGGCCCTTGCGTAGGACAGGGAAGAGAAGACAGTATCTGGGGATAGCCAGAGAAGGAAGTAGGCAGGGCTGTAATGCTGGGGAATGGTGTGATTATCATGCTTCCATACAGGAATCTTCAACTTGGGTCTTTTTATGTCTTTACATCTCATTGGACCTTTTAATACAATGTTCTTAAATGGTCTCCATGTTGCCAAAAGGACTTACACGTTTTGTGCTTAGAGAATTCTTCTGCGTATATGCTGTGAAAGAAGCTGTAATTTTTCCTAATTTTTTTTTTTTTTGGAGGAAGTCAACACCTTCCGAAGCTGGCATGTATATTCTGTGCAAGTTACTTTACATGGATTGATAGACAAGTTTAAATTGCAGAGTAATTAGTGCCAACTCCTTGAGTTCCAGTATTTACTCTTTTTTTCTGGTAACTTCTATTGAAATAAGAGTAAATGGGTACAGAAAGTGGCTAGGAGACAAAATAAGAGAAAATGGCTTCGTGCTTTGTTTCAGTACCACTTCTATGAATACTTAGCACAGCCTTCCTCTGTACTCATGGAAGTTATTTCAAATAATGGTCTCTCTCTTGGACCTGGAAGAAGTTAGGGGGAAGGCCCCAAAGGTGATAAAGGGCTGAAGCTTCCCTTTGAGGACAAACTGAAAGAGTTGGTGTGGTTCAGCCTGGAGAAGAGAAGGCTCCAGGAAGATGTTTTAGCACCCTTTCAGTACTTAAAGGGGGCCAATAGGAAAGATGTGCTCCCATCGCCATTTCTTGTCAGGTTTTAGACTGATTGAATGTTCCAGTCTGAGTTTGTAAATTACCATCTTAGGTAAGCAATACTGCACAGTCTCTTTCAAGCAATCTAATAATATGATGACATCTTATCTGTTCAACATTGCATATTTATTACCATTGTGTCAGGAGATTGCCTAAGGGGAGACATGGTGTTAGCTCCATGCAGTAAACCCAAAGGTTCTTCCATCTTCTGGGTATGTCTATTTTATAGATTCCTTTTTATTTTTTTCTTCAGGGAGACAATTTATGACCAAGCAAGTTACTAAGCAGTGACTACACAATGACAAGGGAGGTCTGTTGCGTAGAAATCCGTCTATAGAATTTTTTTCTTATCGCATTGAATGCAGAACATTCAGTGTATTGTTCCAGGGAATATACAGGTTTTATATTTGTGAACTATCAACTGGCTCTTGCATGTATGTGATGGGATTTGTCATTTGCAGTTGCACTGTGTTCAGTTTGGATAGAAGGAAACCTTAAACTTCAAAGCACTAAAGTCTTTTTATCTTGAAAGTTTATAGATCCCCTTAAAAGTTCTGGCCAAATTGACAATTACACATTGGTGGATACTAATGTGAAGAATTGTGGTTTTCATGACTTGTAGTTTTTTTCTTTTTTTTTTTTGTGCTCTGCAGGTAGACTTTGGGAAAATACTTGTCCTTTACATACAGTAAAACAGAACTTGTATAATTCCAGTCAGACTGGAGTTATAAACTTTAGCAGCTAATGAAAAAGCAGTTTAATTGGCAGTGATTCTGTCAAGGAAAGAACATGACAATGTAGTTAGGCTGTGTAAATGCATGTTTATCAAAATGTCTCCAGCTATTAATTTATCTTTAATTTGGCATTACATTTTTAGAAGCCTGCAACTAAATATTCTCTTTCTAATACAGTATTTAATAGAAATTACTTAGTTACAAAAGAAGTTAATGAAGTAGAAAAAACTCTAAGCAACATGTCATTAAATACCAAAGTAGAAAGGTGGTTGTGTTTAAGATTTGTCTTTAAGTAATATTCAGATGTCTTGTTTCTTCCTTTTAGGCAATCAGTTACTACGAGACTGCACTGAGAAGCAGTCAACAGAATTTCCTTTGCTATGATTTGGCTGAGCTTTTAATGAAACTGAAGCATTATGAAAAAGCAGAAAATGTACTTCAGCAAGCTTTACATCATGAGCCTGGTAGGAATGTTATTAATACACAGCAAAACAGAGTTTCTACTGTTGTTTGTCCTTTTTGTATGAAAGAAATATATTAAGAAATAAACAAGTTCCATGTAAAATTTTTTAGAACTGTAAACTACAGGCAATGATTAAATGAGAAATGCACTCAGAAACAAACTTCAATTACATTTAAACGTGCTTTTGCCAGGACTTTTAAATTTTTAACATTTGTGATAGATGATATCAGTAAATACAATGACAGAGCTTCACACATGCAAGTTTCTTACTAATCTGTGATAACCAATGTTCTGAGTTGATCAAATATAGATGAGTCATTCCTGATGTTAGGAAGATTGTTTAGGTGGTAAATACTAATCAGTTTCCTTCAGAGCAAAGACATTGAACTGGTTAAAGACGTCTCTTAGGACCCTCTTTCACATATTCAGAATAAGCATTTACAAAGCTCTTGAGTTGTTTGGGGTTTTTTTTCTACTTTTTGTTAAAAGACTATTAAGTTTCAATGTTTAAGTGTAAGATATTGATCTCTCTACACTTAATTAAGTTAAACTTTTTGCAGTGGTTTAGTTATATTTGTTAACTTTTATGGCTATCTGAATACAGAGACAGTTACTATCAAGTCCTTATTACAAGTCCCTTCAGTGAGTTTTTCTTATGTGACTATTTTACTGGTCTTTCATACTGTGCAGAGGAGTGTTTGTTTTCTGCTTGTTTATTTCTTACTGAAAAACCCCTCTGATTTAATGTTAAATTCCCATCTTAAGTAAGCTTTTGAAGATCTGGCTAGATTAATAATCATGGTTAATAATCACTAAGCATGGCTGGCTAATAATAATTTTGAATATATACTGAAATATTTAGTTAAAGTAACTATTTTTTATTCGTGTCTGTTCCAGAGTCTAGCATAAGAAAGGTAGTTGGAGTTTGACTAGAAATTTCATCAAACAACCTGAAGCATTTTGAGTGTACAGCAGCATTCTTGAATCAATTTGGACATTTGTCATTGACTTTGAGGAGGATTTAGACGAAAATGTCAGGAGTGGCTGTATTTCCTGTCCTCTTAAATTAAAAACTTTCTTCTCATTTATAAGAATGCAAATAGATTAGTCAGTCAGTTTTTTTATTATTCTTTTTGCATTGTTTAATATGTTTGGCCTTAATTCTCATTTAGTAGATTGTAATGTTTACTAACAACATACAGTGTCATATCATAATCCCAAATACATAAAATGGAGCTGTGAAATTAGCTTAGGCTTTTGCCTGGACTATGTGGAGAGCTTTATCTTTCTTTGACTACTAGCTTCTGTTCTTGCAAGAATCATGTTTATTCAATGTAATTCTTACAGTTAATGAATTGTCTTCTCTGATGGAAGATGGAAGTTACCAGGTACTTCTGGCAAAAATTTACAGCAAAATGGGGAAGATTGATGAAGCCATTGTTTCATTACAACAGGTAATGGAAATGAAAAACCCTATGAAAGCTTTCAATGTCTCTTCTTTTATTCTCTTTTATCCCAGATTTTAACCGTAATATTTTTGTGAATGAGGAAAATGCATACATAGTAGGGATAAAGCACTGGTACAAATGCTAAAGAATGTAAGTGCTTAGAAATTCTAAGCTTTTGTGAGTGGGGGTAACTGAATTTTGCATCAGAATGCAAGCTTTTGATGGAAACTTGCATCCATACCATGTCTGTATCTGTGTGTGGAATGAAATTTTAGCATAGCAATTGAAAACAAAATTGGCTGTGGGGAATACCACTCATAAAACAATCTGGAGCAGCTTTCAATGTATACCAGTCATTTTGTTGTACTATTGATTATTTGAAATATCTGTTCATTCTGGAGTTGGAATTTTATCACTCAGACTGATGCTTGAAAGAACAAACTTGGAAGGATAGGGTAATTCACTTAGAAGATGCTTTCTAAGCACAAAGGTATTGAGCAAGAGTGTGTGTGCTCAGTGTGCTCTGTTCCAATAAAGCCTACTCCTGTAACAGAAAAGAAAGCCTTGGTAGCATTTTCTGACCAGCAAGAAAAGTAAATAATGTAGATTGGTTTCTGTGCTTAATGAAGGAGATAAGTACACACACCATCTGGGTTTTAGCCTTTGAAGTAAAAGCTCAAAAAAATTAGCCCTAGAAGCCTAATTTTAGGAAAAAGGCATGTAACATTTCTAGTGAGTATTTTGATGTAGGAAGGCAGCTTAGAGACTGCGGAAATTCTTAATGGAAACTCATGGATGTGATAATATTTTTAAAAGCAAAACTGTCGGGCTTGTGTGTGAAGGCACTGCTTTTCTCTCTTATAGTGAGGCTTTGTTCAGTGATGCCCTACACCAGCATTTTTTATTATTACAACTCAGCTAGTAATTATAATTTGGCACATAACAATTTTAATTGGGAAAGAGGTTTGTTGTAAATAATGGAAGGCACAGAAATATGCTGGAAATTTAAACCAACAAAAATGTCATATTTATTCAAATTACTATATTTGACCTAAATATTCTTTAGATGGAGTATTAAATAAGTTTGTTCATACCACTTTTTTCTTCCAGTACACCAATAAACTGGATGCCTCCCTGGCTTTTTGCTTAAATGTCCTGTCCCTTATGTTTCACAAAATACTGTATGTATTGATATCTCAAAATTATATTCTATAAAGTGTA
Source organism: Calypte anna (assembly GCF_003957555.1). Lineage (NCBI taxonomy): Eukaryota > Metazoa > Chordata > Aves > Apodiformes > Trochilidae > Calypte > Calypte anna. Next base: position 19,053,003 of record NC_044253.1, on the reverse strand, counting down.
AGTTGGAATCATCAAATCATAAAATGGCTAGAGTTGGAAGGGACCTTAAAGTCCATCTAGTTCCAACCCCCCTGCATGGGCAGGGACACCTTCCAGTAGAGCAGGTTGCTCAAGGCCCCATCCAGCCTGGCCTTGAACATTTCCAGGGAGGAGGCAGCCACAACTTCCTTGGGCAACTTATTCCAGTGCCTCACTACGGAAGTTGTGGTGATTATGCCTTATTTTATTGGCATTCAGTTGTCATATGGAGTATTGTAGAAAAAGTGTATTGGGATTCCATCTTCTTGAAAGTGTTGTATACTTGGTTGCTTTTAAACATGTTTTTAATGTGAATTTTGAGGAAGCAAAGCAGTTTGAGACATTGTTGAGGGAGAGATATTGGATTTGTTTGGATTGATTTTTTTAAATGTTGTTGTAGGAGAGATATTTGCCTGCTTTTATTATCTTCATCCAAAAATACATAGTGTGCTTAAAGAACCTTTTAAAATTTAATTATGTTATTCTGAAGTACATAAAATAAAATTAATGCCTTTGAAAATTTGTGGTTGTTCTCTCCTCACACTAGGCTCGGGAATTACAAGCCAGAGTGCTTAAACGTGCTCAAATAGAACAGCCAGATGCAGTTCCTGCACAGAAACAGTTAGCAGCTGAAATTTGTACCGAGATTGCAAAACATTCTACATCCCAGAGAAACTATGAAAAAGCAATTAAATTTTACAAAGAAGCTCTTGTTCACTGTGACACCAATAAGAAGGTCAGTTCCCCCTCTAACTATTCTTCTTTGGTTTTCTATTCGATTTGATAATAGCAATACATTTTTCGAATATCCACAGTGTAGTTTATTTGCAGCTATTTCTGCTCTACAATATACACAGAGCTTTGAATTTGCTTCCCTTAATTGCTAATCATGGTAAAATACTTGTGTACTGCTTTTGTCTCTTGATTCAAGTCTCTTGCCTTGATACAAGATTCTCTTGTAAACTCCTGATTCAAGTGGTGGTCTGCACTCACTCTGGGTTTTCCATTGGATCATAGAGTGAGCCTGCTTGGGGCTGTATTGCCAGCTGAGGATGTGTCAGGCACAGCTTGGTAACAGTGCAAATGGAAATGGAAACAATCTTGCTTGTTGCCTGTCCTCTGGAATGAAGCTTCAGTGACTGCAGTCTATTCAGACAATTTTTGTGTCTGTTTTATCTGTTCTAGCAGTTTTAGGGTTTTATCTGAACTTGGTAGTATTCTGATTTTAGCCATAAGATGTTGATGTTGTTGAGCAGTGACGATTACATTGCTTCTCTCTTCCCTGTGCTGTCTCTTTCTCACACGTCTGCTTAGTGGTAAATGCTGGTGGGTTTGTGCTTATTTATCTATCCTTTTTCCTCTTGCTTTCATAGCCCTGTGTTTTAAAAATAAGCAATGGAGATGTGAAAGGCTGAGAAATAATATAGTGCCAACTTTAGTGGATTTTTTTAGATTAAAAATAAATACAATTTTTGTCAAATTTCCCCAGTTTCTAGTATGTGTTTTTTATACTTATCTGTATGTGAAGACTCTTCATTTTGCTGCTTCTTATTGCACAGTTGTCAGACTCAGCAACTGCTATTATCAGCTTATCACCTGGCTTCAGTACTTGAAATTGTGTGTTGTGTTTTCAAGAACCTTCCTAAAATGATAGTTTCAGCATCTTTGAGACAGATTTACCTCAAGGCATCTTATAAGAATGATAAAGGAGAAGAAAAATAAATTGGGAGAGGAATAAAAACATCCTTTGGATGTTCAAAGGAGGGTGACTTCCCCACTCTACCATAAAGAGTGAGAAGACTGCCTGTTAATAGTACAGGTACAACTATGGCTCTTGTGGTATGCCATCCCAATAATTCAGTATGAATTTTTTTTTTTTTTTTTTTAAACACCAGTACTGAAATACCAGCATGGTGTGTCCTTTCCGTTCTTGCTAAAATCATAATGCTCAGAGATTCCCATTGTCACAAGACATGCTGTTCACTGACGTTTGTACTGAATATCTCTGTTAGATGCATTTACTGGAGATTTTTAATTTTATCCTACTCACCAGCAGCACAGAATACAATGACAACTTACAAAATCTAAGACCAGAGTTCTGATTAAGTTCTTGTTTAAAGTACTGAAAGTAAAATGCTTTTAGGTATCCACAGCTAGTGTAAATGGGTCCTCTCAGTCTCTTTCTGTAGTTTCAGTAGATTTAAATGTGTTTTCTTCCCTTCAAAATGAAGGGAAGAACAGGGGTAGTACAAGCTTTAAAGTCAATACTTTTAGATTACAATATTTATATAGATGTTAAAGGCACACTTATTTCTTGACATCTTCACAGAGTTTGCTGTCATTAAAATTATAATATGTAAGTACTGGAAATTCCTTGGAAGCTCTCTGTGTCAGGCTTCATCAGAACAAAATCTCCTTTATTCTAGCTAAAGTAACCCAAACCAGATTTGAAATGTTGCATTAAACAAATTATTCAGCTAAATATAAAAAGATTGCAGTTGCTGTCATAAGGGTTTTGTGTTGTGTTTTGTTGTTAGGTTTTATATAGCTAAATCTGGTCGATAATACCATACATGGTTTCTCTGACCAGGTAGGAGGCAACATTTCCAAATGTGGACTTGAAATGGGTCACAGACTGCATCAAGCATAGGATTTCATATTATCATTTGTTTTTGGGTCTGGAGTTGAAAACTTCCATTTTTGGAAATGCTGACCATTTCCAGTCCCCAGAATCTACTCTAGAAGTCCAGTTTTACCAGCATTATTCTACTGCTATTCTCTGGCTTGCCTGAGGCAGGAAGTGTTCCTTGACAAGGAGGCTGCTTTCTGATCTTCCACTGCACTATGCACATGAAAACAGTGGCTTAAAGAAAGTTTTCATAACTAAGATTCTTACATGCATTATATATCTGTATCTTTTTAATGCTTACCCACCTGCCTTTTTGTTTCAGAACTATATGGTATATATTTGAATATGTAAGTAACAGCAAGTAGAAAGATAACAGTTCTTAAATATTGTGCAGGTAGCTTTCGTATTCAAAAGAGGATTCTTAAATCACTTTTTAAATTCAGAAGTGTCTTTCACAAGTGTAACCAGAGAGAGAATTGTGATGCAATTATAAGTGCCTAATTTTTGAAAAAAACCAATCAGAGCACCATGTAAAATTAAGCAAGGGTAACACTGCTTACAGGTTTTCTGTGAGTAATTTTACTTTCTGGTTGGTTTAACTCTCATTTCTTCAATGTGAATACAATTAAATCTGCTGTAACTTTTGCATTTATAAGTTTTGTGTCACATTTTATTCAGAAGAGTCTATGGGGGGACTTCAGCATCCCCTTATTTTGTGATTGCTTCTGAGAAATGAACCCACACATAGTCTTAATGTGGTAGGTTTGGAAATGCACGTAAGAAAACTCTTTCTGCTGTAATACTCCAAAACTAATCAGTGAATGCTAATGAGGTATTTGCTTCTGTCAGTGAATGTAAAACTGCTTGCATTTTTTTTTTCCAAGAAAATTATTCTTAGCGAAATACTGACATCTTCAGAGCATACTATCTGAGCAGCTGTTTTCATTGTACCTCCAGAATATCCCTCTGAAAAATAGAAGTTTTATTTATTTTTAATTACATATAGTTAAATATTTTAATATACAGGCAATGTTGGAACTTGCACGTTTGTATCTTGCACAAGATGATACGGATGCTTGTCAACATCAGTGCTCCTTACTACTGAAGAATGACCAAGATAATGAAGCAGCAACGATGGTATGTGCTATTAGTCTTATCCCAAATGAGAAGATTTAAAGCTTGTGTGTTTGCAATGTAGTGGATCCATAAACTGCTACTTTTTAGAAAGCCTGCAGCTTCTGATTTCAAAAACCCATGAAAAATACATTCGAATGAAATGTGGGTTTTTTCTGTTTATGCTGGCTAATGATTCAATATGAAGTTTCTATCAATCATAGCCTTCATTTTATCTCCATGCAAAAATGTGTCTTTAAAAATATTAGTAAACAGAAGTAGGAGCTGTAAGATTGACTAAATCATGGCTTAATGCATGTTCTAATAACAGTTGACTAATGTCAAAGGAAGAAGCTATTTTTCCTGCACAATAATATTAAAGCAAGTCTCTAAAAAAGCTTCCAGAAGAAAAGAAGTGTGGTTTTACAGTTGGTTTTACATCCTTACACAATCATAGTTAATCGAATTCCTACTTAAACCTTTTTAATTACAGCTGCAAATTCTCTGTACAGTTTGTATACTCCTTGGCTTAAAAGTGCTCAATAGACTAAGCAGATTTTGCTTCAACACATTAGGAACAAATATTATTTCTTTATTTATTATTTTTATTTTATTTATTTTTATTAATTTATTTTCTCACAGCAGTCTAACAACTGGAATTTGTTCTAGTATGGTGCAAGAGCAGAGGAAATAGCACTCTTAATGTATGTTATGTTAAATCTACTCTCTATTTCTTAGTGGACAGAAACAGAAATGAAATAATTTGTTACTCCCTCTGCTGGAGTGGGCTATCATCTTTCTTTTTTCCTAGCTTTAAACTAACTACTTTTGTGTGTGCTTCATCTGCACTTGTGGGAAAATAAAATTAGGAGTAGAACTATGGAAGTGAAACCAGATGTACTTGGGAGATATATCAATGTTTAGTTCACTTTTAATTTCTACCTTAAGTGAAAAATTGAGATAGGAGTCTGTACCTGCTTGTTATTATCCTATGTATCTGTATATAGAGTATTTGCATGACTAATGAAAAACCCAACTGAGTTTACTTCTTGCACAGTGGCTACAGCACTCCAAAGCTAAATTTTCAGCTCCTCACTTTGCAGAACTAGATTTCATTATAAAACCACAATTTGTAACATTTGATTTGTCTTCTCTAAATTGGTCAATGTCTTAGATGATGGCTGATCTTATGTTCAGGAAGCAAGATTATGAACAAGCTGTCTTTCATTGCCAGCAGCTCCTAGAACGCAAGCCAGGTAAATATTTAGCTCTGATGTTTTTACTGCTCCCTGATACGTAGTTGTAATGAGGTAGGGGAGTAAATATCTAAAATATACTTTTTATGATTAAAAATAAATATGCTATTTATAATGGAATCGATACTAAAACCAAAGACCATTACTGCATATAAAAATATAAAGCCATTACAGGAGAAGATGTGATTATTATTCCTTGTAGATGCAGTAATTTGCTTAGCTGCAATGCAATATGCATTGTTTACCTCAAACCAAGCATAGGTAGGGTTTTACTTGCAACTGTAAAGCTTTTCCTCATGTTGAAGATATTTAGCACATGAACACAAAGCTAGCATTTTATTTCAAGATTAATATAGGAAACTTTTCTCAGAGAGGAATAAGTTTATTTTAGCGATTTTGAAATTATAACCAGAGAGAAAGCTAGTAAAATCTATTGAAATAGGACTTTAATGGATGTAAAACTTTCCACTAGACTAGACTGTGAATAAAGATGTGACTACAGCAAAAGTTATTTGAATTTCTTTTGAAAATGAAGTGCAATTATACTTACTTCTATGCAGGTTTTTAGAAGTATTAAGTATTGCAGGTATCATTTGATGTCTTTATCCTTGTATCTCTGTTTACTATGTAGTATGCATTATGTATTACAAATACACCAGTTTTGTATGTGAAAAAGCAAGGCAGGCTCTTACTTCATAAGATATTGATAAAGCAAATAACTAGAATTACCTTGTCCTAATTATTTGTATATTTAGATAACTATGCAACCCTCTCACGATTAATTGATCTTTTGAGAAGAGCGGGGAAACTGGAAGAAGTCCCAAGATTTCTTTTAATGGCTGAAAAACATTCTTCCAGAACAAAGCTTGAACCAGGATTTCACTACTGCAAAGGACTCTATCTCTGGTATTTGCAATTATAATTAAGATAAGGTTTATATGATAATGTAGTACATATTTAAATTAGTTTTCGTGCATTATTATTCAGAGGTGCAACATATAGTGTGATAAGTAATATAGGACTACTTTGCTAACTACTTAGGTGCTAGGATTTAAGGAAAGGTCTCCTTTTCTCTTCTGAAATACTTTCCAACAAGTTCCTCTTTAAAATTAAGGTATTTTATTTGTCTTGCATACATCTTTCATATTTCCTGCTTGTTAAAAGGGATATTCTTGCTGGTTTAGTAATATAATACTTTCAAATTTTAAAATTTATCAGACTGTTTTTAGTCTGCACAAACAAGTTCCTTGCAATAGTATGTATGTTCTTCAAACTTCGCATTACCTGTGTGTGCAAGTGTGTCATCTGTTTTTAAATACTTGGTTTCTTCTTTAGATTTAGGTAAGATTTGAGAATTTTACTTGTCCAGCTTTTGATATTTTAATTATCTGGCTAGGTATACGTGTGAACCAAATGATGCACTCCGGCATTTTAATAAAGCTCGAAAAGACAGTGACTGGGGACAGAATGCAGTCTACAACATGATTGAAATTTGTTTGAACCCAGATAATGAAATTGTGGGTGGTGAAGTTTTTGAAAATCTGGATGCTGACAAAGGGTGAGTGAAATAAATATTGCTTAGGTTCTTCTGTCGTCCCCTTCTTCTGCCACCCCTTTGAATATTCTACGTACTATGTTGTGGGAGACCATTCTTGACTCTAAAAAGACAGTCTCAAGCAGAAAATAGGGAAGATTATATCTGGAATTTCAATGTAGAATGCCTAAATAACAGACCCATCCTGTATAAAATGCTATCTCTTTTGTGTGGAACTGATACTAACTCATAACTAATTTACTGTATGTAAAAAAAACAAAAACCACAGCTTTCACAAACACTTTTATTTCTGATAACAGTAATTCGACAGAGAAGCAGGAGTCTGTGCAGTTAGCTGTAAGAACAGCAGAAAATCTTCTGAAGGAGCTCAAGCCTCAGACCACTCAGGGCCACATTCAACTGAAAATCATGGAAAATTATTGTCTTATGGCAACAAAACAAAAACCAAATGTTGAACGAGCATTGAACACTTTCACTGAAATAGTAGTGGGTGAGGTTAGTAACCTGTCTCATTTCCTCAGTCTTCTGATCATACCTTTACTTTTTTTAACTAGTCTCACAGTCTACATTCACGAATAGTTGCATCTGATTGTGCTATCCGTTCTAAGTTGTTTTTTCTTCTCCTATTAAGGATTATTTGAAATAAAATTTTAAAAAGCAACACTGAAATAATTTAGAAATTTTCATCTGGATTGCATATTCATAACTGAACTGAATGCTAATATTGACAGTTACAGAAATGTGAATAGGCTGTTTTGTTTGAGCTACTGGGTTTGCTTTTTAATTCTAAGTCTTGCCAGCACTGTGCCTGATGATACAAGTCTGTACAGTACCTTCATTCTGTAAGCAAAAATAATTAAATATAACCTGCCTTAATGTATGTCATGGCAATTCAACAGAATTTAGATTCCAGGGCAAGTTTATCCATCTGCTTAAAATCATCCTTATAATGGAAATATTCATTAGTTTGTAGCTACTTGTAGTCATTACCGTTACTATTACCCAGCATCTTTCAACAAATTTTATTTAAGCACACATAGACACATTTAGTCCATAGGAATGCCAAGAAATACTTGAGTTACTGCTACCCATTAGTTGTGTGTTAAACTAATCCTTGGCTGAGCTGAGTATGCTGCTAGTTGTCTTGTGTGTAAGGCAAGTCTGGGAATCACACACAAGGTTTCCCTCTGTCTTCAGTACCAGCTCCTCAGTCCTGCTTAGAACTGATCTGTGGTCCTGTGAATACTGAATGTTTTTCACGGGGTGACACAGTTCCAGCAGGAAGAGTGTTGGAGTCTATTCAGTCTTCTCGGTTGCATTAAATATACAGTTTTAATCTTTTCAGACTTCATCTTTAGGGAAGCATGCTAGATGTGACCTTTGAGGGAGGGGGGATAAGCTGATGATTATGTAGAAGAGCAGATTTTGGTGGTGGTATTTTTTTTTTAAACCCAGTATGGCAGTCCTGTTTACAGCACAACCCTGCAAAGAGGTGTAGAGGCAGAATATCTGTAGTGAGCCAGGAACACAGAGGCAAGAGGAAGCTGCTTAACAAAACCACACTGCATTTAGGAAGTATTTTCAGGATGTGAGCACCATTCTCATTTATACCCCATGCTAATAAAGGCAGGATTTTTAAAATTACACTTTCTCCTGCACTTATTTGAAGCTCTTGCATAGAATGGTGGCTTTTGAGAATCCTGTTTTGTTCTGCGTAGCTTTTGGATATCATTTTTAGGAGCTGTGCACCAAATAATGAGAATTGGTGTCCCTGTTGCTGACATTTGACAGGTACTTCTAAAAGCAGAGAATACCATTTGTATTGCAATTTCACCTGAATTTAGTTTCCACCTGAAGTATTTATTTGTGTATCAGAAGGATAAATCTCAGTGTTATCAGAATGTTTATTGTTGAGATTAAATACTTTCTGCTTTCAACATTTGTTGAGCCTGAAGAATTTGGTTTGGACCCAAAAATTATATTCACCCTCTTAGTTACTTAACATGATGTTTATCATGATTGGGCTTATAGAGATAATCACATTGCTAGATGGAAAACATGCAAGATTGAGTGTTCTGTCTATATTTTCTGAGATGTAGCTTTTAGTTTAGTTTTCAACGGAAGAAGCTTAATTTTTAAAAAATGTTAAAAGCAAAATAAAACCACCAACAACTATGCTTTTTATGACAGAAGGACCATGTACCAGCCCTTTTGGGAATGGCAACAGCCTACATGATCTTGAAACAGACTCCACGAGCCAGAAATCAGTTGAAACGGATTTCAAAAATGAGCTGGAATCCCATTGATGCAGAGGAGTTTGAAAAGAGTTGGCTTCTGCTTGCAGATATATATATTCAGTCTGCAAAATATGATATGGCAGATGAATTATTAAAACGATGCCTTCGTCATAACAAGGTAAATGAATACACATTGAAAGTAATCTCAGTAACCTTCTAATTTAATTTGTCTAAGTGTCTAATTTCCCTCTGAAACAGGATTGTCAAATGTATTTATTTTTCCAGTTGCTTGGTACTTAACTTCTTAATGAGAAATAGACCAAAACAATTGTATAAAGGTGCGTATTCTTCATTTTTCTCTTGAAAATATTTTTCCTATTGGCAACAGATAACAGAAGCTGTTCACAGTAAGGGCATCTGGTAGTTAGAATTCTGCTTATTTTTGTAATTTTTTTCCTGCATTATGTACTATATGCAAGATTTATTTACGAATTACCATATCTTTCATACTTTTATTATGAATTTAAATCTATTCAAATCCATTCGAAACCTGGTCTGTGGGAGGTGTCCCTCCCCATGCCAGGGAGTTGCAGCAAGATGATCCTTAAGGCCCTGAAACCATTCTATGATTTTCATGTGAAGCAATGATGTTTGTGGAAGGTACAGCAACTCTCTGTCTGGAATTTAAAGGCAGCTGCTGGATGTTTATTATTAACTGAGAATTATCTACAGGGTTCCTGAAGGCTCTAATTATTTTTGAAGGAGAGTGGCAATGTTATCTGGGAGGAACTCTGTACTTGACTTGGAGTGACTCAGGAAGATCCATTCATATTACTGATTGTTTTAAACATTATGTTGTCATCAAAGTTAGTACAAGTATCACTTAAGCTTTTTAGCTGTCCAGATGAGAAGTATTTAAGCAATGAATTACAGAATTGCAATATAGTTCTGGTTTGAAAAGACCTTTAAGATCATCTGATGGTCCAACCATTAACCTAACTCAACAAACCATTAACCTAACTCTAGCAAGTCCAGTGCTTAAACCACGTTCCTAAGTACCACATCTGTATGTCTTTTAACAACCCCCAGGGATGATGATTCAACCATGTTGCTGAACAGCCTATTCCACTGTATAATTACTCTTTCAATGAAAAGGTTTATCCTATATATATATTAGCTTACCTAAATAAAATTTTGAATTAATATTTATATTTTGCAGTCATGCTGCAAGGCTTATGAATACATGGGATATGTAATGGAAAAGGAACAAGCATATGAGGACGCAGCGGCAAACTACGAGATGGCCTGGAAATGTGGGAACCAAATGAATCCAACAATAGGTATGTGTATATTACTGATCCATGTGATTTCAGGCACCACAATAGGAATAAAACAGCTACCCTCTGCTGGAAAGATTGCTTTTCATTTTGAATAGAGCATCAATGGTTTTCCTCACATAAAAAACTCAGATGTTTAAATGTGCACTTAACGGTCAACCTGGAAAGCCCTTGTGGCAAGTAGTAGCAGTTTTATGATACTTCAGATACTTTCTGCTTACAATTTTAGTACGAGGTTTGATTTGAAATAGTTTTAGTTTGCTCTTAGTGAATAACTTCCTCTGCAATTACAGTATTAATTTTTAATAAAGTATTTCTAGTAATGTAGTGTGAACTGTCTACATTAGAGAACCTTTTATAATAATCAATATATATCTGATGGTGGCAGATCATGGATTTAATTATATCATTTTGATAATCAGACAGATTACCTGTTTATATGAATAAGCTTATATATGTAAGTAAGGATTTAAAAATAAATTTTCTAAATGTCTTTAAATGGTTTAAAAAAGATGGTGAACTGAAAGCGTGGCATTCTATTCAAGTACCGGTGTGGATGGTTAATTGAAGTCTGCATTAAGCTGTCACATTTTCAACTATTTTAATGTAGAAAACCCTTTCTGAAATGGATACGTAGGATAAAATGCCCGTTCTGACTTGAAATGTAGATTCTGTCTCTAGGTCCCAAGGCTGTTGGCTTAGACAAAGTCTGTTCCAGGTTTTAGGCTGTGCCTCAAAATACATATTATTTGCAGTTTTTAATCTATGGTCATTTTTTGTGCCCTAGGGTGTTTTTATTTTGTCTTAAAGTGAGATACCTTTTGGCATCAGCTGGAAAACCTGTGGTTTTTTGAACAAGATTGTAACTGTCAAGCCTATGAAAAAATTAGGTTGGTCAAAACAGAAAGAAGACTTCTTCAAAACAGAAATAAAAATGATTGATACAAATCTGACTTAGACTGTTGGGGATGCAGTAATTTTACTAGTTATTCCTGTACCTTTAGAGTGGAATTGAACAAATTATTAAATCATTTGGCGTCTAGACAAGAGAATGCTTCAGTGAAACCAAAATGTGGAGCAATCTTGCATACAAAAAATGAGAGCATGATATTGAAATTACTGTGTGCCTATTTTTTTCTGGTTTTGCATACAGCGTTGTGAGAATCAGCATGTACTAAAACTAAAATTATCAAACTGCGTCTGGCAAGTAAAACTGTCTGGCCTGTTGTCAGATTTGTTGTACTCATTTGCTAGTGAGGATAAGTTCATTAGTGAAAGACTCAAAATTTTAAATTTTGGAAATTGTATGCTCATAACCTTTTTTCCCTCTATTCTGATTTTTGTCTGGGCTCATATGCACAAGCTATACTTATGTTGAAAGTATCAGCCTGATAAGTGGCTATGTGACTTTGTGATTCCATGTGATTTTTTTTTTTTTTAACTTTATTTTATCAGTAGTCTGCTGATACTGGAACTTAATTCCCTAGCTTTTTATTGTTACCCTGATTTTTTGATTTTTTGATTTTTTTATTCTTTTGTCCCTTAGTAATGGAATTGGAACAGTGTATTGTAGGTCACAGTGAGAAAACTGTGGGGTGCCATAATAATTGAAAGAGGACAGCCATTATATATTGTCTGTAGTAACACATGCTTTCCAGAATAATATCTCCTTTTGATTCAAACATAGCTAGCAGTGTGTAAAGGACTTTAATTTACTGCCTGAAGTGACTCAGTAGAAATTTTGATCTCTGCAGGCTTAGATGAGAGAATACCAGAAACCAAATATAACCATTTTAGGAACATACAGTGACCAAAATGAAGTTGAATGTGGTGTTTTCATTATTCAATACAGATACTAAAATTGTCACCTTGTTTCCTCCTTTTTACGTACAGGATACAAGCTGGCTTTCAATTACCTGAAAGGGAAGAGATATGTTGATGCAATCAATGTTTGTCATAAGGTAGAATTTGCATATGTACTTAACACTATCTGCTGTAGCAACTCATTTACATAATTATCCTGGTTTTATGTTGTTGAATTTACATTTCTAAATATATGGTTTAATGTCAGGAAGACACCCTATTTAATAAGTTTGATTAAATTCAATATCTTCTTAATAATCTGCTTAATCCTGAGTTCTCTGGCCACCAGGCAGATAAGAGATAAAGTAACTGACTATCACATGTGAAACCTTTTTGAGTGGCACCCTCTTTGGCCCTGTGGTTGCAACTTGATAAATCCACACAGAAGTATAGCTGAAGAAGTTTATCAAATGTTACTATTGGAAGACACTGTTAGAAAGTAACTTCCAGTATTAACTGTGTATAGTCTAAACATAAAAAAACATTGAAAACAGATAAAAAGCCATAAAAAAGCAGATATAGATAAGAGGAAGGGCTGCTATCATATGAGCAGAGCAAGCATTATGAATTTGTAATTAGTAATATTAACAATGAAATAAAGTATATTTACTCCTTTGTGGAGAAATAAAGATAACTGAAAAAGGAATAATTGAATGAAAGGATATGGAAAAGGAGAGAAGGGCAAGATGAAGTGTACAGAGTATAGTAAGAAAGACCCTGAGGGAAGGAAAACATAAGGGCAGTTTGTCTTTGCAAATAAAGTATACTGAAAACCTTGGAAGTGTCTCCAGAGGTCAGCGTTTTGAATGCTTGCATTTCACACCACGCAGAGGCTTTAGCCCTTGATCCCTGTGTCTTTCACACCAAGGTGACAGCGCAGCATGAAAGGGAAATAAGGTGTCTTTAATAAAGCTGTGCTTGACATGATAGCCTTTGGCTTCAGTTAAATATTTATGCATTCTTAAAACAAACTTACCATGTTGGTTTAGTTTTAGAACTTGTAAGCTCAGTGATGAACTTCTGCGTTCTTTTGTCTTTTGACAGGTCCTTGGAGCACATCCAAACTATCCAAAGATCAGAAAGGAAATACTGGACAAGGCCCGTGCATCACTAAGACCGTGATATATGTATATCTATATCTATATATATATATATTGCTTGTTTAATCAGACTTTGGAAAATATGAATGAAATGCAGCCCTGACAGACCATATCAGCATAAAAGCATTAGGAATATGATTAACATAATTATACTAGGGATCTGGACTATTTTCAAGAAAAACTTGCAGCCTTGAAAGTAGTTGTATTTTTTTAATTCAGGAATGAGTACTGATTACATGTGTGCTATGTAAAGTGACATCCAGCCTAATAAAAAAGTTTTATCAGCGTTATAAAAATATTTTTCACCATATAACTCCGTATTTTCTTTTGTTGTTCATTTGAAATAGCACTAAAACCAACAGCCTATCCTCTCCAGTGCAGGTGCATTAATATGCTAGATTTCAGTTTGTGTAAACTATTTATTCATAATTACAATGTGATGTTTATTACTACAGCTGTATATCTAAAGTATGTTTTTCATTATTACAGAAATTACAAGCATGTTTTGTTTTAATCTTGAAAACCCAACTATATACATGCTAATATATATACTATGTATACTATCAGTATACATACCAATATATTCTTCATGATTTTTTAAATTTCTAATGAAAATCTAATATTTAAAAATTTAAAATTAAGACCTTGTGTAAATAATGAGTAAAGGCTTTTTTACAGATCATGCAAGCCTTACACAAAATTAATTTTCTACTCCCACTGTCTGTTATACACCTGTCAGATTTCCATGAAAAGAAATGTTTGGTGTGTTTAGTCTTCCAACATTGTATGTGTAGACAGTACAGTTATATGTACAGAAGTTAGCACTCATTTTTTTAAATCCAAATAAAACATTATTCTGGAGAAATAATTCTGATTACAGGGGATTATGATTGTGTCTCTGATGTAGAATATACCTGAATGAGAGGTAGAAAAAGATCAAGAAGAGGCAGAATCTTTGAAAAAATGCATGCCAAACAGAAAACACTGTTACACTGCTGTATATGGTTTTCAAACAGCATCTGATGTTGTATGTATTTGACTATAAAACAATGTTTTGGCGTGAAAAGAGAATTCATAATACTATAGTGATTATGTTTCTAAAATTACCAGCTTCAGTTTCCTCTCTAGGTAACTTTAGCTTTTTTTGTTGACACTGTGTCAAGTTACTTTTATTTGCTATTTTGTTTTATTCTTTGAGACAACTGAATGCTAAGACTAGAAAAGGGAGTCTGGACACAAACATTTCTGATCTTTCTTATCAGTAACTGGGTGCTTGAGTGCTGTATCGTAGGTGACTTTAAAGCCTTGCTTCTTGAATAGATTGACAGGCATCGCTTATGCAATGATGCTGCCTGCTGGTGGCTTCCAGGCTCTGCATTCCAGTTAGTATTGAGCTGTTGGGCAGCTAAACTAAAACTAACAGATGTGTCTCAGGACTTTAACACTTCCACAGGATTTGTGTGATTATTAGAATTGAGAAAAGATCCAAATACGCAGCTTCTCCTTCCCTGGAGAATGTTGAAACTTAGGCTGTAGCTTTATCCCTTCTGTTTGAGCACTGCCACTCAGCGCCTGCAGAACGGGACCAGGCACGGGACAGGCTCCCTGTTTGTTGCCTGCAACTGGTGCAGCATGAGAGAACTCTGAGGAAGATAATTTAGGAGACTGGAGAAAAACTGGTGGTAGGGGAGAGAACATGGAAGGATCCTGAAAATGTTGAGGCTGGAGGGAGCTCTAGGAGAGCTGGGCTATGTAGAATTCATAGTAAACTATAAATTATTAAACTCTACTGGTTTGTTTTGGTTTTTTTCACTACTAACAAACAAATACATAGGCCTTGTCAAGGCTGTTTCTCTTAAAACAGCATTTCTTTGTGCACACCCCTATTCATATAGCATCAGTGGGGTTTTGCTCACTCAGCATTAATAATATTTAGAATACTATTTAGCATTAGTATAATATTTATATTTATAAATATTATAATATTTATAAGTTTGAAATAAAAACACTTGGGTAAGATGTTTTCAAAAAAGGCAAGACTGATCTGCAACTACATCTACATTGGTTTGTTTTTATCATGAACATAAGACAGACTTTACCCTTTCGTAAGATGCTTGACAGATTAGGTCATGACAATAATAAGATACAGAAATTGAACTTTTTGTGGCTAACTTTTGGTGAAGAGCTTTATTTATATACCATGCAGGTAAAATATTTCTGAAGCCACATTAGCCATCTTGACCATATCTAGCCACTACCATCTTTTTTTATAGGTGGGGTCTTGAAGAGTGCAGATGAGGCACATCTGTGGACTACAATTAAAAACCAATGTTGGCTATAAGTACTACTTTAGAGAAAATCTTGCTTTAATATAGTGTTCACAGAAGAAATGACCTTTCCATTTCTCTTTTGGTTTATGTAAGCCAATTTAAGTTTTCCTGTCTTTACTAAATCTTTTACATTATTTGCAGAAGAAATCTCTTTGTTTCTTTTTACTCCAGCTAGTTGAAACTGTTAATTTCAGCTTTCATTCTGGTTTTACAATTTCTTATTCTAAAAATGCACGTCCTGGTAGCTTTTTTAAGCCCCTTTCTTAATAAACGGTTTTGAATGGAGGAGACTCCTGGGATGGAGGGGAGTCAGTAATGCTGATTTCAAAGAGCTGCAGTCTTTAGTGTGGTGTTGCTTAGCAACCCATCTTCCAGTTTTGTCTTTGGTGAATAAAAGAGGATAGTGAAGCTGTGGTTTCTATTGATTCATTCACTGAAACTGGAAATGTAAGCATCTTGTAGCTATAGCAACATAAGCCTTAGGTTTCTCTTCCTCTCTCTCATCCCCTCTTTCCTCTGCAGGTACAGAATGCCTAGAATATCTTCTAGAAGATATGTAAACATTTTTTGTATCAATACATTGTAATTAACTACTGCTTTTTTCAGATCTGACCAATACTAGAAAGATGATCTAGAAGTACCATTAATTAAAATAATTAGTGTAACTAGCTAAAAGTGATTAATTATAATTTAATAATAATTCAGTGAGATTTCTGTAGAAAAAAACAGAGTTTTTTGCATTTTTTTCCATTTTTGGACTAAGTTTGACAATCGTGAGTAATTTCTCAAATGTGGCTACCACAATTTTTAGAAAGGCTTGTAAATCAGGCAGCTCAGGTTTAGTAATCTAAACCTTTGTCTTGTTATCCATTAAATGAGTGAGTAGCTTTACAAACATAATACTTTAAAAAGTTTATAGTGTTAGAGGATTTGTTGAAATTTTTCTGAACTATCTTTGAAAGTGGTCCAGGAAACACTAAGGGGAAGTTCTGATAGTGGGACTAGATTTTGACTCTTTGGAAGCTGATCATAAAAAGCTCGTTTGTGTGTTTCCTTTACAATGCTGAACAGGGAAAAAAAAAAAAAAGGAAAAGAAACTAAGAAAAGAAATGCACTAGCAAGTATTTCTCCATCATCTTGTGACTGTGCCACTTTTTAATGTAAAACCACTCTTTTGTCAGTTTAGGCTCCTTACAACTATGTTTTTGTGGGTTTTTTGGGTTTTTTTGGGTTTTTTTTAACATCAGCTTGCCTTTAAATGTTTAAAATTTGACTGTTACTGCAAAAATCACATGCCTTTATCTCTCCTAAAACTTGTTTTGGTAATTATGTGTCATGAAGTCAAGCAAATGGTCTAACTACTTCTTGTTCTGAAGTAGTGTGTTTTGTTTGGGGTTCTTTTAAGGAATCTGTATTCCTGCTAATGCAGGCTTTATTGTGGAAAACAGCTTTTAAAACTTTCACACTTGAATTTTGTTCTACAAAAAGTTGAATACTGACTTTGTATGTCTCAGGTGATGTGGGTACTTGTTGCAGTTAAGGCCTCAGCTTTCAAAGGCTTGAGGAAGGATTTTAACATGCTAGAAATAACAGAACACAGTAATTGTGATTGATGCGGATCTAAATCTTTGTTAAGTGTTCCTGGGGATAGCGAATTCAATCATAAAATAGTTGTATATTACCACTATTTTGCTCACTGCTGTAGAATCAGTCTCACTACTGCTAACTTGCCACATATTTGCTGAACAGCCTTAGCTACCTGCAGTTCAGCAAGCTGAAAATCAGACTTTCAAGTGGCTGGGCTGAGACTGTAATTGTGCTGGTTTTATTTGAAAGTTGGGAAAAAGAGAGACTACTACGCTGTACTGAGAGAAGTTAGGAGCAAACTTTGTGCAATTGGACTTTTCTTACTCTCACCAAAATTAGAACATGCTCTTAGCGATTTTGTCTGTCCCTCGGGGACAGTTGGCATTGGAAAGGAAGGGAGCTCAGTGTGATTCCCTTTCTCCCAAACTCTGATCTCACCTCTGAGGGATTGTGTGTTCTGTTTCCCAGCAACGTGAGCTGGGACTGCTTGGTCAACCACGTCCCACACGACACGACACAGCACTGAGGTGACTGAAGAAAAAAAAAACAACCCAACCCAAACCCGAGTCCCAGCCGCCCGCGGAGCTGCTCTAACGCAGTCTGTAATCCTTGGGTGTTAGAGCACGCACGGAGTCTCCGAGGGTCCCGCCCCGCCCCATCTCCGGTGCCGCTGCCTTCCCGGTGCCCCCGGGCCCCCCTCGCCCCTCCTCGACCCCTTCCCAGCGCGCGGCCCCCGCACTCCGCCGGCGGCAGCGGCCTCGCGCACCTGGGCGCCAGGTGAGGGCGGGGCCGCGCGCAGGCGCAGGGCCGCCCGCCCGCGCGCACCTGGCGGCCGCGGAGCGGAAGCCGCAGCCGCGCTCCCGGCTCCGGTCTCCTCGCGCCGTGGGCGGCCCGGCGGCTGGGGCGGAGGCGGCGGAGGGCGCCGGGCTCGCCCTGTGCCGGCGGCGCCTGCAGCGGGCAAAGCGGCTGCTGCCTCTCCCGCCGAACGAGGTGAGTGGGGGAGCCTCGGGGAGGGGTGCGCTCGCTGGCCTCAGGGGTCCCCGCGCGGCTCCGCTCCTCCTTGGCGAGGGGCCGCGGCGGAGCCGCTCCTGGTGCCGCTGCTCCCCCGTTCACCGCCGACCATCCGGGTGCCCCCGGTGCGGCGGGGACACGGCGGGCGGGAGGGAGTCGTGCCGTGGGGCAGAGGTCCTGAGGCAGACGGGGGACCGGGGCCTGCCCGGAGGATCCCCCTCAAGCGCTCCCCTCGCGCGCTCCCCCAGCCACGCTCGTTCTCACGCGCCGCGGGCTGCGTCCCCTCAAACCCCGCAAGGCTGCCGGCACCAGGGGCCTTCCCGGGGTCCGGGGACAGCCCAGCCCGGCCTGCCCCGCGCTGGGCAGGCGTGAAACCGGGCGAGGAGCTCAGGCTGCGGCTAAGGGTGCCGCTGGCAGCTGGGCAAACAGACCTCCGGGAAGTTCTGGGCACCAGCCGGATGCGCTGCTCAAGCCAAAAGTATTGACCGAGGGAGGTGTCTCTTGCCACGTACAGATCTCGCCCAAGTATTTGGCCACAGTGCTCCGCTGATTTGGTAACAGCAGGGTGATAGGTTCTTTGTGTACGTTGCCAGTTTCCCTCTGGTATATTTCATCCTATATGAAGTGCTCTGAAGTTACCGGATTCTCTCTTCTCCGGTAGTTTGATTGTCTTCGTTCAGCACAGCAGGCGTTAGTGCTTCAAATCTTTTCTCGACTCTGCAGAATTGACAAGAAAAATTAATTGTAGCATGCATAAACCTTAGTTTCATGAGTATAATTTTTAAGTTCATGTAAAACACACTTGTATTAAGTATTTATTAATAAATGTTTTTATTAGCTTGATTAAAATATCTTATAAAAATATGGATTTTATATATGCATTTTAGTAGTGTTTTACACATCACTCTTCTGTCACAAGGCAACAACTTCTGTTTAAACATAATTTAACTGGAAGTTACGTTGTTCTGTTTGGCGACTAAAGCCAGTGCTGTGCTTCTGAGCTGAGCTAAAGAGTTAAACGCTGAGACAGAGCAGCCAATTTATGGCTTTTGGTTTCCTTTTTTAACTAGGTTTGCTCAGTGGGCTGGTCAGTATCGCATCCACTATTATAATCTCAAAGCTTCTCAACAGCATAGTAAAGTAAAAATTAAGTTAGTTACAGAGAGATCAAGTTACTATTTTTGTTGTGCTGTGGGAAGGAGCAGAAGACCAGTTTTCCTCCTCCTGGTAACTGCTATTGCCGTTTAACTTTGCTCCTTTTTTTTTATGGTGGGGCAATACTAGTGACAGCCAGGGTATCTTGGCTTGTGTCAAAAGAGGCACAAGATATATTTGCCCTCCCTGTGACATTTCCCCACAGTCTGCAACTCTAGGTGACAAACTGCATTGCTTTGAGGTGTTCCTTTTTGCTTAGCATAAATTTGTTGCCTGATCTGTCTGTTCCAAGAGCTGGTATGTAGCACAGAGCTTCCCTTTTCTGCAGATCTGATGTGGAGACTCATGTTCATAATACGAATTGCTGATCAGGTGCCTGCTGGCACTGATGAATGTCTCCTCTTAATCTATTAATTTCTGTGTTTCTTCTTGAAGATTTAAAAGTGTCTCAAGTTTCTAGACCATGAAGTGCTAGATTTTGTTCAGTCGTGTAATGCACAATCTTAATCACTTGCTGTGTGTCTTCTGCTTGTCTGCTATTGTCTGCTTTTTCCTAAGATTTGCTGGTATCACATGTCATGGGAAATAGTTCTGCTTACAGAGAGAAATCCCACTGAAAAAACTACTGACAGTGACTTTGTAATGCTGCGGTCAAATGAGTGTTGTTAGGCAAGATTAGTTAGCAGTGAAATGTGGCTGTAGAGAACTGGTCAAGTGAGGAGAGAAGGGAAGCAAGGACACCTTTGGAAGATTCCAACAGATTAGTTTAGCAGTCACTGACCAAATAAATGTCAGTTAATCTCAAAAAATCCACTAGGAGACTTGCTTTCTTTACACTTATTTAAACAACTTGGAAATTTAAGGCCAGCTAGCATGTAAAACTGATTTCAAATCCTGCACTTAATATTCAGATGCTTTTGGTATCTGAAAAACATTATTATAATCAGGAGAACAATTTCCCTTGCTGATGGTCGAAGGATTGCTTTCTGGTGCTTTGGTGAAAATCAGACACTAATCCCTTCTCAGTGAAAACAGCACTTAACAGCAGCTATGGTGCTTGCTTGTCATCATGGCATTTTTAGGGACAGTCTAAAGTTACTTTTAACAGAGGCCAAAACCAATCTAGCCAGTAAAAATAAAAAGAAGAAGAGCTGAGTGAAATCTAAATTGAAGTAGGGTTCGGAGCATGCTTATTGACAGAACTGTAAAATTAAATCATAAATATTTTTCCTTATAATATATGGTTACTGAATCTTAAAATACAGTATCTCTTGTCACAGGAACTATTTCCTGCCTATCATGTACAGTGCTTTGTTGTAGAGAAATAGTAGTTGTGCTCATTTCAGAAGAGTTTTTATAAGCTCTGCAATACACTACAGTACATAGAAGGAGGATTCTTTGTTATTTCTTTTTTAATCTCAAAGACACTGCTGAAGAAGATAGTCTACAAAGTTGTATTCTATCTGTGTTCTGTGCTGCTGCTGCCCTGAATTTATTCAGTCTGTTCTGTTACCATCCTAGCATACAGCTTCTGATTTTTCTGTAATAATCATTGGGGCAGATTACATCCAGTCTTTGCTAGAATAATTTGGACCCTTAATGTTTCTAAAACCAAGACCCAGGAACTGAAAACATTCAGTATTCCTCTTGCAACTTCTTTTTTTTTCAGGAGAGGAATCACATTTCTACTGTCTGAGCTTCAAAGAATGTACCCAAAGGAACAGTATCTGGGGTTTATGAATCTGTTTCTTTTAGTTACCTGTGCCCTATCTAGCAGTGTATTCAGCCGAAATTCTTAGTGGGCTAAATAGGCAAGTGTGTTTCATTGCAAGTTCAGAGACAAACTAGACAGCTGATTCTGTTTATTCTTTTTATGTGAAGCCTTAATCTTTAACTTCTATACATTTCCATATATAATTTGCTCCTTTACTTAAGGTAATATTGTGCTAATATTCTTGTATTCAGTAGCAGAGTTGGCAACTTTAAGCAACTATGTTCATTTCCCCCATGTCTAAAGTGCTTTTGAACATGTGAATGAATGACTGTGAGGAGAGCCTTTGTGCACCAAATTTAGCCAAACCTGTATGTAAATTCAGTCCAAACTAGACATTTCTTAGTCTGTCACAAGAGGTGGCAATGCAACTAAATGTTCTTCTGGGATGTACTTCTAGGAAGTGTAAGTGGTTTTATTCTGTTTAATTATTTGCTGGTAGGAAAAAAAAACCCCATGATTTCCATTGTGGTAAGACTAGACTACCACTTACTAAAATGCTTATTTCTGTAGTTAATGTTTTAGTAGCAATACATGAATACCAACACATTGGTAGTCATGCAAAGAAAACAAAAAGCCCTGTCTGGAGTTTTAGATTCAGAAAGACCAGTGGTGAAAGTGGCATTTAATGCAAGTAAAGTATCCCAATGTGTGTAATCATGGATCTTTGGCAGACTTGAGATAATTTGGTGAGAACAGCTGATCACGAGTGTCAGGTGTGTTGTTGGTTTTATTCCCTGAAGAATTTTGTCAGTATTTCTATTCACACACCTGCTTTCTGATTAAAGGAACTTTCAAGTCTTGCTGAAGATACATTATATTTAGATAATTAAAATAGACAATCTTTTTATTGTGACTAACTCTGGAGTAAAAGAGAAATTAGATAAAGGGTGAAGCAAAGTTGTGTAGTTAAATAGTTTTTATTAGAATAATTCTTAATGTTATGTTATTTTTTCCCTATTTTTATCTTTAAAAACTACTTATCTTAAGTATTTTTTTAGTATTTTTGAGGTGTTATTTATATTATGTTCCATAGGCTATATTCTCAGGAAATATTTGAAACCTATTTGTCACTCAGATAAAAGTTAATTTTAAAAATTTAAAAGAAAATGTTTTAAACAAAACACTTATGTCAAGTATGCTGTTAGTAGTAACCCCAAAAATTTCTCCTATGTACATGGTCTGAAAGAATTTCTGTTGATTTGTGTTATCTTGACATTTCGTTGTTTGGATTTTGGTTTGTTTTTTGTTTTTAATATTGTCTACAGTGTTGTTCAGACCAAGCTAACAAAAAGTCAAAGTTGTCTGCATGTTGGCTGCTGCAGTGAGGCTTTTTTGTAAGCCAGAATTTTTGTCTACAGTCTGACATCAGAGTTAGTGGGTGGCATAATGTAACATAGACTGTGCATTGAATTCACACACTACCCATGTGATGTGGTTTGACGCAGAGTGGCAGCTGCTTTTTGGCACGTATTAGGGGACTTCCGTAGGATGTGTTAGTTTTTCTTCTTTAAAAAATAATCTCTATATCCAGATTATGAAGTTTAGGGCTAATCATTTCAAAGTGCTGTAAGAATCCAGACATCTATTCATGAAAATAATACTAATGAATAGAAGATTAAACACTTTGCTAAAAAGTTGCCTCAGGGAGTGTAATCATGCCACATATATGCAGCAAGTCCTGGAGGATGGAACAGTAGCTTGGTCTCTGCTTACTGACATTGCTATGCCATAAAAATGTAAGAGGCATTTATGGTGAATAAAGGTTTTATTTCTGCCTACAAAAATTACCTTGGTAAATACCCTAAGGAGCATAAAACTTTCATGACGAAAGTTGTTAGGACAAAGTAGTTTGGGTTCTGGAAACTGCCACTCCTTTGTGCAAAAAAATAGCTCATTGTAAGCAGTATCCCTGTAAGATACTCTGTCAATAAAGCTACAGTCAGCATTTGTCTATATCAAAGAGTTTGCTGTATGTTTGTGGCAAAGAAGCCAAGTTTGTCTACCTCACTTCTGCTGCAAATACTATCCTAAGACTATCCTTTAAAAAGAAACTTCACTTGCACTTATTTCTCTGCACAGCATGTGCTCTGTATGCTACTGTACTATAGCCCACATTGCAAGGGTTAAGCTGTGCTGCTCTGCTTGTACAACCCACTCAATCAGGTGAGTTGTGTTTTCATTTCTAGGGACACACATTTCTCTTCTGTGTTACTGCAGGCTGCTGTAGTTCGGCCTGACCAGCATCCAAAACAAGGAAATACGTTGTCAAAGAGAAGTCAGTGTGTATTCAGATAAAAGAGAATATAGTTACACAGGAAACCAAATTTTGAAGAAATTGCTATATATTCTTGGTGGCTCAATAGATCTGCTTCTGTTCTTCAATGCTTTATTTGTCTGAAGATGAATGTATATAAAGCACAGATAATACAAGAAATATTCTAGATATATTTTAGATACCTTTAGATATTGGGGATACCTTAACTTTTGTGAAGTATGAGTATTCTAAGGATTTGTGTCCTGCCAGATCATTAAAGCATAAAAGAGACAGTCAGAAATACTTGCTTCAAATTCTGATTTAGTTCTCAAATATAAGCATAATTCCTGTGTAAATCAATGTTGCTATATAGAATTAACTTTAATCTCTCTTTTCATGACATACCATGCATACCATTGTTCATTAATGCTTAACCATTCTTTTATCATGGACAAAGTTAAGTCTCTTCACCAAGAAGAAGAGGGCTAGAGGAAGTTGGAAAACATCTGCTGCTTGTTTCGTTATATATAAGAAATTTAAGGACAACAACATTTGGAAACAAATCAACCAGTGCTAATACCCCTCTCCCAGGTGTTTGCCCAGTTGACCAATGAATGCTTCTTGGATAAAGAGTTGCCAAACAACAAATTAAGAAAAAAAATTATCTCTATGTGAGGAAGACATATGTATATTGCTTATTGATTCCTAAGCTTTAAGATTTACAAGTATCATATGGGCTTGTGCATGGTGCACTGAGAAAGAGGAGCATGATTTTCTTGAATCTTGGTTAACAGGTCGCAGTCAGTGTAGACTCAGAGCCAATGCAGTTTTAAAACTTAGCAATGGCAGTTTTACAAGTTACGGTCTTCTTGCTGGGTGCTGATCTGAACATGTGCTTTGTGTTTTACATTGTTTATTGCATTAACGTGGCAAGGTTGGGAGGAAGAGATGACTGCAAGGGTAGCCTCTGTGAGAAGAGACATGGGGCTACCCTCCCCCCTCCTGCTGGACACAGCTGGTTCCAGCCATCTCTAAAACCAACCCACTGCTGGCCAAAGCTGAGCCACCCAGTATAGTAGGTGGTGTCTCTGTGATAAGGCATTTAAGAAAGGGTCAAAAATGCTACACAGGGAGAGGGGAGTGAGAAAAATGTTAGTTAACAACCATGCAGCTACTTCAAGTTCAGTGATTAAGGAGTGGAGGAGATGTTCCAGGCACTGGAACAGGTATTCCCCTGAAGCCTTTGGAAAAGGCAGGTGAAGAAGGTATTTTTCTTCAGCCCGTAGAGGACCACAGTGAGACAGATATCCATACTGCAGTATGTGCAGGACCTCGTGCTAGAGCAGGTGGATATGCCTGGATGTTGCCCGTGCAGCAGCAAGATGTTGGCAGGAATTGTGACCATGGATGACCCATGCTAGAGTAGTTTTTGTGGAAGTAATGTGACCTGCAGAGAGGACCTTTGCTGGAGCAGGAGGAAAGTGTGAAGTGGAAGGGGTGGCAGAGACTGTTACAAGCTGACTACAACCCTAATTTCTCCATCCTCTCTATACCACTTGAGAGAAAAAGATGGAAGAGTTGTGAACAAAGTAGTGAAGCTGAGCCTGGGAAGGTGGTTTTACTTTTGTCTTTATTTCTTACCACCTTACTCTGTTTTTAATTGGCAATAATTAAATTCATAATCCTTCAGTCTGCTTTTTTCTGTGGCAATTAAGTGGTAAGTGATGACACTCTCCTCAGCATAACACGTGTACTTTTCTGTTTTTTTTTCTCCCTGCTGTCATGTTGAAGAGGGAGAGTGAGAGAGTGGCTGTGAGGGTGTCTGGCTGCCAGCCAGTATCAACCCACCAGCCATTTAGAGAAAACAGTGTATTTTAATTCACCAGCGGGGCAGTTTGGTGGATTGGTTGCACTCCTTTCACCAGGAAAGGAAGTTTTGATTCTTAATCTTGTGGTGCTTAAGTACAAATTAAGTAGTACAAATTGTAGTACAAATTAAGCACTAAAGTACAAATAAAGCACTAAAGAAAAATAGGAAAATAACCTGTGAGGCAGAAGTGGACTGAGTATTTTTAATGGATTTTTTTTAAATTTGGTGAGCCTAATAATAAGAAGAATTCCACGTTCTTATAACAATAGCTCTATGCTAAATCTACAATAGTTTGAATGTATGGGGTTTTTAAAAAGTGGTGACATAAGCTTTGTAATAAGCTATAATGTGAACAAATCTGGGTGCTTAACCTATCTTGGAAATTCCTTAAGAAAACCAAGTGAGGTTCTTTTCTGTTTTCTGTAAGTCATCTGTTCCTGATCATATGTTATTCCAATTAAGAAATGCAGAATCTGCTTGTATTTCAAAGGATGAAATAGTAAAGTAAGTTTTTTTGCAGGTCAATAGTTAGCAAGTGGGAATTAACTGTGGCTTTTATCTAGATGCTGGTTATTTCTTAGTTCACATTTTTACACAAAAATGAAGCTGTTCAGAATTCAGTTTGGTTGCTTTTCCCTCCCTTTCTTGTAAACTGCCAATTTTGCAGAGAGAATTAAATTCAAATCACTTGGCTTCTGGTCTTCAAATGTTTTTCATAGTTCCTAATCTTTGAAAGCTGCTGAATAATCGGTTTGTAAAAAAAAATAGTGGCAGAGTTTTTGAAAGAGGAGAGCTCTGACATGTTATCTTGATGAGCTGCAGCAGCACATGCCAGAAAATGCAGTACAAGTGAATGAAAAAATATGCAGAATGATTACTTGATCCTCAGGCTAAATTAACCTACTCCAAATTACTTGTATTAAATCTGCATTGAACAAATATAGCAGATAACTAACTAACTAAAAAAATAATCCCACCTGAAAGTCTGATTGCTTGAATGTAATCTTGAAATGTTTTTGGTTCATTGTTTTTTTTAATATTGGAAATTTCCAAATTGTTGAAATAAGTTGATTGAGATGTCCTTCCTTTCTTTGGAGTTCACTTTTTATGTGGATCTTTCTTACATGCAACTTGAATTTATCGTATTGATTCCATCTGTTTTCTTTCTATCTCGTAATTGAAGTAGAACTCTCTGCTTTTAGAAAACTTAAGACAATTTGAAACTATTTGTAAAGTTTTAGAAGAAAATTAATATGAACTATTGGTGTTGTGTAGAAATAGTGCTTTATTTTTGGTAGTGTGCCCACTTTCTGGTTCTTCTACTTTTTAGTGTATTAAGAATAATAAAAAAACAAACCAACCATGCAAACAACCCTCCAAAAAACACAACCAACCAAACAAAACCACCCCAAGACCAACAACCAAAGAAAACCCCACAAAAAATAACAACCAGGGAGTGTGCATCTGTGCATCTTAGGTCATGCCTATCTATAATATACCTATCTCTAAATGATGGACACTCAATATTTGATAGTTGAGAACTGTAAGTTAATTCTTGCCTATTAATTTTGTGTGGCTTTATGTTGTCAAATATACTAGATGTCTAAATTTTTACTTTTTGGTCTTATTTGCAGGTGTTATAATTTCAAGAAATGCTGGGACCTATTTGAAGAACATCAGTCAAGCTTTGTCTTGTGATATATTTTTTTAAACTAGAATGGCTTTGAAAAAAACACCTAAACTATTGAAGAAATTATTTTTTCACTGGAGACTTTGGAAATTTAGCATTATTGTATTTTTCTTTCTGATATTTTTATTTTTATTACAAAGGGAAGTGGGTGTTCAGGATTTTAAAGATGAAGCAAGGATTGACCCGGTTGTTGGAAAGAAAAGTCACATATTAGATCTCATGTTAAATGCTATGAATGATATCAAAGATGCAAAGCCAAAAATGCAGATAAAAGCACCTGTTAGGCAAACTAAGATTCCTGGAGAGAGACACTGTTTGCCAGGACACTATACTGCAGTAGAACTAAAACCCTTCCTAGATCGACCTCTTCAAGATCCTAATGCTCCTGGAGCTTCTGGTAAAGCATTTAAAACCATTAACTTGAATTCAGAAGAACAGAAAGAAAAACAACGTGGAGAAGAAAAACACTGTTTTAATGCATTTGCAAGTGATAGGATTTCATTACACAGAGATCTTGGACCAGACACTCGACCTCCTGAGTATGTTGAAACCCATATGTCCTGATATATGAAAAACTTGCTATAAATGCAGACTGCAAAGTGATTTGAGTTTAGCATTAGGTGATAGTTTAGGAAAGTCTCCTAGCTTTACATAATGATTGACTCTCCATAATGATCCACAGTGCCAAAGCCATGAATAGTTAGAAAGGCTCACTTCTTTCATGGTTTTGAATTCAAAGAAACCATATTTAAATAAGGGTTTCTGCTTTTGCCTTTAAGCTACTATTTCTTAGAGACTTCCTGGAAGCTTACTAAGTTTTACTTAGAAGAGAACTAAAAGTGTTTTGTTTTTTTTTCAATTTAAACATCATTCCCTCATTCTTTTTTTGTTCTCAGTATTTGGTGTGGATAAACCCACCATCATAATTTATTAAAGTAGGAATAGTGAGCTGTTGAACAAGGCAATAAAGCATTAACCCTGTACTATCAAGAATTTTTCATTATAAAGACTGCAGGACTCCTGTAGAACTGGTTTTGGTTGTGAGCAGTCTGTGTCAGTGTCAGATTATATGTTCTCACCTACCTTTGACAGAAGTGAGTAACCTCACTGAGCTGCTGCTGATAATGTGAATTATCACATTATACATGGTGTGTCTCACAATACTCTTTGCTAGAGTTTAACTGGTGAGCTTTTTCCCTGTGTATTTCGTGAGGCAATGGCTGCTGTGATAATTACCTTGGGGAATAATCCAGTCTCTAGATTTGAGAAGCAACAAACAGTGTGTAGTTTATGAATATAGAAGTGTTTTCTAGTAATTTTAACTTGAAATTGAATGTAAAATTCTGTTCAGAATACATCTTGAAAACCTGAAGGTTTAAAATAGTTTCCCTTGAATAGGATATGCTGCCCTAGAGATTTTATGGTATTTGTGCAAAATATTGACATTCTGAACTAGATCTGTTCTATTTTTCCCTGCAAATTCTGCACTCTTCTAATAAATATTCTCTTATTATTTTGTATTTCAACAGTAATGGTGGCAAAGTCTGATTTTGCAGTTCAGTGTCTGCTGTTCTCAAGTGAATTTTTTGTTTGTTTGTTTCCTGAGATGAACTGGATGCTATATAAATGTAACGAAATATTTGTGAGGCATAAGTAAAACGGAGTCAGTTGTTCAAGTGGAATTTCTTATTCATTATATTTTTAAAAATACTTTGTGCAGCTTCACCAGTTTGAGCACCTACTTTTACATTCCAAAACTCTTAGAAAGTGGAGAGGCTGAAATATTTAATGTCCATACTTACAAAGCTTTGTACTAGAAAGAACAGCTTAAGAGCTTGATTAAAACATTGTATCGATTTTGTAACATTTGATACTTTCTGATCTGTAGATGTATTGAACAAAAGTTTAAGCGTTGCCCACGATTGCCAACCACAAGTATTATAATAGTTTTTCATAATGAAGCATGGTCTACTCTGCTCAGAACTGTTCACAGCGTGATGTATACATCTCCTGCCACACTGCTGAAGGAGATTATTTTGGTGGATGATGCCAGTGTAGATGGTAAGAAGTCTTTCTATTTTCTTGTAGTTTATTTGTTTTTTGTTTAAGACTTGTTAGGAATACAGATAAATAGGTTAAAAGAGGATATCTCTTTACCACCACTAATATGTGCATTAGTATTTAAAGTGACTTCGTTCCTTTCTATTTCTATATAGTGTAAATTAGTTCCCCTGTGTTTGGGGTTTTTTTGGTTTGGTTTTTTGTTTGTTTTTTGTTCTTTATAGAACAAAGTATCCAAGTATAATCAGCCATTGCTTGTAGTGATTTGCATTTTATCATAGTGATAGTTTTTATGGGAATTAATTTCATGAATATGAAGGGAAATATCTTCTTTCTTAGAAAGTGAAATTATTTAATGAAAAAATAATCTTTGATACTCAAGCTGACTGCTGAAAATAATTGAATGTATACTGAGTGTGATCACAAATGCAAGTTAAAAAAACTATCTGCTTAACATGGCTATACACACATGCTAATATTACTGTATTTACAGTTTTGCAAGGCTTTAGTATACTGACACCTGGATGTGAAGGATGTTCAGTAGTACAGTTAAAAACAAAGGATGGAAAGAGGAAGGAAGACCATGTAGGGTGTTTAATGCAGGATGTGGAGATGTTTCTTAAATTTTGCAAACTTTTTTTTTAAAGAAGATTTTTTTATATAGCTTCTGTTGCTGTTTTAAGTATTGTAGCCTTTGAAATCTGTGTTAAATCTGCTGCTTTTAAGAGAAAAAAATGTTGATGTTTTTGTGTATTTAGGTATGCCATCCATTTGCTCTGAAAATGGGTTTTGAATTTTAATTCAAACTGTTAATACAGCAGAAAAGATGTACTAGCACATATCCTTGTGTATGAGCACATACCCACATTCTCCTGTGTTCTACCTGTCACCTCTTCCTACACCCCCAAACCCAACAAAATTTGCTACCTAAAAGTAACACTCAACAGTCAGGAATTGTTTATGACTTTGGTATTGAGGTCATTCCTGGTATTAGTGTGAATTGTTTATCCTGTTTGTTTAATAAAGTGCAATTTTAGGCAGTGGCATGTAATCCACTGAATATTCTGAAACTGATTTCTCTTTCTAGAATACTTGCATGAGAAACTAGATAAATATGTGGAACAATTTCAAATAGTTAAAGTAGTTCGTCAAAAGGAAAGAAAAGGTCTCATCACTGCACGGTTGCTGGGAGCTTCGGTAGCAACAGGGGAGACCCTCACCTTTCTGGATGCTCACTGTAAGTGCAGCCTCTACCTATGTCAGGTCTGGGTTCTAATGTGGTGGTCTTTGATTTAACGTTGCCTGGTTTTTAGGAATTATGAACATTTGCAATTTATCATCTTTCTTACTGCTATAGTATTGAAAGTATAATTAGCAGTGCTATTTAAAAGCAGCTTATAGTGCCTTGCTGTGGCCACATTAAAATACTCTTTACTGCCAATGATGAATTCAGTGGTTGTACCCTTTTTCTCCACAGGCGAATGCTTTTATGGCTGGTTAGAGCCATTATTGGCAAGAATAGCTGAGAACCCTGTTGCTGTTGTAAGTCCTGATATTGCTTCTATAGATCTCAATACTTTTGAATTCAGTAAACCATCTCCTTATGGGCATAACCACAACAGAGGAAATTTTGATTGGAGTTTGCAATTTGGATGGGAGTCTCTTCCTAAACATGAAATTAAAAGAAGAAAAGATGAAACCTATCCAATTAGGTAAACATTTGAATAATGTCTTAAATCCTTCAGTTTTCCTGGGTTTGGTTGTTTGGTCTTTTTTGTTTGTTCGTTTTTTTTGGTTGGTTGGTTGGTTGGTTTGGGGTTTTTTGTAGCAGCAATTTGTAAATAAACTACATCTTCAGATGATTATGATCAGAAGTCTTAGCATCTTGGGTGATTATTGTAATAATTTCTTTAAGTTTCACATTGTAAATCTGAAAGCTTTCATAACTTTTGTTACTTTTTTTTCTACACGCACCCTAAACATAATAAACAATCTTTTCTCATCAGGAGGGAGGGGTGAGAAGAGGATTATAAAGTTTACTTTTCAGAGTACAGATTTGGTTGGGTGAGGCCAGCACTGTGTTCAGTTCTGGTCCTCTCACTACAAGACAGACATTGAAATGCTGGAGCAAGTTCAGAGAAGGGCAATCAAGTTGGTGAAGGGTCTGGAAAACAAAGTCCTGTGAGGAGAGTGTGGAGGAATTGGGAGTGTTTAATTTGGAGGAAGCTAAGAAGAGACCCTGTGGCTCTCTACAGCTACTTGAGAGGAGGTTGCAGGGAGGTGGGTTCTGGCTTCTTCTCTCAAGCAAATAATGACTGGACTAAAGGAAATGGCCTAAGGTTGTGCCAGGGGAGATTTAGACTGCATATAAGCAAGAATTTCTTTACTGAAGGAATAGTCAGGCACTGGAATGAGCAGCCTAGGGAGGTGGTGGGGTCACTATCCCTGGAGGTATATAAAAAACATGTAGATGGAGGATGAGGCACTTCAGGACATGCTATAGTAGGCATGGTGAGATAGGTATTTTGTTTTTAAAAATGTTTTTTTGGGCAGTGGGGAGAATTTTGACAGTTGGACACAGTGATTGTAGAAGTATTTTCCAGCCATGATAATTATGTGATTCTGCATGTAACCTTCCTAGAACACTTAATACCATGTCTTTACATCGTAATTGTAAAAAGCTACCTATCTGAATCCTGGCTTCTTCAGTAAATTTCTCTTTTTGCAGAACACCTACTTTTGCTGGAGGTCTCTTTTCAATATCAAAAGACTACTTTGAACACATTGGAAGCTATGATGAGGAAATGGAGATATGGGGAGGTGAAAATATAGAAATGTCTTTCAGAGTAAGTTTAGCTACATAAATTAGCAGTGGTCTCTACAATAATGCTGTGCAAGATTCTTGAGTATAAATTAGTATTGGATCTTGACTTCTCTGCTGAATCCACCAATTAGGACATGGAAAATGAATTACTAATGACCTGTTACATAAACTACAAACATGCTCACTGAATTTTTTTTTTTTTTTAAAATGTGTTGATAGCTGAAATGTACGTTTCCACAGCTTATCTGATTAGGAAGTTCGCTTGTCATGTGCCTAATGTATGCACTCTTACTATTGGTTTGGGGTTTTTTTCTGGTGAAAAATAACATTACTGAATTTTTTTCCATCCTTTTAATTCTAATTGCAGTGCACTTACACAAAAAATGTTATTATTAGGTATGGCAATGTGGTGGACAGTTGGAGATCATGCCTTGCTCTGTTGTTGGCCATGTCTTTCGCAGCAAGAGTCCCCATACTTTCCCAAAAGGTACTCAGGTGATCACACGTAATCAAGTTCGCCTTGCAGAAGTCTGGATGGATGAATATAAAGAAATATTTTACCGGAGAAACACAGAAGCAGCAAAAATTGTGAAACAAGTAGGTGCTGGTGGTATATGAAATCACAGTTGCTGTGTTGAAACTTCTGGTGAGCAAAAGTTATTTATTGAGGAAGTAGGAAGAAGGACTCTTGATCTTTTAATGAAAACAATTCAGTTTGCTTAGTGCTATAGCCCCAACAAACATGAAAAGCTTAAATGTTTGGGTCATGACTTGTTTTGTGTGATGGGTTTTTTTAATTGGTAGGTTTTTTTCATACCTTTTCTAAACTCACTTTGCTTAGTGTTTTTACTTAAAAGGCAGGTATTGTTTAGCTTTATTCAGTGATAGGTATCCACCCTGTCTCTATCTGCTTAAAGACTTAAGTTAAATACAGGGAGTTTGGGTGTTGGCTTATTTATTTTTGTTAGTGTTCTGGAAATTTGGTCTTTCACCAACTGGAATCTAGAGGTTGAAAAACTTTTTTTTTTCTCTCTTTGTATGATAATTTTTAGTGAATATTTTATCACTAGTAGCATTAGATTTCCTAATCATAGCATCTAGGCAATGGAATTTTGACTAGGAGATTCTCTATTATACTGGCTATTATGCTAACCAGTTAATGAATCCAATTCATTATTTCAGCTCACTCTTTTTAGTGAGATCAGATAACTTTAGAGCTGTCATCAGTATGGTCTTGTTTACACTTTCCCACTTGATGGCACTGTGTTAAAATCCTTTTGGGACTAAGGATACTTATATTCTTTCCATGTTGCAATCTATTTTTTGTTTTGCACTGTTTTGAAATGCTGCAGGCATTGAAGTTATGATCCTGAAAAACCAACAGCAGTAAACCTTAGTAGTAAGTTATTAAAAAAACCCAAAACCAATAAATTAAATTTAAAACTTGTTTAATGCAACAATGCAGGATATAATGGATCTGTAAGTACAAAATTTACATTAGTTGTGTTAACATTTTTCTCTTCCATCTTTCCTCACTTCCTTTCCTCTAACAGAAAACATTTGGAGACATCTCTAAAAGACTTGAGTTAAGGCAGCGTCTGCAGTGTAAAAATTTTACCTGGTATCTCA
Organism: Calypte anna; assembly: GCF_003957555.1. NCBI lineage: Eukaryota > Metazoa > Chordata > Aves > Apodiformes > Trochilidae > Calypte > Calypte anna. The sequence goes on along the minus strand of NC_044253.1, from coordinate 19,019,710 downwards.
CTAATGTTTATCCAGAAGCATATGTGCCAGACCTGAATCCTCTGTTTTCTGGATATGTAAGTTAACTTTTTTTAATAGTCTCCCATACTCCAGGAGTTTGCTCATCTTTTGTGCCGCGTTAGCTGTAGCGTTTGCATTTCAGTCATTATGCATTGCTATCACTACTTGCTCTAGACGTTTCTGTCACTCCTCTGGACAAAGAATTTTTTCTTGCATACCTTGCTATTTGAATATTTTATTGCTTTTTCAATGATGATATGAAATTTAAGCTAAGCTTCTTAATAACTAACAGTAGCCTTGCTTCATGGGATCTTGCATCCTGCTAAGTCAGGCAACATTCTGCCCATTGCTAGCAGTTAAAATGACACAGTAGTACTAAGCCAACAGTGAGGGATTTCCTGAATTCTCAAGGTAAATTTAGCTTTGTATAATGGTAAGTCTGAGAGAATGTTTAGTTCATGCTAATGAGGAAAACTGGACAGCTCTGTGCTTCTCAAAATAATGTTTATGATGAGGGAAATGTGTTTATAGTTACACATAATTTTTGTAAAAGATATTTTTTAAAGACCATTGCATTTTCTCTGCCAAATAACTTCTTAAGTTACATTGCTAAAACCCAACAAAATATTAAACAACTAATAATTCTTAGCTTGAGGTGAATGTGAATGTTTAGCAATATTTAGCACTTCCCTTTCCTCCAGCTTTGAATTTTTTTATGTCTGTCTGTTCAGACTATAATTTTAATCAAAGTAATCTTGATACCAGTAGCTTATTAATTCAGTTAGATGTAGTTACTCTGCTTTTGGTTAGAAAAAATTAACTCTGAGCAAACAGGAATTTTAGATTCGACTGTAGCAGAAAGTAAAAATGAATCAACAACTGCAACTGTTGTTAGGACAAAGTTTTTTTGTGCTAGTGAGACAGTTTAATTTTTTGTTGTCCCCACTGCACTTTTTTTTTTTTTTTCTGATAACCCTCTTTCTTTAGTTAAAAAATATAGGTAACCACATGTGTCTGGATGTTGGTGAAAATAACCATGGTGGCAAACCATTGATTATGTACTCTTGCCATGGACTTGGAGGAAATCAGGTATAATATTTGATACCTAATTTTTATGATCTGTTCTGTTCTAACTTTACCATATTTAAACTTTTAATTTATTTTGGAGAAATGGACTAATTTTAATATGCAATTTCTCTCTCTTTGTGTTTTCTTTCTTTGAGATAATTCATATATATTGTTCAAGGAAAATTACATACCGCTCTTCATGTTGTGTCCCACTTACAACATTTTATGTTCAGCATAGCATTTCAGATTTTTAACACAATCTCACTGCTTCACTTGATCTCCCCCTTTCTGTGCTACCCTTACTACTTTCTTGTGAGTGTTTTCTTCTTAATTCTTCCTATCCTTATGCTTCCTCCTATTGCTTCTTTCTCTGCCACCAGGACTTGCACTGTCAAGGAAGATGCTGGTGGGAATTCAGCCAATGGGAGACCAAGTGGCCAGGCCTGAGCCACCTTCCCTATCATGCTTGCAACCTCATAGTGCAAGGTCAAAGTGGTCTATGCTCTGCTGGCTAAAGCAAGTGAATAAAATTATTTGATTTATCCAAGAAGAGCTCTCTTATGAATAGCTCTTGGGGGCAAAAATGGTGCTCTGTTTCTTTTACAGTATGAATTGCAACAGATGTCAGAGACTGAATCCTTTAGGCATTACTGTGATACTCATAAAAGTAACATCACCTTTCCTGCACAGAAATCAACACTTCTATGTTGCCTTAAAGAATTATTTGAGGAATAAAGTTTATTAACTGTATATCCTTAGTAACTGAAGGTTCACAAAGGTTTAAAACTTTTTGCAGGAATATAGTGGTAATTTTTATTTTTTTGAACAAAATCTTCAATCTGAAAAGCCATCCACTGATGTCGCTGGAAAAACTCAGACACATGATCCTAGTTAGTTGATGTTTTCCTAATAAATTTTTGAGGGAGATGGAATACTGTCTAGATTAACAAGTAACCTGTTATGTTAACTTCTTACAGTATTAGACTTTTTAAAAAAAATATGCTGTGAATTAATGCTACATCAGCCTTTTTGCATTGTCAGAGTCATTAATGAGGGAACACTGTACCAAGACACTGTATTAAGAGGTCTGCTGTATGCTTCTATTGTCATCTCTCTCTAAGTTATCTTGAACTGTACTAAAACTCTGTGCTTTCAAGTATTGTGGTTTTTCTTTTTCCTTCTGCCATGAAATAACAGTCTGAATCCCTTTAAATGCCAGGCTTGAGACAATTTTAATGCAGATTGTTCTGGTAATGCTCAAGAAATGTGTATGTATTCATTTACTTAGCCCTCATGACAATACCCTGTTTTCACTTGTATTGTGTTCTTTACTATGCTTCAGCAGTGTAGACTGAAATTTTCTATGAATTGTGATCCATATATTGAGACAGAACAAAGGAGTGGAAGAGAGAATCTGTTTTTCAGAGTTGTGCATCAGTTGTTTGGTTTGGTTTGGTTTTTTGCCTAGAATATTCTGGGGCTGTGAATTTCAGGGCTCTCAGAGATTTTGGAGTTCAGAAGATTAATCCAAACAGATTAAGACAGATTAATATCTTTAAAGGAAATTGTTATGTCCAAGTATTAAGTAACTAAGCAGGTCACACCTAATGGTACCTGTTTCTGGGAATAATGTTTGGTGCAGAGAATTAAGAGTGAGACACCTGCTTGTTCCTCAGTGCTGTTCCCATTGATGCTAAGGCACTGAGGAGGTGGAGGCTGATTGGACAGATAGTTGAAAGCCACAGGGAGCTTACAGCCTGATCTTAGTAGTCAAAAGAAAGATGTGGTGAAAAAGACTGTCATATGGAGCCAAGAAACAGTGGTAATAGAATGGTAATGGTAATAGTAGTAATGATAGGAACTGTGCTGTTTAATGAGGAAGAAAAGGAAGAGACCAGGGTGGTAGGGTAGAATGAGAGGTACAAAATGACTGCTGTACCTACAGCTGTTTGAAATAAATCCATGTTAAGACCTGAATTCCTCAGCCTTAAGAGTACTCTGCTCTATGGCAATCAGTATTTTTTCATGTGAAAGATTTTTGGTTACTCTAAATAAAAAGCATGATCCATCAATGGAAATTGAATTAAAGATTTTAAGAAATGACAGTATTTCTTATATCCATTTAACTGTCTCTTCAGTTTGTCTCCTAGAATTATTTATGATACCTGAAGGAGCAAGCAAGTAGATCTTGGATCATAATGTGTATGCACCAAGTGTAATTTGCAATTTATACTTTTAAACTTCTAAATATATGCCATTGCATCATTAAAAATGCTGTTAGTTTTTGTAAATACTTTTAAAGTGTGCATGCTAAAAATCAGAAAATCGATTCTGTGGTCTCAAATTGTTGATAAGAAATCTCTTAGTGTATTGAACTTTCAAAATGTTAATTTAGTATTATAGTCTTGTTTGTATTTATTTACTGACATTTTAAAACATTATTTAAATAGTACTTTGAATATTCTGCACACCATGAAATTCGACATAACATTCAGAAGGAGCTTTGTCTGCATGCTTCCAAAGGACCTGTGCAGCTTAGTGAGTGTAACTACAAAGGGCAGAAAACCTCTGCTGCAGGAGAAGAGCAGTGGCTGCATCAAAAGGTACCCAAAATGCTCAGTGCATCAGCATCTTGTCAGTGATCTTTTACATGAGTTAATTTTTGATTTCCAGTAAGAGAGAAAACCCCAACAAACCAACCTGAAGCCAAAAGGGATTAAGTGTATTTCTGGAAGCAAAATGTAGATAATGTCATCTTTTTAGTTACCAAACCAAAACTTGACATTTTCAGTATTTCAAATGTTACCTAGAAAAATAGTTAATTTCCCTTAGTGTGTACTAGGGCATTCCACCTGGCATCCAATCCAAATGTTATCTTTTACAAATATATTTTTTAAAATTTCTAAACAAACCAAGGTGGCACTTGCATACTACTCATATTTGTTTGCTAACACCCCCTCCCCCCCCATATGACCTTACTCTTTTTAGCAATATACTTGAGAGAAAACAAAAAGGCAAAATAGTACGATCATTCTTTACTTTTTTTCCTTCTTTTTTACCCACTTTAGGATCAAACTCTGTACAATGCAGCACTACACATGTGCCTTACAGGAGAAGGAGAGCATCCGAGTTTGGCATCCTGTAATCCATCAGACCCCTTCCAGAAGTGGATCTTTGGCCAGAACAATTAAGATTTCATATTTATATGCCAGGAACATTTTATTTAAAAAAAAAAAAAAAAAAAAAGGATCCCTTTTAAACTGTGGTCATACCTGTATACTGCTTATTTAAGTGATACCTACTTTAAATGCAAAACGTTTAGAAAGTTTACTTTCCTTTTTATTTAAGTTGGATATAAAATGTGTCATAGGGAGATTTATACCAAAGATGATTAACATCCTAATTAAGAAAAATGTTTACAATCTTTCTATTACAAGACTTTAAATGTTGCCGATTGATTCATGGATCCTGTAGTCCTCTTTCATCTTGGGGGCTGTATGTATATTGGTTTTCCACATATTGTAAGTACTTCTGAAGACGACTTGCTTTCTCTATAGAGTTCCGAGATACTGTATACTATCTAAAAACCAAGAGTCTTTATATGTATATTTCTAAGCTCAATTGGTTTACTTCATTTATTATTTTTAATAATTTACTTTATTCAGTGAACCTTTCTTAGTATTTTTTAAGTTTCCTCATTTGAAAAATTAAATATTTGATCTTCGGGTTAAAGCCAAATTGTCTACTACACTTTGTTCAGCTTTTAGCAAGTCTGTTCTTCTTTCATGGAATTAAAAAACCCCACCTCACTGAAAAATGTATATGTGATTATTTTAATACAAAAACTGCTTATCCTGATATTAATCTCCTATTTAGGCAAAAAATTGTGTATAGACTTTTTTAATATTTCTTGAATTTTGAAATGTGTATTGTAATAGATTTCTGAGCTGCTTAACATTAACACATTTTTCCAGCATTTTGTTCACTATTCCTTTTAAATTACATGTTGTCTTCTAAACCCACCTTTTTTTGCCTACCTTCTACTGATTTATGTGGTGTTTATCTCACAGGTCTCTAATGTTATCTGTACATAATGGATGGATGGGTGGATGGGTGGATGGTTGGATGATGTGGAGGTTTTTTTATTTCCAATAGAGAGAGAGCCTTTGATTAATTTAACTGCCTGGACAGTGAGTTCACCTTCTGAAGAAAACCAAGAAGAAATACTTCTGGTAGTTCTAAGTTATCTGAAAGACAGCAAGCAAGACCAACAAGAATCTCTCAGATGCATTAACACAAGCTAATTTCTTTTTCTGACTTCATAATCATGCCTTTCATTCATGTCTTGCCTTCCATAAGGCTTTTGGTGACACCTGTGAGAATACCCTAGGATGTTAAACTGGTATGACTTAAAGTAACTTAAAAAAGACTGCATTGTGAAGGGTTATTAATGCCACTGAAACTGGAAAGCTGTATGAAATGTCATTGCACCAAGATCTGCTTGTGCCCTCTGATAAATATTTCCATAATTCAGTAATGGAATACAAAGTATTCTTATTACTTTTGCAGATCAAACCAGTATCTGAAGGGCAACAAATGCTTTTGGCAAGCAGGTGGAGTTGAAGAAAAATAGGATGCAGATCAATGAGAAAATTGATCAGCAAACATGAATAGAGGATGGAAAATCAGCTGTGCCATGCTGACCCTCAGGTATGAAATGGAAACCTGTTCTAGAAGACAAGGTATTTAGCATAACTTTTAAAAAGGACGACTTCTTTTATTTCTTATTCATGTTACACAGCAAATGCATTGTATTACTTTTAAAACCACTGAAAAGCAATTACTAGATGCAACCTGTTTCTCTTACAAACTTGTCAGGTTGCAGTTTACACATATGCAACATAATTTATCTGCTCATTACCAGTTATTCTTTTTAAAGGCTCTAATAAGCATATATGGTGAACACTGATTCTTTCTACTAGTGTCTCACTGAATGTTTTCTGAAGTCAGTATAATTTCTGTAAAAATGCTATGTTTTAAAAAAAATCATTATTCTTTCTCCTGTCAACTTAAGCTATTTTGTTAAGCCTAAATAATTTCACAGCTTAATCAATTATGATTATTGTATTTTTTCCAAGCCTACATAATGGAATATTTTATATACAAAGTTATAGTTTTGTACCTAATTTTACTAGACTGTAAAGACAGCCAAAGAAGGTTAATTCTTTCTTGCCAGTAATGTCTTAAATATTGTAGCTAAAGTTTAGTAGATATTGAACTACCAGGAAGGAGTATCTAATACTTGGGTTCGTGAAGAAGATATACATATGGTAGTGTCTGGTATAAGAATGCCTGGAGGATTGAGTGACCAAGTATAACAGCACCAACAAAAAAAATTGTCAAGGGAAGAGACTTAGTGGGAGGACAGAAATTAAATGGAAGAAGATGCAGGTTCAAAAATTGAGAATTGGGTTGGTGTCCTCCCCAGTCTTCTATTATAACCAGTTTTGTTTCCCTCCATTTCTTTACTTTTTTTTTTTTTTTTTTTTTTTTTTTTTTTTTTTTTCTCAAAATAAGCTGAAAGGTGGAAGGATGTGCAACCTAATGTGTAATGGTTCAGTATTAGCCAGTATCAGTCAGTCATGTCTTGGCTATGCAGATGCAGAAAGAATTATCTATTTTGGTGAATTTGTGTTTTGTGAAATTTAGAAGTATTACAGACAGCTACACATAGTCAATTTTTCATCCAGGTTCAGTCATGACTTTGGCCTAAAATCACAGCTAGCAGTTAAGTCCTGGGGAATGTGTAGATGGAAAAACATTTCACACTTGTAAATTACTATAGTGAAAATAGCACAGTAACTTGCATGATGGAATATAAACAGTCTGTGCTGTTTGCAAATGGCTGCTCAGGACAGCTGCAGAGGAAAGGTAGATTACACCTACCAGGTGTTAACTTGTAAATAAGGAAAATAATTTTCTGGCACATTCAGATCTCAAGAAAAAGGGGCCTTCTGTCCATCTGGTAGAAGGAAAACCTGATGGAGCCTGAAGGAACATAATATTGGAAAGCAGTGACAAAGGCAGAAAGTTGGGTGGTAAAGTTAAGGTCTGAGTGAACTTGAAGAAGTGACTATGAGAAATGCTAGGGAGGAAGAAGAGATGTGGGAGGAGATGCAAGGCAAGCAGGGGTTAGGTTCCTCTAGGAGTGAGTGTGGGTGAGCAGTGCAAATAAGGGCAGTGAGATTTGGAGGAAAAGACTTTAAAGTAGCAAGGAATCTGGAATCTGTGACAAGAAGAATATTGTCAGAAATGGCATTCACACAGGAAATGTTTGTGGGTGCTTTAAGGAAGTGTTCCAAGGTTAGAATCATAAAGTCCTGATGAAGTTTTTTTGGGATTACTTTCACAAAAATTCATTAAGTACTTTTTTTGGAGTGCCTCCTGTCAGAGAAGTCTAGATGCTTTCTTCTCCATTTGGCTAAACCTTCTATACTTCAAACACACAGTGCCATCAGGAAAAACTTGAGTGACTTACAGTGGGTATACTGTCAGGGAGATCATCATGTGTCTGGTCACTGGGCAGCTGACAGGCTGCCTGCTACTGGTCTGTTGCAAAGGAAGACAAGTATATGTTTTTGTCACTCGTTGGTATAATTGCTTTTAAGGGGAGTTAAGTAAAATAACATTTGTTCATCCAGAGTACTTTGCATTTTAAATAAAAATCTTTGCTTTATTATTAACCTTTGCTTTGAAATTAAATTATTTCTATGTGATAATAGGTTTTGTAATTTAACAAGGGACAGCAGTTCACAGTGACACAGCACGCTTACCTAAAGACTTGAATTGTGCTACTGTACGACCAGGAAACATTCACTGGATATACTTGCCTGACTGTTAATCCAAGAGCTCTTGCTTATATTTTCAAAAGGGACCAAAATGTATTTCACATGGAAAAAGGAATAAGGGGAAGATGAAGGTAGTGAGCTCAGAGCAAATCATAGCTACTACATGCCTGTCTAGATAATTGGAAATTAAGAGCTGAAGGCCACTTATTGACTTAAGGCCTGTGGTTTAAAGTGCAGACTTGAAATGCTTTTGCTGCCTCTGGAACAAGAACTGGTTTCTGTGGTTGGCTTGCCTGACAAAAGCTGGGCTTCTACTTTAGCTCTGCCATTAGCTAAAGCAGCAGCAGCCTTAATTGTTGGCAACAAGTTGGAGCAGAAAAGATGTGATTTTGGAGAAAAAAAATCCACACAAGCACACAAGGGCCAAACAAAATGAGGGGCAGCCTGCGCCTTCAGTGTGAAAGGGAGGGAAGAGGCAGAGAGATAATGTGCAGCTGCATTTCAGATACTTGCTTGGGATTCCCCCAAGGGAAGTGCTAGAAGGACTAGAACTAAAAATACTTTTAGTATGGTAATTTCCAGTATAAGTGGAAGATCTCTTCTGCAGGGCTGGTTTGCCACTATCCAATGCTTAGCACTCAAACCACTTAAACACAAATGTGTAAATAAGTGTTTTGGCATTCTGCCTATGTAGTGCATTTTGTGGTGTGCATGTATATAACTAAGCCATACAAACAAAAGCTTGTGCAAGCTAAATCACATGTTAGGATCAGAGACAATGAAATATTTGTTGCATAATCCAAAACATATAGTAGAGAACTAATTAATTTATAGCAAAAGTAGTCTAGGATGCTATATCACCATGCCTTAACCAGGTTAAAGTCAGATTAATTTTCTCAAAGTGGGCTACGCTGCACTTTGTATCATGTTCCCCATCTTTCTAGAAGAGCTTTCTTTTGCAGTAGCAGGAAATTTCTGCTGCAATGTGTTTTGAAAACATTTAGGTTTGTCCCTTCAGCAAATATCTTCATTTGTCCTGCAGACCATCATGGTCATAGTACACCAAAACATTGAAATCCTAAGCCTTTATTCTCTTTTAAGCTAATAAATAGCAAGCATTTTATTTTTTAAACGGATGGATCATACGTCTCAAAACCAACCAGAAGTGCCTCACATTATCTACAGTTCTTTTGAATGTTACTAATGTTCATGTAATTGGCATCAGTTTGTTGCAGCAGGCTCTCTGGCTCTTTTACTGTCATTTCTTAAATTTGAAGCACTTTCAGCAATGGTCCTACAGTCTTCTCTTCCCCCTTGAGGCCAAAAAAAGAAATACGAATCCCTATACAGCATGTAAAAATTCATAGCTCAGTCAGATGTCTGTGTAAAACCATTGAAGGTTACCAGGAAAGCCAGCGTTGGTGTTAACCTCAATCTCACCATTCTCTTACTCATACAGGAAAGTAATCAAAAGTGCTGAAGAAGGCCTGGTTTCAAGCAAGGACAATGCAGCCTTACAACTCAGCATGACAAAGCAGGTCCTAAATGTTTTGGAACTACAGGGCCTGTGTCTCTGGGCATCTCCTGCCCACAAATAAGAAGCCCTACTGGTCCTTTGTGGCTCTGCCTGGTTATGGCACCATTAATTACAGAGGTATTGCAGCAGCTCACCATACCTGAGGATTTTGCATCATCACCCTCAGGAACAGTTGCTGACTTACGTGAGTACTGTTAATAGATCAACTTAGAACTGCACCTTAGTGTTAAGTGTTCTTCCTTCTGAACTGGGACCCTGATGTCTTGAAGCGTTGAAATTTGTTTTACAAATTTATTATCTTAGTATGGCTTAGCAAGCCCTGGAGCAGCACTGCTAGCCATAGTTCACGGCAATGCAAAAAGCAGTCTGATAGCAGATGGTCACCTATTCCATTCTGTGTGACTCATAACAAGTTAAAAACAAATGCTTCCTTAAATCCCTTCAGAACTTTTTTTATCGTGTAAAGAACATCTGATCTTTATCAGTTTTTGTAAACACAAGTAATTTAGCCATACATATATTCATTAATGCACACTTAAGGACAACTTACGTTTTACAAATGTACATCTTAATTTTTATAAATATCAGAATAAAAATGTCAAGAGATCTGTGATTCTTAATTATTTTTCATAATAAATCCATAGTGATCAGCAGTTTTCAAAATAAAGCAGTTGTCCTGAAATTTAACAATGTTTTATGTATCACTGCAGCCATTGAAATGATTTGTTGTATGAAATCACTGCAAATTGTCCACCAGAGAGAGCTGTTGAGAAAATTTTTCCCAACATCTGTTGAACACCACTCTTTCATTAACTTAAAACCAAAATTATTAAATTCACCATGATGGGTGCAGATGAATCATGTAGTTTATTCCACTGACCAGAGAAAAGTGTAGGCAGTGTCATAATTAAAGGACAAATGGATATACTTAACAAGGCATTTCTTAAATATTTCTTAAATACTTATCTGCTGATTGAATTAAAAAAAAATAATCCAAACTGAAACCATTTCTCCTAATGCTATCGAGTATGAAGAATGGGAGAAGTGCTTGAAATTTCACAGAGCGTCTTTAGAGGCTCTGCAGGTCTTGGGGAGGAGGTGCAGCACTAATTTGGGCTTTCTTTGATGAGAGAGGAAGCTCTGGTGACTGTGGTAGAAATAAGCACTGGCAGTCATGATGTAACGTAGAAACCTGTTTTACTTCATTGCAAACAAATGGACAATATATATTGTACAATATGTAATAAAAATACAGTCAATACAAGTGCCACTAATTAACAAAAAACTAATGTTAAGACATAAAAATGCTCATTTTTTTAAATATATACATTGCAGTAATAAGCCACAATAAATACATCAAATTCAATATCATTCATAATAAATACTGAAAATATAAATACAGAAGAATACAGTTAATTTGAATAAATTATTACAACATAAGGTCTAGGTTAAGTTCTGTTGAATAATATTGTAGCTTATATTACCCTTTGGCATCTTTGATGTTACAATTTGTTTGAAAAAAAAAGAAAGGAAATTAAGGAAATGTGTAGTTCATGAACCTTAAAATTATTTCCATGTACAGATTTTAAGATGAACTTTCTTTCCCTTCACTTCATCAAACAGTTCAAAAGCAGCAGTCCAATTAAGTATGTTGCTTTACTGTTGAGATCTCCATAATTTAGTATGCAAGATTATCTGTAATGGAAAATGTTGAGTACGTAACAAATATTTTTCTCAAATCAGTGAAGTTAGAAGTAATATATACATTTTAAAGAAATGGCTGCAATTACACCACAATTTTACTAGTTCCATTTGAATGGATTACGTTTGAAAGACCATCAGATTAAGTGCTTTTGAATCCTTGCTGTGGTTTATTATTAACCACTTGCCCACAGAAATTTCAAAAGCAATTTTATGTTCTTATGGAGAAATATATATATATACACACACAGAGAGAGTTAACCTTCTAGAAGACAGGGTTAGACTAGACAGTGTAAATGATACATAGTTTGTATTTGTTAAAATAATGAAAACACTTTACACATAAAAAAGCAGTATGTGTTGGTTTTGTTTGTTTTTTACAAAATTGCTATCTAGTAGCTGTAGATGGAAACAAATCCAAATAACCAATTGCCATGTTTTATGTTAACAGGTACTAACCAGCACATTTGTATTAGTAATTTCATTTGTAAAAGTTTATTACACCAGAATGCATTTTAACTTAAAAGTTCAACTTTACTAAGACAATATTACAGACTGAGGCTCTTAGGAACAGATTTGCAATCTACAGATTTTGACTATTTTTGCACTGTTAAATGTCTAGCGCTTATTTTACATCAAACACTTTTTAAACATGTTTCACAAACTACACTTCAGACACATTTCCATAGAAGTGCCTAAAATCAGTCAAGTAACAGAAAGGCCCAGGTGTTAAGCTTTGTTTACATGGGCATTGTTATGTGAGGACTGAAGCGGTGGTATTTGTGTGAAATGGTTTAAAAACCACCCTGCTTGGTTCTGGTTTTGTTTTAGAGAACCAGCTGCCAGTGAAATCTTTTCAAGAAGCTGAAAACTCATTCTCAATTTATTTATGAGAGACTCAGAAAGAGTTGCCTGGTTCTTCCAGTACCCCAGCAAGGTTGACCTTCTCCCATATCCAACCCAAAAGTTCATTCTTAAGAATGCCTTCAAAAAGTTTAAAGGTGAAATAACCTAGAAGAATTAGCTGCCATGATGTACGAAGTCTCATTTAAAAATCCCAAACTAAAAATGCTAATAAAAAAGCCCTCAATTTCTTCTTTGCTTTTGGTGTCCCTTTTTATCTGAGAAAGACATTATATTAGAACACGTGACTGGAACCAGATTTAACTAAAATGATCCTGAATGTGACCTTGCTGTTGACATAGTCCAAGAAAAGACATGACAGCAGTGCTTCTAGGGTGTTGCTTTTGCTTTAAAGTTTTTACCCCATGCTTTTGGATAAATCTTTTATTTAATATCTGCCTGTGTACAACTAGTATGGAAAAATAACATTTCCTGCTTGCACTGAGTTCATGTTTGTTTTAAAATATATTAAATTACAGAATTAGTATTATGATGTAACATAGCCAAGCTTTTCCATCCTTGGTCTGAGAATACCTTAATTTCCTTTTTTCCCTCCTTTTTTTTTTTTTAAATATATGTCTTCTTTTGCCCTTTAGAAGAAAAAAAAATATCCCAACTATCTATCTCTGGCCTTCATCCTTCTTTGCCTATAAAATAACCTTTTTTATCCTCCCCTCGCTCTCTGCAGGGTATCTCCACCCACTCCTCAAGAGTGAGGATTATCTTAGCCCTTGTTAGAACAGTGATGTTCATTTTTATCTTCCACCATTTTTTCTATCCATCAGGAAAAGCTAATCCAGTCTTCATGGCTTGTTGGAAAATTGCACAGTTTGAAAAGAAACACGAGTTAAACTTCTTTTGACTTGGTTCAGTTTGACATTCATTCGTAAAATGTCATTCACACCGAAGTAAATCAAAAGTATCATTGCTAAGATCCAAATGAAAATAGCTGAATAAATAAATGAAGCTTGCCTTCCTTTTTTGCATGTGTTCTTCCCCTCACACTTCCCAGAGCACTGGATAAAGGACTAGCATCTTCTCAGTTAAGAAGCAGCAATACAAAGCATCATGAATATGGTTCTCCAGGCAGTGTGATCTTCTGTGTAGTGGGCATCCTAACCATAAAGACTACAGCAGTAGAGCAATACATATTTGATCTTTTCCTTTTTAAGATCTAATTCAATCCTATTTTCTGAAAGGGTGGTGTTAGTATATTATTTCTTACCTTACAAAGAAAAAAAATTGTAACAGTAGTTTGAAAGAAACTTTTTGTTCCCATAGGTGATCAGTCACTGCTTTTTCTAATACTGGATTTTCATCCTGTCTGCACTGTGCTCTACCAGGTATGAGACCCTTCTCCTGGAGCTGCATGCCTCAGGAGACAAGGATTCCCTACTACATCTCTGCAGCCTGTGGGGTAGGTTTCCTTCCTGTTTGTGGGTAGAGACCCCCCTGAGATGGGTCCCTCATGACTCTCATATTCAGAGCCAATGGAGGACTCTTTCTCCACAGTCCTGATCTATCTACATTAGGGGAAAAATAAAATTAACTCTCAGCAAACTACAGGATAGACAGCACAGAGGGCATCAGAGTTACCCTCATGTTTGAACTGAATCCCATACTTCTCAGACTAAGATGAGGGAGGAGGGAAGAAAAAAGAAAAGACTAAGGCAGGAAAACCAGATGTTTGACTAACTGGATGTTCTCATAAGAAGTAAAATTCTTGGTATCAGCCATTAGGGTAGCAGATGTTGCAACTTTCCTTCTTAAGTGAAAACTACACTCTAGCACATTTATTAGCAACTAAATTAAAAGCTGCCTCTGATTTAGGAGTGGGAAGAGACAGTGAACAGAAAGCATTTATGAACATGTGTTCATTCAGACATTTTTACAACTAAATCACACTTGTTCATTGTGTGACAATGTTTGTGCTTTGGATTTCAAAAATCTTGGAGAAAATGAACAACTAGTAATTTGCACATAGACAGCAATTACAGAGAACAGCAAAATTAAGGAATATTTTTTAAAAATAAATTGGAAACATTGAAAAGGCAAATGTTGAGATTTCTCATACCAAGGAACATGCTAATGAACTAGACTCTGTTTTGAAAATAATAGTAGTTTTCTACCATTTTAAAAAAATAGTAATCAATTTTAATATTTAAGAAATAAATTCTATAGAATATAATCTCTGAGTTAATTCTAGTTTTTCTGAGTATTTTATATCAAATGTTCTGCAACTGTAATAAAGTAGGTAATAGAATTACTCTTTACTCCCAGTGGGAAAGTATAACACCCCTAAACACTTAAGGATTTCCTGTATCAGCCTCTTCTCTCCCTGTTCCTGACTGCTTCAGGAAATTAAACAACTGGCACAATGAACATGAGCTATAACACAAGTTTGTTATTTACTAAATGCCTTTAAATAAACCATCACGAGTCTCTCTTGCTTTAGACCTGAGTAAGGGCACCTGCTTGGCTGCCAGAGTGGCCTTTGCAAGGAGTTTCAACTAAGAGAACTGGCAACAGAAGACATGAAGGGGAATGACTCCCTGTTGCTGCCAAGGATGGTGTTGCAGGCACACTACAGTCTTGCTGCTCCAACATTAAGCACTTGACAGGTTTTATATTAAACACAGCTTTTATTCTAATTTTCACACTGAAATCTGTTGTTAAACTTTTGCTCATTAATCTGCCCATGGAAAGGAAAGCTTGCTCCTGCTGTGTTTCACATTAGTGATAAAATTTCTGTTGAATTCTGAGCTGGATCGTGCTTTATTGGGAAAGTGACTTAGTTTGCAGTACAAAATATTAGTTAGAATGCCAAAGAAAAAAGAGGAATAAGACAGTATTTTGCCTGGTTTTTGCAATGGTAAATTTTGCCAAATCCGTTGAATTTTTTTAATCACACAATTTCCAAGTACCTTACATACTAGAGGACAGAAAGTGGAAGTGACACAGCGTGAGAAAGCCAAAGCCAAGTCAATGAAGGTCTCCTGTGTCTGAGCCCAAAACTCTATGTAGCCTATCACGTATCTGTTAGAGTCAGGAATATCTGAAATAGTAAGAAACATAATACGTGTTCTGTTTTGCATATAAATGTTGTGCATGTACAACCTTTAACAAGCTGTGTTTTGTGAAGATACCCTCAGTTGTAAGGCAGGGAATGCTACATGACCAGTTTGTTAGTTACAGCTAGTTAGTTACCAGTTTGTTACAGCTTTTAAGAAATTGCACTTGCTGCAATTTTGTCAGAAAAGTTGTATTTCTATGTCCAATGTCGGTTAAAGCTTTTTATGTAAGTATTTAACAATGCATTTTTTTTCCAAGAGAGGGGAAGCTCATGTTATAGGAAAAAGAGTGCTGGTTCAGTGATCCATGTGAAAATTTTGGGTTCATTTCACAGAGAGAAAAATGCTTTTGTTATAAATAAAAATTTTTCTGAGCTATGTAGTGTATTCATAAACTATCTGCCACTTTATTAGCTGGCTTCTTAGGAGTGATTATCAGTAGCAAGATAATTTGGGGAATAAAGCTGATACAGCTCCCACTAAAGGCAACATTTCCACAAATTGTAGACTGTTTATAGAGCAACAAATACTGCTGTTTATCATTTAGGAATATAATACTTGTAACATGCAGAAATTAAGCTTACCCAAAATGAAAGGACAGATTATCAGCATGAGTATTAACCAATTGGGAAATGGAACACAGTATATTAGCCCAGAAAATAACATTAAAGCATTTTCCATCCCAAGATTTAAGTATATTTTTCCTTATATGAAGAGTACTTCTAAACAAAATGCAAAAGTCTAATTAAGGGGTGGAAATCCTGACTCTCACCTGATTTCTACAGCCTACTCCAGATTTTTAAGTTAAAGGTGTCTGGGTTGTTTTCCTTAGTGTGAGTTTATCTCTGTTAGAAGGCTTGTTGGTATTTCCAGTATAGCTACCAGGAAATTTCCATTAATTTTAAACAGACTTGACTTTGTAACTTGTTGCAAGAACTAAACACGATTGTATTTACTTTGTATCCTGAGATCACAAAACATCAGATTGGGTCAGAATAAAGGTATTACTATTTATCTAGATTATCACCAGGTAGTTGAGAATATTTTTTTTTCAATATAAATTTCTATTCTGCACATTTTACTGTGTGGCTCCCAGGAATCTCCTACTTTAAACAAGAGAGAATAGTGTAGCTCCAGTTCTTCATATAGTTTCTGCCTTTTCTGCCCTAGCTGTTACAAGCAAGTGTTAAGAAAATTTTGCTGTACTCACCCCTGGTGCCCCAACAGCACAGAACATTCACATCCAAGTACTAAGAAATTTATGCAGATGCTAATATTAAGGAGGGCTGGGGTCTGAAGGCTGTGCCAATGGAAACACCGAATGACCATTATCTCAGTATTTTAAAACTAGCTGAGATGTATTTTATAAAGTTAATCACCTAGTGTGCATGCTAAGATTATTAAAGATATTTTTCATGTGAAAGCACAGGGGCCAAGAAAATAATTCCTTATTGCTCAAAAGGGGGTGAATAATGAAACACAGTATTTCATTTAACTTTCCCCTGAGAGAAATACCTTGGTAAAGCAGCCAACGCGCTCTGAGGTTACAAAGCTGCTCCTGATTCACAGCTACTGTCCCAGCTGAAGTCGAAGGGATTTGTGCTTTTGGTGCTGGTGCCAGATTTAAGTCTGCTGTTACTGCAAGATGCCTATGTACAGAGAGATCTGATACAGTTGCCCATAGTATAATGAACAGAATACAATTATTCTTACATGAAAAACTTTTTTTATGAACAAACATGTTTCTCTTTAAAAATAAATATGAATAGCTGCTGTGTGAAATTGGAGAGTATATTACCTGGCTACTCAGCCTTTAAAGAAAGAGAGTAGAGAGAGTGTTGTGTGACTGAGGTGGAGAGGCTTAAGGAACTGCTGAGCCAGATAATGAACAGGACTGCACTTTCCCAGGAGATGGAACGTGTTGCAAGTGTGGAATGCAGTCTCTCAAGAACTAGGACTGTTGAGTGCAGTTCATATAAAACATGTAGGGCTTTTTGTGGAAATGAGTAAATAAAAAAACCTTTCCAGCTACTACATGGAGTAAAAATATTTTGCTAAGTTAGCATAAAAATGCCAAGATTTCATATAAAACCAACGAAGTCAGCTTTTTTTTTTTTTTTTTTAAAGCATATTTTGAATCTGGCAGTTTTTCTACTGGAGTACTGTACACAATCTTTTAAAGAGCTTCTACTCACTGTTACAGAAGCTAAAATTTACACTGTGTTTACATGCATACTGTTAACCACATAGATTTAACACAGATTAAAAACTAAGATGCTGATCCTTATTTTTCAAACAAGACAGGTCTACCTTTTAAGCCACTTGATGTATAATAAAAATTTCAGTATTACAAGAAAAAAATGTTGAAATAGACTTTGAAGTAAAAATAACACAGTGCAGAATTATCAATGTAGAGAAAATCAGGTTCCTATACCTCCTTTTCTAGAAGAAAGCAAGATAAGTTAATTAATTAAAGGTTGAGATACAGCATGTATTTTAATTCCCAGTTCATTTAAAAACAAATAGAGTGTACAAAGTAATGAGTACCCACACAATACATGTACTGTTTTGCTTGCAAACTGTAACAGAAATAAGGTTGCTGAAGATAACATTTCCTCGCTGCATCTACTGATTCCTAATTAGACCAAATGACTGTAAATTTACAATCCACAAAAAACAACCTCATATTTCATTGAAACTGCTAAATATTTGGGAATTCTAGATGCTTCATCAAAACTTTAAGCAGAAGGCGTCTTCTTTTATAAATTACCTACAGACATATTCATAAACTGGCTTGGGAAAAACATACAGGTTTTGTTACAATGAATTTTAAGATCTTCTTACATATACCTCAGAGTCTGGAGCTATGGCATTTCTCCAAAGTAATTCACAGTTCCCGCAGTTAATACAGTCCTGCAAAATGGCACTAAAGTGCATAGTATCTGAATGTTTGTTGGGATAAAAAGGTGCTGTGCAAGCTTAAGCTGCTTCTTTGCCACTATATACAAGATCATTTTTCTTTGGGGAGGGGGGGTATTAGTTCTGGAATGCCACAGATTTTAATTTTGATAGAGGATTGTCTACCTTTCAGCTTTCTAGAAGATGTAAATGTCCCTTTTCTGACTCTTCTGTTTGTCAAGAACAGTAAAAGAGCAAATAGAACACTCACTCGAAAATGTGTCTCAAGATAATTTACCAGACATAGTATTTTACAAAAGAAAGAAAAAGAAAAGAAAAAAGAAAGAAAAAAAGAAAAAGAAAAAAAAAATGCATGGTAATTCAGATGAAAAGTGGACATGCTCTTTGTAACTAGCTATGGATAGTCTGCTCAAATGAACATGTTCATTTTTATCAGAACATGACTACTCTCTACCATAAATAAAATACATACAGTACAGAACAATTAAAACTTTTTATACATTAGTTACTTTTACATTAAACTTACCATCTTCTCAGATATGTTGAAAATTAGGACTCTAAATATGATTATTTCAAAGTATCAGTTTTAACAATCTTGCACAGGCCCGACAATCAAAAACACGAAGCTTTGATTCAGATAGCTTGGCAGGTTTCACATACTTTGATAGGTAGGCTACTTTAAAATATGTTGGATGTGTTTATTACTTATCCATTTTATTTTTATCAAAAGACAGTTTGATTACATGAACTGTTTTTGTGCAATACCACTGCCAGTTTAGCTTGAGAAAATAAACTGTGTCTGGAACATTGACTATAGTCCAAGTGTTGTCTACCTCTTAAAAAAGTAAGATTCTAGGAAATCCACAATGAGTGCATTTAATACAGAAGTCAGTCCTAGAATATTTCTAATATTAAACTGGTACTGTTTCTACCACTGGAGGTTTGATGCACTCTTCGTGCAGTCTGCTCTTTTCTGGGAGGTTTAGTGAATTCTCAGCAAGGTGCTCTTGTACACGACTGTCGCCGTTCACAGCTGAAACAAAGCCATCTTGAGAAGGACCTTTCAAGTATGAGTGAAATTCCACTTGAGGGTGACTCGGCCTGTGCTCAGTGTATAAATTGTTACATGGAGCACTGCTATCACCTTCAGAAGATGAGCAGCAAACAATGACTGAGGGGTTTGCAGAAGGGTAATGAGGGCTGCTAAAAGTTTCCTCCGATTGCCGCGTGTAGTCAATAAACTGTTCTGAAGTCATGTTGTAAGGCACCAGAGAAAGACTGCTGTTCTTGACAGCATCCCTTTCCGAGTAAGTCTCACTGATCTGGTTAGCAGTGCCAGCAACATGGTTCTCTATTTGGTAATACAGATTTGAAGAGTTAGTATAGTATGAAGCATTTTTAGAGTGGTTTTCATGCACAGCAGTTCCATCAGAGTAGCAAAGGACAGAAGAAAGAGGCACCATATCAGCATGGGAACCCATGTTTTCTACAAAATCATCTGCTTTTTCTTCCTCATCATCTTCCTCCTCATCTTCCTCTTCCTCTTCATCATCATCTGATTCACTAGGGGCTAAACTCTGTGTGCTAGAATCTGTAACTCCACTACAAAAGCTACTCCCATCTTCCTCTTCCTCCTCTTCCCCTGTGCAGTCCAAGTCCTCAGCTGCTTGAGAATGCATAACCGCAGCTGGAGGATCTGTTTCAATCTCAAAATTCTCTGCAATTGAATATTCAACGGGGTGGGGTCCTGGACTCATTGAACTAGTGTGTGCACTTATCTCACTGTGGCAGCCATTTAGTGCTGGAACTTGCTGCTCTCTGTTTTTCTCCAATTCAAGTTTCATTATTGTGTGCAAAAAGTGAGTCCGCACACGGATAGGATTAAATTCAATTCTACCTGCTGTGTTGCTACACCCTTCTTTAGTACAACCACATGGAAAAGACATACGATCCACCTTTTGAAAAAAAAGAATACAGATTAACAGCATGTAGCACCAGCCTGGCATTATGATAGAACCTAAACAGTCTAGACAAACAACAGTGCAGTGAGATTCACCTTGAGAAGTGTTGTGGGCAAAGCTAACAGAAAGTCAGCAGGTTAGCCCTGGAATATTTAGAGATAGTCCGGGATCTATAAATGCAACAATGTTGCAAGCAGAAAAACTTTGTTTCTGTTTCAGACCTGAAAGCATTACACAGTGGAACAAAAAATATGTGGTTTTTCTATTTATGGATCTGCCACAGCTTTATTTCCTGCTGTGCTCAAATCCTGCCAAAAGCATTATCAGAAAGAGTCTTAAATTTGGTTACAATCAGGCAAAAGAGAAACCTACTAAACTGAAAACCTTTATAAAGGTCTTACATTAAGTTGTGTAAATGCAACAGACTGTGGGCAGAATTTATATATCTAATAATAGCCATCTTAAATATGACTGAATGCACAAGTTAGACAGCTCAATTACCTTGAGGTCTCTGATTTTCAGCTACATTTTAATACCTAAACATCAAATCCGGTGCAGAAGAGAACCATATAACACAACCTAGCACATCGTCCCACATGTTAGGACAAAAACAGAAGCAGCAAAGAGAATACATTCTTTACAAGAGCAGAGCAAGCAAGTTAGGCTTGGGTTTAAGAAATTATGAAAAAAATGCACTCAGGAAGAAATTAACTAAGCTGTATAACAGCAACTGCAGAGAATTAGTTGAAACATCTTTTAAGGAACATTTTGGACATGTAAAGCAGTACATAGAACACTATGTAAATGTTCATCATGAAATACCTGTTAAGTCTGCAGAGGAAAAAGTGCCTGCTTGCTGGTGGATATATTTTTTTAGTGCCTACATGCAAATTTATCATGCATGCATTTTAAGTATCATTGAGTTCTCATTGAGTATGGACAATTACTCATATTTGGACAATATGTGAATTGTCCCTTCTGAAATATGCAGCCTGCTAATTCTCCTGTTGTCTGCATGTACACGTATGCATTGATAAAGCAGAGTATTTGCATAAGGAAAAAAAACACCTAAACAATGTATGTGCCTAAACCAATCAAAAAGGCAGATGTTGAAGGAGATTGTTCATATTGCTCTCTATATAATTTTAAATCTGGGCCTTCAAAAACTTTTTTGAGATCCACAAGTGTAATTCTTAATAATTAATTTCCAGTACTTATAACTTTAACAGCAAAAAGTACAGATACCCCTATCCCTCCCCTTAATAGTTCAGTAGCAACAATAATATAGACATTTACCTGACATTTTATGCCTGCAAGACTGCAAGTGCAAGTTTCTGGATCACAGAAGACACGGCAGTCACAGCCACAATCCTCTCTGGACAGGCGGATGGCCCGCAGCTCGTGTTTTTCTTCCACATCAATCTTCTTGACTCCGGAAGCTCGGAGCAATGCCCTTCGCTTTTTTGTTGGCAGGGGTTGTAGAAAGAAGTACTCATCTACTTCTGTGTTGTCCAGATCAATGTCGTCGTCAGAAATGTCATCCAGAGTCAGGGTATTTGCTTCTTCGGATTCCACTGTACCGTTCTTTGTCATCTGTTGTACAGAACAAGTAACAGTCTTCAAACTATACATGCACACACACACCTATGTATAATACATAGCTGTATATGCAAACACACACACACACACGTGTGTGTGTGTATATATATATATATAAAAATATGGTATTACTGCATTACTTGTTGCTGAACTACTGACTGCGTACTCTTTTTTGTGCTTAAAGTTTGTATTTATAGCAACTCTTCCTGTAAGACAATCACAGAAGAAAAGTCCCTAATTATACCTGACTTGTATAGCCAGGTTAACAGCAACACTCCTCCCCGGAAGGAGAAGAATCCCAGTGTCATGATTGGTAGTGCAGTGTACGTGTACACACAGCACAAGAAAAAAATTCTCACAAGATCAGCAGTTCAGCACCCTATTTCAGTTCATTCACAGCTGGTTTGCTACTCCACAATTCTACTTTATAGGCATTATGATTTCCTCTCTCTTTTTCATGTGTTCTGTTCTCAATCTTTCTCAGTAACTGCACCCTTTGGAGCTTAGTGCCTTCATTTTATTTCCTGTTGCAATTAAATACCATGTCTATTATCCCTATAACATTCAAATCCCTTTATGTGCATCTTCGAGCTCTTTCTTCATCTTAAATGCAGCCATTTTCAAAATGTCCTCTCAAACTTCCTTCAGGTTGTTTTCTTACTCTATTTTCTATTACTCACTTCACTTTACAGTGGCTTGGAGAAGAGCAGGTAATAGCTCCCTGATCAGTTCTGCCTGACTCTGAGACATTGAAGACTATTTAGACAAGGTATTTCAATGTATTAGTTCTGTAGGGTAGGAAATAGGAAATCAGCAAGGCCCAGTTGTCTTAAGCAAATTAAATATACTCAGTCCTGTATTCTATATTTTTCACCAGTTCTTTGATTTGCTTTTGTGAAGGAAAGTGTTCTTTCCTTCACATAAATACAGTTACCACTGTATTTATACAGTGGTAAATACAGTTTTACCACTGTATTTTTTAAATATGTATTTATATATCTCTTGAATAATCATGTTCAATGGATTGGTTTGAAATGGAAGTTTTCTGTTCCCTATTTTTATGCATGCTCTAGAATGAAGATAAATATTTAATTTTCATAGATTTAACACCAGTAAGATGGTACCTTTTTTAAGCCACTCTCAAGACTCTGGAGACCTCACCACAATTTCTTAATATTTGAATTGAAACTTTGGAGTCAGCTTACTGGTCTCAGAACATGCTAGTAAACAACTACCACATCAGTTCCTGAGGATCAATGAGGAAAGAATCCCACCACTACTGAAATAGATGGAGGGGAAATGAGTTTTCTTTTTAGTGAGAGGAAACAAAATTAGGGCAGAGGGAGTAATGCAAATCAGGCTTTCCTTATCCACTGAATACTTAGGAAGAGATTTTGCAGGAACTTTACAGTAACAGTAAAGATTATCATCTACTCAAGTGACTGGGGAGAAGGAAGAACACATTGTATTTGGAAAAGGAACAGAGAGTAGAATCTGTGTCTTAAGAGAAAGAGTGGGCTGGAGTGAAGTAAGTTAATGAAGAAAGGGGATCCATCCCAGCCAAGAGCAGAATTATGAAAAGGAAAAAGAGCAAAGTTCTGCTCCATACAGATGGAGGCTAAAAGGCCTCATCCAATCTGTAAAGCTAAATAAAATCTGTGACTTTTCTTGATTTACTTTCTAATATAAAAAGAAAAGAAAATGTGAAATATTTGCCTTACTATTCTTCACTCTTTTGAGCTGATTCCTGGAAGTCAACCAAGGGTTCTGCACAGAGGCACTGGTTACACTGACACAGTTCAATTCACACTTGGTGCTCTGAAGGTCTTGTGAGATGTTGAGAGGTATCTGGTGATAAGTCACTAACACTGTAGCCTTTGGTTTCCAGCCTGTCCAGATATCTGTCTTTAATTTGTTTTTGTCTTTTTATGTTTATGGCTTTTATGTTTGTTTGTTTTCACTACAAGAGTTCAAATTGTATGAACTAATTAAAATCTATTTAGCTATTTAAAAAAAAGAACCAATTAGGAGACTGAAAAAAGTAATTACAGTAACAAGGGTCATTCTATGGGAAAATGCTGAAAAGCATTTCTTAAACTTGGAGGGTGCCAGCTTGCTCTAGACAACTTGTATCTGAAACAGAGATAAATCACCACAAAAGAAAGGGCTATGGAGCAAAGCAGTTCAGTTGCAATTCTAAATATTGCTCACTTATAATTAGAGGATTAATCTGAAAAAGAGCCCAAAATACATATGATACAAGCCATTATACATGAAGTGTTTCATCTGCTACAAAACAAAGAGAAGTTTTGCTTCCAGTTTTAAACAGGCAGAAGGGACATTTCCAAGAACATAATCCCCTAAATATAGTTTCTTTCATCTCCTGTGCTGTATTTAAAAAGACAGGTTCAAAAATGTGGCCAATATTCATTCTGACGAGCTAAACTGATAGTGAGGTAATTTTTCTGACAGATTTCTTCTCTAGCAGAGACACATCCTTTGCTGAAATATTGAAGACACGTGAACACATACATGAGTACACTGAAATTTAGTATTACTGTTTCTTACTTCTTGCCAAATTTGCTCAAGTTGGCCACAAAACCAGGCTGTTTCGCCCTCTGTCCTTAGGATGTTACCATTCCCTTGTCTAATGGGGCACTGTGGAAGGGCTCAGAAGAGTCATTCTCTTCCTGATGCTTCCAGACTTCTGCTGGACACCATGCTCAAGGCTAACTTCTACCACTCTCTGCCTACCTCTCCTCTGTAGAAAACAGGGAGTAAACAACAACCTCCCTACAAAGTTTTTTGAGGTACACATCAGTAAAAACTACAGTAGCACTTGCTAATACTGAATAAAATCATGTCTTCAGTAAAAAAGTATTGTTTTGATTGAAAATGGAGTTGACAGAAAGGAAATATTTGGGTTTTTTTAACACAGACATTGGCCTTTTAAAACTCTGCCACTGCTCATTGACACAAATAAAGGAGGGATCAAAATCTTAAAAATGTTTTACCTTTAGTTTTAGAGAGTTGAGTTTTTCCTCCCTCAGATGCTCTCTTAGCATCTCTCGGTGAAGCCTCTCCTGTTCCATCGCAAACTCTCCCAGCGTGTACTGGCGCACGCTGTTGTGGCGAGTGGACATCCCCAGCGTGCTGCCCCCCTGGCTGGGAACACTGGTGAAGCCTTGCCTCCTCGTGAAGTAATACACAGTAACACAGTTAAAATGGACATTTTTTGTTCTCTTTCTCTTCTCTCTCTTCAGGATTGAAGAAGCTGGAACAGATGCAGATTACAGGAGGAATGAGAACTTGGAGTCACAAAGCAGATTTACCACATGCACAGTATTTCCATTTACCTTAAAAATAGCTGTGTACACACTGAAGTTCAGAGGTGTGCAGTCTAACTGAGGAAGTAACTTTAGAAATATTTACCATACATGCAGACCTAGAAACCATTACAAACTGCTACAATGATGAACACCACTGGCTACTTTGGACGAGAAGTTTTTGGCCAGGATATCTGTGTTTTACCATAGCGTTATAAAAACATTCTATCCTTTTACCAAGGGAACCAAATAAATCCCAACAAAAAGAATTTCTTGCACAGTGTCACCTCAAAGCTCAAAGACAATGAATGATCCACGGACTTGCTCCTCTTCAAAAACTTATGGACAAAACAAGGTTGCAGAGGGCAACAGTGAGGAGAACAACAGCCCTATGGTCTCTCACAGGTCTTCATAGACTCTCAGTATTCTGTCAGCAAGGCTCGGCTGTAGAGATCTATAACTACAGCTTTAAAGAACTGGATTCCAATTGGCAGCAAAGATTCCTAATGTGAGAAATTATTAAGAAACTATAAAGGCAATAGGTTCAGTGTTTCAGACTGTCTCCAAAATTCGTATCATCATCATCATTACAGATTAAGAGAGGAATAATGCTGAGTAAGGACTAAAACCAGTTCTTTGTCTTTACTTTCAATCCTTTTTTCTGCTGCCACCCACTGACTATACCCAGCACATGTATACATACACCCTCATGTGTGGAATTCTGACAAAAACTTAAAACTAGTCTTTTCTAATGCTTTTCTGATTGCTCTCACATTCATGCTCAGTTTTCCTTATACACATATACAGTATCATATGAAATAGATTCATTTAAAACCAAATGCCAAATTTTAACTGTTTAATATTATTCTTTTTTTTCTACAGATACTTAGTAACTCCTTCAAATGATACTGATTATTGCTCCTCATTAGTAACAGTGGGGACACATAAGCATTAGAGAAAGGTAAGAAACTCCTTGCTTTTTAAGATGAGCAGCCTGATTTATTTGATTTATTGCAAAATGGCAATAGGATGTTGAGAATGTAGATAATAAGTCTTTGCTTTGCAGTTTACAGACAGCAATTGGGCAAGTGTCAATGGGAAACGTAACAGCCAGAATTCAGGCAGTAAAATGATATAAAAGGTGCTTGACCACTCTTGAAAGACTTGGAAGCATTCTACAGAAGCAGTAAGAACAACAAGATGCATGCTGGTAATCTAACATTGCACCAGTCCTAAGGACTGGAAGTGCTTGGCCTTCAGCCTTGGTTTCGTACCATCATAGCAGGTTTATTGTCACAGTTAAAACATGTTTTAACTCTAATATTATTATGTAGTGAAATGTAAATCACCACAAATTAAAAAACCCCAGACTTTTAAATTAATTAATTCAGACAAGAAGTAGCCTAACCTACCCATATGAAAAAAAGTACACTAGAAAATACAGTCCTGTAACCAAATTACAGACACTGTGCCCTACTGACAGAATTGAAAAACTGTTTGGAATCTGGTAAACCATAAAATAGTATTATTTTTCTGATAGTGATAAGCAGCCTAAAGTACAGATTACTATATAAATAACATGTATTCCTTTAGTTATCCTGCAGGTATGTTAGACTGTAAATATAAAACAGATAAATAAGCTGAATTCACTTACATGCTTTCAGTGAAGGGTGTTCCAAAAAAGGTATAGAATGTACACAAGGGAATCAAAATACAAATCCTATTACATTAGGTATTTTAAACTTACATCCAAGTTTAAGCAAATCTTCTATCAACAGAGCCTGTCAAAACTATGCATAGGAATCCATTTTGGGGGGAAGAGGGTTGTTTTGTTAGAGGAGACCAGTTAATAGGAGAGTCATTTTTGCATGATATTAAATATTGCATTATTTTACTGCTCTTTTTCATGTATTTTCAATTTAAAAACAAAATTATCTTTAATAAAACCAGACAGGCTAATTTTGATATTGTGATATTCTCTTTCAATATATAAATATAAAATATAAATATAAATATTAGTATGCACCTATAAAGAAGTGCATATTAAAGAATCCTGCTCCTGCTGAAAGAGGTATCTAAGCCAGTCTGGGATGTATCCGATTTCTGTCATAATGGTATTGATGTTATTTGGATCTCAAATGGATGTTGCCTTTATTTTGGAAGAAATGGTGCGACAAGCAGATTTTTTTACCAAGTAAAAGAACCAATCACAAATGGAATGAGAGATGAAACTACAGTAAAGTATATAGGAACGAAAAGATCAAATGTTAACCTTAAAAAGAATATATATATTTGTGCTTCATGAGGAAATAGAAGGTAATGGTGTTTGTAAACTATCCAAGGTAGCAAATGCCTTTGAACCTTCATCCCACACAAGGTCTATGTTTACCGTAATTTATTTTAGGCCTTAGCTAAGGAACTCCTGACTGCCAAGAATATCAAATGCTGAAATAAAAATGCTTCCGTTTTGAAAGTCTGTCAATCTCATTATGGAAGGTGAATCATACTACTTTCTATACACAGAGAAATCAGCCCTAACTTTTATTCACGTTACAATCTTGTAGATGAATGAAGCCAGGCAGAAGACTGTGATCTAACTACTTCCAGCTGAAAAAAGGAATGTCATAGACAATTACATGAATGTGCTTTTCCACTATGTGCATTTTTTGGGAGAGGTGGGGGTACCCATGTGTACGCTGTCTAAATTCAGAACATTGATTTCACACATGGCCTTATGTTTATGCCTGAAAGTTTTATCAGCAGTCTCTGTAAGGTTGTAGTTGTCACGAGCTGTCTTAAAGAACCCATTAATGCATCTCTTCAGCACTTTCATAGTTCTTAGCACCTGAAGCAATTAAATTACCAGTGCTGCACCTTCAAAGTTGCTTGCTTGGGGTTTTTTAATATATAACTGACAAAAATTGTGCTAAAATAGAATTAAGCTGAACTTCAAGAAAATGCTGGCATACTGTAACTTCCATGCCACCAGCACTATGAACCCAGCACTAAACACTTGTGTTTAAGACAGCTGACATGCATTTGTTGTAAATGTTCTTAAAATTCATGGTTGTATTTATTAACATTTTAGTTCCTAGTCAGACAAAGCATATGATGATCTGTGTAAGTAAACAACCACATAAACATTCAGAACTCTCAGACTGCATGCGATTTGTTTTCTGAAACACATCTTACCTTTTGGGTTTGCTGGTTTTGCACCCCAAAGCTTATTACAAGGAAGAGCTAAGGCTCTGTGAGTAACTCTGTAGTCATCTCTTCTGTTTTACTGCTAGGAAGCAGTCAGAATATATTCATATTTATGAGAATGTTGTTCTCAAGAGCAGATCGGTTGTTGCTCACATGCAAAAACTGCAAAATATTACAGGATTTTATTTGGTTACTCAAAAGCACAGACTGGAGATGTCAGTGAGGGGACTGGAGAATTGTGACCACCTCAGTTACCAAGGTCACAAAACGAAGCACACTTGGCACTGCCAAGGCACTATATTCTTGCTCTACTATATGCATAAATCTCTAAGCAGAGGGCTGCCTTAATGTGACCTCAAATTATTACATATTAAATGGAAATGTTGAACCTTTTCCAACATCAGGGACAAAGTAATCTATAATTCATTCAGTCCTTTTGCTTCACACCAACTAGAACTCAGATTTTCAGATCATCTTAACAAGACTCAGGGTTTTATGTCAATTAGAATGCACTGTACCTTTATTTATTTACATATTTATGAAACAGATGTAATTACTGCTAAGGACACTTCTTAACTCAAGACAGAGCAAGACATACAAATTATGTATTTTCTGATATATCAGACAGCATGACCATATGCCCATATGTTTGGTCAGTCTCATAAAAGCATTAATGTGCCATCTGCACAAGTGGTATCAGTGGATGCCACTATCATCTGTTCTGAGCAAAAAAGGTGAAATAGTGCAGGCAGAGTCTGCTAGGCAGAGATGTGTCATTTTAACATCTGCTACAATGGTGTATACTGTCAACAGGAACTAAAAGGTGTTTCTGGAAAATGAACACTACCACCCTGGGCCTAGCAGTTCATGGCAAGTATAGGCATGGGAATATTCATCATCACCTATAACAATCCTATGGATCACATTTATATCCTATGAGACTGAGAGATTCTATGGAAGGAAAAAAGATGCCATTCTCATGTATTTAAGCAATTAAATACAATTTTTAGTTCCATGTTTCAAGGTAACATGGAATTAAATTTTTTTGACAGATACGCAACTACTGTAATGCATAAAATGTCTGTTATCAGAGGGAAAGATGATACTGTTAAGAACACAATTACTGCTGCAGAACCAGTCTCAGAAAAGGTCACTACATCTGAACAAGGTCTTCAGACATTGGCATCTTCAGACTGTCAGAATTCCTCATCTGAAATAATATCTACTGCTGAAATTTTGATTATGGGCATCTGACATTTGAGTGGCTTAGTTTCTGGGTTTAGAAGAACAGAATCCAATTTAATACCCTTCCTGCAACTGGCCTGTCTCCTCACGGAATCAAGGCAGGTCCTGCAGGCCTATCAGCTCCTTGCCAGCTGTAGAAGCAGCTGCTGCAAGATTCAGGGCTGTGTCTGAGCACAGCACAGTCCCATCCATGCAGCACTTGACCCAGGCAAACAGCCACAGCACAGCTCATCTGCCTCACAGACCATGAAAAGCAAACTGGCAGCTGTCTGTAAACAAAGTTCCTGAAAGTGAGGCTGAAATAATTGAAGGAAACCTTAATAGCAAACAATTTTTTAACCCAAGCATGATGAACACACCCTGGAAACACAACCTGCTCTTTGCGCTTACCCTTTTGTTACCTTTGTCCATGATGTGCCCACACACAGACATGGTAGGATGCATTTATTCATGTGTTGCTCAGTTATTAACCTCTCTCTTTGATACCAGTTCTCTTTATGCACTGCAGTTCTAATTTATTTCATTACTACATATATTTCTGCCATTTCTCTTTATGCACAATTCCTGCCTTCTGCACTTGTCTAGCTATTGAACACAGAAGGAATCTCTGCAGTTTCCAGAATTTAAGAACACTTCTACAGTGAGCCAGAGACCTGCAGAATGGTGCAAAGCCTAAACAGTAGCTATCAATTTTTTAAAATACAGCCCATCAGTTTTCAGTATTTTTGTGAGAACATTTGTCAGTCATCAGCTGTAGTACAGAATAGACATAATTGTTCAGCAGTCATTCAAGAAATTGAGATTTCAGTGATTTATTCATAAAGCTGCACACCGACATTAAACAACCTTTGTCTAACACAAGACAACCTTTCCTACACATCTCTACCTCCCCACAGCATCACCCCTCCAAATTACAGATAACAGCTTGGCTCGGTAAGGCTGCATGAGCCCACCTGTGGTTTATGAGACATGGGAAGATAACTGTCAAAAGATTAAAAATAGAATAAACATACAAACATCATTATAGTTCTTCCCATAAGTGGTACATTATACAGCATCTACACTGGGACAATAAGGCCTAACTCTTATTACAATATTTTAATTAAAATGGTTGCAATTTTAAAAGGTAACATTTTATATATCAAAAGAAGTGCAATTTTTATCACCCAGTAGGTAACAGTAATGGCACACGAGATGGTTTATGGATCCTTCTCGATAAAGATTTAAGTGGATTTTTCCAGACACAGTGTGTCCTGTATGTCTGCATGAAACAGGAGGGACCACTAATTCATCCTGCAAATATACTCTAAAAATAAAGCTTTAAAGTCAAAACTGAAGAACATGTCAATGTAAAAAAAATAAAATACAGCTCTCATGAAAATAACAATAGCCTTAAAAATAAAAGCGTTTTGTAAAACATCTTCCATGGCCACTGATCTTTCTCACTTAGGCTGCTGTGCCACATAAATCTCCATCGCAGTGACAATTAATGGGAGAAGAGCAAATATTAGGAATAGCAGTTTGACAATAAACCTGCCCTGTCAGATTCATCCTGGCTAAAGTATGTGGTACAAAGCATCGATCTGTGCTGGAATTCTGACACCAAACACAGCAAGCGGGGAAATACTTTCTGGGTTTCGAAAAAGACTCCTCAACAATGACAGTAAGAAAAATGAGCCATTCTAGTCACATGAAGTTAGAGGATAAAGAAAATCTTTGTTCATCAACACTTAATAAAAGAATGAAGCAATTTATATATCAGAAAGGTTTAAACACATCTAGAAGAAAATGCAACTACACAAGGGTGAAGAAAGGTGGAGCAATACACGGATTTGTAACAATCCAGTGCCAGTATTTTCCTTCTGCTGCAAATAATGATGGCCATCACCTTATTCCTACCAACAGACTCAAAACTATAACCATCTTTTGTACTTCTGTATTGCAGATAAAATTTATCTTTTACTTTATGTATTACTGGGAGACTCAAGAATTTTATTAGTGGCTCGGTTTTCACAGGTTATTCAAAGTTATGTATCAGCAGCTCTCTGACCCATACCAACACATTTTCAAAGCATGGAGTGGAAAGCTAGAAGCAGAGGAGATTCCTACTGACCTCTGCACATGGGGATGAGCTGTTTGTCTGCTGGCTGTTCCCACCCACAGGAACCACCCAAGCTAGGAAGTCTCCAGCCCAGAGAAACAAAGGGGGAAAACACTGGTGGGTGCCATCTGCATCCAACATCTCCAGCCTCTGCCTCCTTCAACAGCTGGTATAAAGTTCTGCAGTTGCCTCTGGTGCCCCTTCCATCTCCAACTCAAGATGTATTTTCTGCTCTTTCCCCTGAGAATAACCATTATTTATTTATTTATTATTGAATATGTGAAAAAGGAAAGACTCAACCACTCAACTCTTTCCACATTTGAAAAGTTCAGGTTTTATCGTATTTACTTGTATTTCTTATGTCTTGGTAACAGATGCTGTCGTGAGCCCATCCAAATTCCTACATTTGTAAGAAAACTCCTTTCCAAAAGGGAAAATCCGTATTTACACTATCACTCCAGTGTATCCTCCCAAGAAACATCCAAGTCCCATTTGTAGTGAAATAGGTAGATGGAAACACAGTTTTCCTCATGTCCTTATAAAGCACTATCCAGATGCACTTTTTGTTTACCTTTGAACATCCACATTTTGATCTCTGGGCAGTGGAGCTACAGCAGTGTGAAACCAGTGAATGAAGAGTGTTTCTTTCTGCATTTTAAGTGGCAAAAAGAGAATCCCAACTCTCCCACCTGGGAAAAGATCATGTTGTGGTGGTATTTGTCTAGAAAATTCAAAACCTGCTTCCTAGTTTTACAAAATTCTGATAGGAATGACATCTTAAACCTATCATGCTTTTCAAACATATTTTACTGAGAAAACTGGTAGTTCTTTGATTACAGAAAATAAATAATCTCAGTTCTGGCTGAACTCCAAGACATAAGCACTTTCTTCTGCTGTCTCAGCTATTCTCCTGATGTCAAAGACACATTAAAATAAATGTGAACCATATGGCTACCCAGCAGATTACCAGCACTCTTGCATCAATGATGGCAAAGCCATTCATTGTCACCAATACAGAAGTATCTTAAGACACACGAAAATTTCAAAAGGCTGGAAAAAGTGTATGAAGCAGCCGTTTACATAAAAGCTCCATCCCTTACCAGAGGAGGATCTCTTAAACTCTTATACTCCTATACTCCAATACCCATTTACATACTCTCAGTGCCACATAAACTACTATGGTAAGAAGGATTAACACCAGTCTCCACCACCTACTCTATGACTTTCCCATCAGGCCTAACATCACAGAACAGCAAAGCCTAATCCACTATGGTAACCCAGGTCAGAACTTCACAGTCTTCATAGAAAAGAAAAACTTAGGAAAAGGTCATATTCTAAAACCTGCTTCTACCTCCATCTCCTCCTTCCATCCTACTGGTCTTCCCCAGATATTTTTCTAAGAGTCTCCATACACAATATTTATCAATTTAACCCCATAATGATGAAACACATTTCCTCCACATACTGGAAGTTCGTATTAAGAAGAAATGTTGTGACACACAATATATCCTCCCAAAGAAATGTGTGCTTGAGGGCAGGGAGGTATTTTCTGGAATAAATTTGAACCTGGAAATGTTGATATGAACCGCATACTCAGAAAGGCATAAACTTGAGCACTGGAAATTAGACAGGACAGGGACAATGCTGTGGAACAGCAACACCAACCCTTGTAGCACTTCACTGCTCCATCCTTTTGATAAAGCCAAAGCTGAATTCACTGCACATGATGGCCTCCACAGGAATCCTTGCCTGATACTAGATTTATTTCTGTCACATTTGAAAAGTACTAGCTCACAAAGTGAAATAAATAGGAGAGGTTTTTCATTTGTACTTGTTCAGCATTTTATCTCACTGTCAGTTTTGTCTAAAATTTCAGAAAACTACTACATTCTTGGGATGCATGCTAAAAGCTATAATTTTAAGGCTAAAATTTTAAGTTTACCTCCTCATCACCCTCAATCCCTAGAGTGCTTTCCTGTGACATTCATCATAGTAGTTGAGTTTATCCATTCTGCAAATATAATCAGCCTGCAGGGAGAAGTAGAGACAGTTAACTGCTCTCTGCCTTACCATTTACTCAAACTGCCAGCTGCTGATTTGTACATTATTTCTGACCTTGGCTCCAACTTTAGACAGTGTGAGGTGAAAAGCTGCTACCAGGGATTTTAGCAGGAACACCCATGAATAACAATTGTATTTGCTGAACTCTCCAAAGACACTACAGGCAATTCTCTGTCCTTTCTTATGGGTGGCTTCTATGAATAGCTATATGATACAAATACTCATTTAGCTCTCCACAACTTCACATTTGCAAACATATTTTGCATCTGTCATGAACATCTTCAATGCAAAAAAAAATCATTTATGTCATCTAAGTCATCAAAACATTATGCAAGGCAAAAACTGTCACTCTATATGGGATATGAAACACATCAATTTACAGGAGAATACGTTTCAAAAATACAGAAGTTGACTTCGTTATATAAACCCTCCCCCCAAAAAACCCCCAAAACAGTGGGAACTTGCCTACTAAACCCTCTATTCCTTCTTTTTAAAACCTCCCCCTGCAATAGTAATTATTCCTGATGAAAGCCAGCAGGCAAAATCCTGTCATGGCATACCCTGCCCTTTCATTCTGTGGGATTATTTAAGCAAACACATTGCAATACATTTCACTGGATTTCTTAGCATTTCTTGGGTTTTACTGTGTTGGCTTTAAAATCAAAACTGAGAATCTCTCAAGCTGTTTCATAATGTGAGTCAACGAATAGCAACAATAATCCTCAATAACTAGAAAATTCCAAGCCTCACTGAAGGCAATATAAATAACTGCAAGATGACATGAAAAAAAAAAAACCAACAACTCCATTTAGCTACACCTCCTAAGAATTCTCCCATAATAAGCCAGCATAAACACTTTAACTCATTTAGATTTCTAGCATTAACCAGCCATTAAAAACACAGCTTAAGATTAAAGCTCACGTGATGCCTTATGCTAGCAAGCTCACACAAAATAAAACTGTTCTTTACATAAAGATAATTTAAGAGAAGCTACACCTTCCTAGGAATTTCAAAATATTTGATACCTTCTTCCAAGTTCTGCATGGCCATAAAGATGAGGGAATCTAAATATGTAAGCAAATCTAGAAAATTCAAACCAGTATTTTTTAAGGGCATATGGAAAGAAGTACAATGGGAATGCATTTCTATTTTCAAAGTCCTCATTATCGTTCAAAAGGTAGCAAGAGCATTTAGGGACCCAAGAGTTTTCTCAGAATACTACTGACTAGCCACATTCATAAAGAACCTAAGGCATCTAACACTTTTTAAGACAGTACCCAAATTGGCAGAATGACAGTACCTATGATTACAGCTGGCTGCAGGAGAATCATGCTGATGGCAGTGATAATGTCAATGCCAAGACACAGATAATTGATGGAAGATATCAACTAGACTGTGTGGAGGTTCTACCTCCTGTTTATCACCTTGTCAGACAAGCTGGTGCTGGAGACTTCACCTGCCTCTGCAATAAAGGCATTACACTCAAAGTTCCAGCTACACTACACTGAAGTTGAAATGGCAAGGCAGCAGCTACTCAAAATATGTTTCTTAAGAGATGTGACTCTGATTAATGTGGTATGGGGAGCTTTTACTAGCATCCAAGTCCAAAAGACAGGACTTGGTGAGGTCTTTCCACACATTTCAATTACATATAATTATGCAACTTAACTCATATAATTTTCTTACTAGAAAAATAGATCAAGCATTTACAGGCAGATACCTCCAGAAGAATCCCACACAACTGAGCTGCAGCCTGGAACGCAGCACACACAATCGTAGGAACTGTCAGGGCATTGTACTGACATCCTGAATGGCAATTCCAAAGACAGCTTGCTGTGGAGCTGATTAAACACAGCAGCAAGGTGCCCTGGATCTACAGGACAATTTAAAGGAGCTGAAATGTCATTGGGTGTGCTCTGCCCTGTATTCCATTTACCTCCAACAAAAAGGGGAAAAAATATTTTTAGTCCTGACTAACACTGTGTATGCATGCTTGGACTGGTACTTGAAGATGAAAACCCCTCTTGCTGATATGGATGAGGAACCATGAAATGGGACAGGTACATGGACTGATTCATTATATGCTTTGGCATGCATTAAGGTAAATCTGCAGTGTGACTAATGGCCTGCTGGATCAAACTGAAATTAACTCAATAGACTGAGAAAAGTAAGTAAGAAAGATGGCAGGGATTATCTGTACCAGTGATAATGAAGGCACTCCATCATCATTTGGTAAGAGATATAAAAATGTGCAGGTGCATTTTCATGCATACCTGACCAAGAAAATACTACATTTAATTTTTGTTATGAGCCTAGTAAAAGTTGCCTATACCCTATGGAGTGTAATTCCATTTCCTGACTCAGAAAAAGACATCTTTAACAAGCTAGGGACTTATTTGTTGCTGCACTGATTTATTTAAATGGATATATTGTTAAAGAAAGTCTGTGTGGTAGTCACAACAGATAGCACTTAGGGATGTGTCAGTCATGTATTTTCTGCCACTGCACTACAGGGTTACTAACTGTTGAGATCAAAACTATCTTCCCATGGTTCTGCCCCACTGGAGTGATCCACAGCAGCTGTGTGCCTCATTTAGCTGGCAGGTTAAACTGACCTTAAAGCTAATGGAGCAGCATAGCTGAAAGGTTCCTGTTTATCTGACCCAGCACATATTGTTTCAAGGGTTGTGTAAACACTTAGATGTATCAGCTATTCTAGATAGATTTATACACAAACTGCCTGCTAGCTCAAGCACGGAAAGAGTTGTAGCTATGAGCAATTTAAAAATTATCTCATTGTCAGGTCAGTTAGAACAGAAAAATAAAACTTAGTGGGCCACACTAGGCTTTTTTTTAAAAGCTCAAAAGATTTAAATTCTGTGTCACCCACAACCTACATGTTTCTAGTCAGTAAAAGAGAGTTTATATGGAACTTAACATTTACGCATATGAAAACAGACCGGAAGGAAGACAGTACATAAGATGTGACAGTGTCTCACAAAAGAACAAAGAAAATGGTACAAAGTGTCAGAAGATGGCTTAGAAAGATAACCTCCATCAAGGAGATACTCAGGCATGTAACAGAGGCAAGGAATCTGGCCAGCCTTTCTTCTGTGCTGGCTTTCTTCAGTCTGTTCACTGAAATGTCTCACAGAACTTTTCCTTTCCATAGAAGCTGGGATTCAATATTCAACACAGGAAAGCTCTTGTCTTTTATTTTGGGAATTGAATGTGTTTAAAGAATGAACAAAATGCCTTTCAATGTACGCTATTAACAGTTTTGCTGTTGTACAACATACCTGCGTGTAGTTCTCAAGTGTGCCTCATTTGGTAGCTCCGTAAGACACCTGTATTCATGAGATATGAATATGGACAATTTCCATGGATGGTGCATGGGTAAACATTTATTTCTGTGGCCACAAACATCTCAGTAATATGAATCATTAATCATAACACTGAAAGACTATAGTTTACCTTACAGATTTTGTTCAAAACCTACATTATTCAAAGCTTATTGTTATATGCATGTATTACAACTTCCAAGTTTCTCCCCTGAATTACAAGACATCTTGGTATTATCTGTGTATTTACAATAAAATTGCTGTCTTTTTTGTGGGTGTCAGTGACTGTTTAATGGAAAAGGACTGCTTTCAGTCTATGGTGAATAATCATCTAAGTCTTTAAACAGTTCTAAAAGTTAAAGGATCAGCATACAGATAATATTTTCACCAAGATATTTCTAAATACTATGAAAGAGGTTTACTGGGTCACTTAATCCTTTGTCCCCTAGTATCACTTCATCTTAAATTAATATACCACATCAAGACTGTTACATGTAAACGTGCAATTTGAAAAGTTGTGAATATGTAACCCTAAGCACAGGAGTTTTCCCTAACAGCAAAGAGAACTCAGACCCTCAATGTTCAACCTCTAGCTCAAACTGCAAAGCAGCATTTGGCAGATGCATCAGTTTTAAGAGCATCAATCCACATGCTACAGACGTCATTTCTAGGCACAGTCTAAACCACAGAGTCACAAGAACCACATTGTGCTTTGGATGGAGTGAGGAGGAGCCTCACCTGCTCCTTGGTCCACAGTCTTAAGGAAACAGCTTTATAGCCACTGACTCCAGAGGGCAGAACTATATGAAACAGTTTAAAGAGGCAACCCCCTGCTACTTAAAACATGCAGCTCATTATAAAACAGTATAACCACCTAAAACTAATTTCATAAACATAAATATAAACTGTACATTCATTCTTGCTAGGTATTTATGCTGCAGAGATAGCTTTGCTAACTTAAAACCAAATTCTTGTGGGCACAAAAAACGACTGCCTAGTAGAGACACCCTCCCCTACATGAAGAATAAGAACTATTTCAATAGCATGTCCTATACATAATGTTCTTCAATTCCAAATGATGGAAAGCTTATTACTTTCTTTGGAGAACTCTCACCAACACAATACTGCTGACAGCTGCACTAAACTTACCAAAGGAAAATAAAAAAACTTACCTAAAGCACTTTTTCTACAGTGCTTGAAATACTTGCTCTACCTGCTTGAAATACTTGAAACACAACTCACAGCATTAACTACAGCAACTACATAATTCAAATAGCAAACAGGTAGGGGCTTCCAAGTGACTTCAATTTTTTACAGGAAGAAATAGTGTTATATAGTTAACAAAAGGGCAAACAGGTGTAAGTTTGCTAAGTCATTTTGAGCAAGTTACAAACTGAACACCACAGAAAGTCCATTTTACTATCTGTTGAATCTCAAATGATCATGTTTATCTAGCTGTGAAATTCATTTGATTTTGAGGAACAGGAAGAACTCTTTAGATACACAACTTCAGTACTCACGAGTAAAATGATTAGAAGTGGATGGATTGACACTATCACCACTGTCAGCACTTTCACTGCTAGAAATGTCATCATCTGATTCCCGCACAGAGGAACAAGGTGAGGAGCCATCAACTTCTTCAAACTTCCTCTTTAAAATTCCACTCATCGCTGCAATGCTGTCACATGCACCTGTAACAGGAACAGAGGCAATGAGACACTGCAACATCCAACTGCAGAAAATGCAGTCATTATCTCCAAAGTAATTTTTAATTGGAAGTACCAATAAGTTTCCACGTCTGGTTTTGAATAACTGAAAAAAAAAACCAACCATCAGAAGTCATACTTTGACTTGACGTGTGGAAATGGCTGCCTAGAATAATGTATAACAGATTGCTTTCAGGGAGTATTTTTCCCATTTTGAAATCCATAGAACCCCTCATTTCTAGGCTACGTTGTGAAATTCCAAACAACGAAAAAAACTTAGTTTCTTTTCAAACACCCACACTTGGTTCCACCCTTGGCTGCCACAGGAGGACGAAATGTTCACAAAGAGGGATGAAATTAGTAAGAAGAAATCATTCTGAACACTACAGTTCCCATTACCAAATGCATGTTATCTAATCAGTGGTCTTGTCATCCCTGTAAGAAACCTGCCTGGTAATTCCAATATTATGGACAAGTAGAAGACAATGAAGTCACAAAGCCCATATACAAATTTAGTGCTCAATAAAAGCCTGGAATTCAGAAATGCTCCACTCTAGTCAGAAACACCAATTGCCTCCAAAACTACCTCCTTCCCACATTAAGAAATGAGTTGCCAAATACACTCCTGGTGTTGAGTAGAGGATTATAAAGCAAAGTATGCAAGCAGAAATTTAGCAGCAGAGGTAGAAATATAACACAAATTGCATGTAATTAAGGATAAAGCATATCCCTAACTGAACAGAGATCAAGGAGAGTGGAGCTTGCTCAGGGGACACGAAGCTGCCACCATGCCACCTGCAGCACTGCAGAGACAAGCAGTGCTGATACTTAGTCAAGGCAAAAAGTTTGTTTAGGACTGTGGACATGCTGGATTTGCTGAGTAGGAAATCTAGCACAATGGACTTCCCACAGGGCTCTCCCAAATCTCACTGAAAGCAAGGAAAACAAAAATAAATGGCATTCCTTACTGAAACAGAACTTCTTAAATCCTTGCAACTATGTTTAGGACTCAGTAATTCTGAGTCAGCTGCATTCTGCTCTTTTCAGGAAGGTGGACTTCTGGAGGCCCCTCCCAATCAACATTTCTCTGGTTTTGTGTTTAAAAAAAAATTCTGTCCAGAAGCTAACATGTTATAGACTAAAGGACTACTACTAAGTAACACAGGTTTAAGGAAGAAATTCCAGTACTGGCCATACTGTTCAACAATTATCACATTTCAGTTTTGGCCCAGGACACCTCACACTCTCCTGGATAGCAGAGGAGGAAGCAGGTGCCAGAAGCATTCCCAGCAGGCAGGCTGGATGAGGGCACCCAGGTTTTGGCAGAGAGCTGGCAGTACAGCCACTGTGAACAAGAAACCATACCCTGACACTTGGCAGCAGAAGCCAGCGAATGCAGTCCTACATCTTTTTTATCTTTTAATTTATACAGAGGTATCTCAGTGATGTAGCTATGTTCTGACGCTGTAAGCACAGAAATTCAGTGGGTCCTCTAATATCTTTGCTCACATTTGCTGTAGTACTAAGGAGTTTTAGTGCCTCCTATGCATTCTATAGCTTTCAAGCCCCTACACCAGTTTTCTTCCTGGAAAAACCAAAGCAACAGTGTGAAGAGGTTTACAACCAAGTTTGGACCCAATATGAAGCCAGAACAGGATAAAAGTGGGTATATGAAACAAAGTTCAAAAAAAAAAAAAAAAAAAAAAAAAAAAAAAAAAAGGTTTAAAATTGCCTTTGTAAATCAAAAGTAGAAATTATTGATATATTATATCACTTTTTCAAAATATTATTTAATTACAAGGACTAGAACACAAGTTTTCTAATGCAGGCATCCATTCACCTCTTATGAAGCAAAAACTCTGAGAAACACATACATGATTGCACCAAGTTTAATATTCTGTCTCCAGCAGTAGTCAGTATTTAACGCTTCATTGGAAAGCAATGGGATGAGAAATCCAGCCACAACCACTGCAGATACACGGCTCTATGGCTTTGCTTCATCATCCTTGCAGTCAATTTCCCCTAAGCATAGGACTGAAATGTTGCTATAAGACAGTGCACAGCCTCTTAAAAATTCAGCTGACTTGCTCTCCTGAGGCTAAGAGTTTCATATTAGTTTACTGAGGGAAAAAACTTCACAACAAAACACTTCTGTAGCTATAACCACAGACCCTTCAAAAGCACAGCAGTTTTATAATTCGTGATATTTTGGATAGTAAAGAGCAGCAGAAACATGCCAGCGTCTGGCACCATGCTGTATTAGATAGAACCCCCCCATGTACAGGTACTCCCCACAGAGAAGAAATAGCTGAAGTCACTGAGGTTTTGTTGCTGTTGTTCTGTGTCAAATGTAAAAAAAAATTATATTCTGAGGGAGGTGCAGCGCATATTATGAAGGAGGTGCAGTGCATCTGCTTATCCTGTATGGAATTAGGAAATGCCTTTATACTTGGGGGGTTTGCAGGCAGAGAATAGTGATGGAGATGCAAATGGAACTGCAGCATAGAGTTTCTCATCCCAAAGCTGAGGAGTCTGTCTGATGGCTGCAGTTATCAGAAAGCATACAGCCTGTTACGGCCTATGCTCTCCATCTCACAGCTACACCAACCTTCACATCCTGCCTCTGGGTACTCCCCAGAGCAGCTGAGGCTCTTGCTGACACTGTTCCACTTTCACTGTGGTAACTGAAGTGTTAATCAGGCAGAATTGTGAGTAAAAAAGTGAGTAAAAAAAAAGTGAGTAAAAAGAAAATGAGTAAAAAAACCTGTGCAGGTCTGAAAGCATGTGTACACCAAGTACTATTCAAAGAGATTCTTTTCGACTCTGAATTAATGATGCCCAGAACAAGACATGGATTCCCATCAGAGGGTATTCATCTCTGCAAAGTAACGAACAGGGAGCACTGGTCCCTGACACAGCTTTCTTGAGTCTGCTCTGGGAACTGGTGCCAGATTCCCTATGGCCAGAAAACAAAAGCAGGGGCAGAGATGTGCAATCTTCATAGGTAAGATTTGCCTCACAATGCAGTTACACCTGCTCAGTCTGCCCCTGCAAGGGCTCAGGGGCACACAAATGGCTGATTACTGTCCATGGACTGAGAAACAGCTGCTTTCAATTGAGAAGCCAGTAACTTTTAAATTACTCCAATGGCCTTGTTTTCAACTGGTCCTCAAATCAAATCTCCTTCCCTAGAAGACCCTTTCCACCTGTCAAACTCCCTTTTTCAAAGGAATATGAGCTTTTTCAGTGTCTCACTTTCTCACTTTGTAGTTCCCCTAGCATAAAGGCCTCTTCTGCGTGTACCCAGAAGTTACAGAGATTTGAGATGCCTGAATAACTTCGTGTCCAGGTCTCCCTGGGAGCCTGAAACTTGGTGTTCTTCTAAGCAAAGTGTCTAAGAATAAAAGGAAAATGGAGAATACTAAGAAGGAAAAGGGAAGGAAAGGCTGGGCTACATCCAAACCCATGAGTGACTGTTTATGTACCTAAAGGTTGGTTAATAAAGCACAGCACTTGGCATGCTACCTGCCCATCCTCTCTTTGGACTATGAGTCTTGGCATTGTTTTCTATACAGTCTCTACCTAAAGACAAGGGTGCACTTCCCTAAAGCTATAGCTTAGGGGCAGCAATTACTGAAGAATAGATTCAATTCTCCAGCTTGCTGGTGAGTTTCTTAGCTGTTAAACTACTATGTGAATTACAGGAAACCCATTCAACAGCAGGCCTTTACCAGCCCAATGTTTTAAGAAGAGTGACCCATGCTCTGGTCTTGAAAGGGAATGTTCATGCCCCTGCTTTCAACACAGGGCACTGGACTATGTGAAGCACAAGGATCTTCAACAGCAGACAGCTGAGCTGTGGTTCCCTACTGAAGGGTAACCAACACTGGAGACATTGGAGATTAAAACAGTTAATTCTCAAGCATCTAACCTCTAATTGCCTTGCTTCTTATTTCATTAACAGGACATGACTTTGGGACTAATCCTGAAACCTTACTCAGAAGTAAAAGACCTGTGGTCCTCAATGACCACAGCCTACCCTAGATTAAAAAAAAACACCTAGCTCTCTCTTCAAAGGGAGTTGTTGGAAGACAGGATATTTTACAGCCTTCTCAACACTGCTAGGGAACACACGCTCCTCCCTCCAGTATGTTACACTGCATCACTAAACCAGATCTGCTGGCACTGTCACTTTGCCTTGTCTTCAAACACAACGGGATTCTGAGCAATTCTAAAACACTTTAAAAGGAAATTTTTTAAAAAAACAAAGCAGATGCATTAAATAATAGGATTTCTGGGGGAATCAAAACAAGGCCTGTTTTCAAAATTCTTTTTCTGAACATTGATCCCTCTTCCCCTTCTGTAAAAGGCAACTGGATTCCTTTCTTTATCTTCTGGCCACTCTGACCATTACTTGGCTCTCTTAATACCCTTAATTACATCTTTAAAACATTAAGTTTTTATATCACAGCTAACGAAAAGACTGCAATTTAAATGTTTAGTCAGAACTTCCCTATGAGGAAATGTACCTTGTGCTACACAGTGCACAGTTAAAACTGAGAAAGCGTTACCACTTCGAATTAGAGTGACACATTATTTAGTTGCAGCCTACAAGCTTTCTTTGAAAAATGTTTCCAGTCATCATGACTTCAAATGTGGAGGAAGTGAAGTGTAAGATGAGACTGCTTAAGGGATGGTCAAAATACATGGCTACTACAATTTAAACAGCTAAACAAATGTAGGCTAAAAGTCAAGCCAAGGGTAAAGATCTAAGTTCAGACTGCCTCTGGCAGGAATCAATTATGCTGCCTATTCTGACCTCTAAATATGTTCTTCTGGGAAAGGGAGCATGAAGAGCTTGCTCTTCTCTTACTTTTTGCCCATTTTATCTCATCTCCTTTGCAAGTTTCATACATACCTTCATATGCATTTAAAATTAGCAAAAATACTTTAAAAGTGAAAAGATAATAATAACAGGTTTTTTTAAAAATCTTGCTAATACAGCAGCTGAGAAGCACTCTCACTCCCACGAACCTTGAGGAAAAGACTTGAAATTTTTAGTGGAAACATCTCTCAAATGTCAAAGATGTGCCTGGACACATGAAAATTCAGTCAGTGTTTGAGAACAACAAGGACTGATTAGCAGCACAATGGAGGAAGTAAATTTGGAGAGACAAAAAAAGATAAGAGACTGGAAGCTTAAGTAAAAGGTTATTAAAAAAACCTCCTTTCCTAAGGAAGTTGGACTCTGACCCTAAATGAGTGAGTTTCAAGTTTCCTGCAGTGTTCAAGAGAAACAGAAAATGCATGTGCT
Organism: Calypte anna; assembly: GCF_003957555.1. NCBI lineage: Eukaryota > Metazoa > Chordata > Aves > Apodiformes > Trochilidae > Calypte > Calypte anna. The sequence continues at coordinate 18,975,805 of NC_044253.1, read as the reverse complement.
GTCATCATCACTGTTAGACAGATATAAAGGAGAAATTAAACAAAGTAAATATAAAAAATAATAACATTCTCCTTGAAACTGTTATCATGCAGCAGTTATTCATCTACGCTACGTATCTGAACATATAGCTAAGTATTTGCATCAGCTCACTTTAAACAAATCAGCACTATCAGCAGAAACAGATCAGTTGCACTAATACACCCAGCTTCTCAGCAGAACTAATTTGTGAAGCAGAATGCTGTCCTAATACAGTCACACCATTTGCAGTATCCTTGTGAAATGCATTCTCAGTTTCAACAGCCATCTCTGAAGTGTAAAAATACATTGCTTTGGATATGAGAATAAATACAGAATAAATATAGTAAAGCATCACATGATCGCCAAAAATTATGCTATTTGACAATTATTCATTGCTTAGCTCTGCAAATCTTGTTCTTTAAACATAGGTCACACACTGGTAAAATTTAATTTTGTATACATGTTCAATGTAGATTTTTAATATGCCTTTAAAGAATATTGAAGAATATTGTTAGAATTCACTGCATAGCATGAAAAATGGGCTTAGCTTGTTATGCATCAAATCCTGAGGATTGCCTGTGCACAGCCAGCAGCCATTTGCCTTTCAGTATTGCTGCAGCATGATACAATAGACATGCTCAGCATGTTCCCTAATGGAGACTGTTTCAACTTTTCTCTCCTTAATTCAGCATTCAAATTCCAGCTTGGAAGATAATTCTGTCCAATCCGATGCCTTTGTCTTGTCACATCCACCCAAGAAAAGGCACAGCTGCAGCAATACGTTCTCCTCTGCCTATACAGCCACTGGCACAGATCTAGGAGCTCCGCGAGCTTCCAGGTTCTCACTCAGTGAGGCAGAACACAGCAATGGGTGTGGAGCCCCTTGATACTACAATGGGCAAATCACATTGTTTCAAGTTCAATAACAAGAAATTTAAAACTCATGGTATGAGCCTAGTTCTTTGCATCTGATAACTTACAAGCAACCAATCAAAAGAGTTTGGGGTGATGGGCTTTTTTTCCTTTTTTTTTTTCTTCCTTTTTTTTTTTTAATGACAAAACCATAAAAATCTCCCTTAGCACCTTGATTTATCTTTGCAATGAGTGTTAAAATTATAAAGAATATCATTAACTCAATTCTCTAATACCCACACAGGGCTGTATGCAATTTTAAGACTAAAAATAACTATTGGGCCCAGCTATAAGTAACAAATCTGTGACAGATCTCTGGCAGCCCAAAACACTTCCTGAAGAGGTTACTCTGTGGCTCCTTTTCCTACTGGGAAGCTAAAGGAAAATGGTAGAACCTAAACAGCAGCTTAAAAAAATACCAGAAAGCCTACTATTTTATTTAGCAGAAATATTAGAGAAGGAGTGTATGAAACAGGTCCCTAGAAACAAATACAATTTTTGTCAGCAGGAGCCAACATTCAATTGCCACCAATGAAATTAATATACTTGCATAGCATGAGAGTAAAATCATTACTTCATTCAAGACTTGGCCTCAATTGAAGCCAAAATTAGTAAAAAGATGTTTAAGTGCATCTTTGTCCCTGGAGAACAGAGTCAATAAAACTCTTTGTACAGGAAAATATAAATTATTAATATCTACTGGAAGGCTGTGATGCTTTGAAACTACTATCTTCAAAAATAGCTTTATGGTTATAATAATTCAGGGTTTCTATCTAAATCAAGGACAATGCACAACCAACATATGGTATTACAATCTGCAGGTTTAATGCACACCCAAGACAATTCTAAGCAGCCATTCAGGACCACAAAAAACACGACTTAAAAATAAAAAATGCAGTATTTGTTTCTATTATTTGCTTTTTGACTTTTCATCATACATGGTGTATCTATTCAATCAGAAAAAAACAGTATGTTTACTGAAAATAATAATAATAGCAACAAGATTTTTAGCACTATTATTACAACAATAAATGTGATTGGGTAAATTCACCAAAAAACCCTCTTTAACATGCACAGCAAATTCCTGAATGCAGAAAATAGTGACTTTATACAATACAACAACTGATAAGATTCCTCCTGCCACTGATATGATCCCTCTGCCATATGCAGAGTATTGACAATTCACTTTCTCTTCTAAGAACAACATAAGGTAAAAAATAAGCTACTCAGTTATCAGCTAGAAAATGTAAGTATAATTTAATCAAGTTTACAAAAATTTGCACAGTCATTGAAGATCTTCTACATCTCAGCTGAAATGAGGTAACAGGTTAAAACAAAATAAATTTAAAAAACTATGATAGACATATTGAGCAATATGATAGGCATAGAGAAAAGATAAGGGCATAAACCTAATTTCTGTAAGAAATCAGTCAAAAAGATCAGCTATACTAAGATTTTAAATCCCCAAATTTAGTGATCACAGCATCACAGAATAAGATGGTTGATTTTTATGAAAAAAAAACAAAACATGCTAACTCAATAAACTAAAACATTACTCTGTGAGCCAGGAATTTTCTCAGTAATTTCAGTAACTGACAACCTAAAAAAAAAAAAAAAAAAGGTAGGATTTTTAATTACAGACAGTATTTGCAATGGTAACTTCATACCTTTGGACAGCAAAAAATACACATAGTACCTTGCTCACCTGTGTGTGTGAGCACCTCTGTATGCTCAGCACAAAGGCACACAAATGTGTAAAGCTGCAGGCCACAAGACTCACCTAAAATCAGATTCTGATTGTGTTAAAATTCGGTGTTGACCCTTCTCTCTTTTTTTTACAATACTAAAGAAAATTTGGAGTTTATGGCTGTAGTGATGTGGCATCATAACAAACATGCCTAAAAATCCCTTTCAGTTCACTTTAGATCTGAAAACTCTTCCAGAAGCCAGATAGAAGAGCTGCAAGTCTAGTAATGATTATTTACCCATCCAGTTCCCAAGACACTCTTGTCACTTGTCTATTGTGATGAATAGAAACTACACAGCCAGCCCATTCCCATAGCACTGCCTGACTTGTAAGCACCTTATGACCATTCAGTGACATCTCAACCAAAGGACTCCGCCAGGACAAAATTCATTATCTCCTCTAAGCTCTCGTGAAAAGCCCAACAGCAAAGTTATGCCCAACAGCAAAGTTATGTAGCTTTCACTTTCAACCTGAGGTATTTCTAATTTTATATATGTTATGATACTTTGCTTTATCAAATCTCTGATAATTCTGTCTTATACAGGGGAGCTAGGATGAGAGGGTTAATAGTCTGTAATTTTTGCTTTTCCATTTTATTGTTGAAAGATGTTTGTTAAATAACAGTGGAAGAGGAGGGCATCATGGTAAACAACTGAGAAACTTCACTGAAATCTGCGAAGGTAAACTTTGAGCTACTCTGAAAGTGAATGGTTCAATACAGACTCCAGTGCTATAAGAGCGCAAAACAATGGCAGCTCTGCAAGCAGACCCAGTACCCCCGAGTCATGGGGTTTCCCTCCCGCATAATAACACACTTGAAGACAAAAAAATTTGCTTGAGAATAGCTTGATCACGTGTCAGAGTTCACGCTGGAAGTAAGCAGCGCTATCATTTGTTACCCTAAAACAACGAATACATTTTGTGGCTTTCAACATTTTTTTGTTTACCCTTTCACCTCCGCATAAATGGCATTTACTAGATTAGCTACTGCTTAGGAAGTACAACTGAAACCACCTGCAATCCAGCTTACTTTTTTAACGTATTCATGCTACATTTAAAGGAGACTTTGTTCAATTATAATAAAAAACATTTTAAATTGCTGAGAAGTTCATTATCAAATCCAGATCCACCCGACCTCTTCCTGAAACCCCCGCAGTGCCAGCCTGTTTCATCCCCCCAGAAGTACCAGCCAGCTGCTCCTCAGGTGAGAAGTGCCCATGGGCAACGGAGGAGCCCTGGCCCCACTCACGAGCAGCTCAGAGATGGGTTTGAAAAAGCAGCCCCCTTACCCCCCTGCTGCCGCCCTCTGCAGGGAAACGTAAGTCCCGGTGCCGGTCTGTCAGCCTTTCTCCCACAGCTCGTACGGTCCTGCGGTGCAGAGACATCCCCGCAGTCCCGCTGCTGCCAGCAGGCAGCGTTTCTGTTGCAGGGTGCTACAGGTCCCCAGCCCAGCTCTGGAGCAGCAGCTGTGGCACGGACAGCAGAACTACTGCAGCAGCACAGAGCTCAGCACAGACGAGAAGCATGACTATAGGCAGGCACAGAAATGATTTACCGGTGCGAAACAAATAAACGTAACGACCCCAAACTCCTCCCGCTGTCCTCGAAGGAAGGCTGCAATTACCACTTATACTCTGCAGCTTTACGTATGACTTCGGTCACTTCATCGCAATTCCACATCAGACTCTGAGGACTACACTGAATGGTGATGCTGTAATCAGTAAATGGTGTTCTAGTTCCTGCCTACATCAGAAAAACTGATGAAGGTCAGGCTCTATACCACAGAGCCCATATTTCCTACTTTGCGCTAGACTATAAAATAAATATGTAAATCCCTGTTACTTATGAAAGAGCAGGACATTAACCAATCCCAAACTGAATCAGGATATGATTAAGTTAAATATTTCATAAAATTATTTATAAAGCAGTAACCAAAAGCCATCTATCTTTTCATCAGAAAACCTAAATGCAAGTGATCCAATACATGTTAAGTTTTAAGATGTATCCTTGCTTATATATTTGCATTTAAACATACAAAGACCTGAAAAGCTCAAGCAGCTTCTCCTTTTTTTATCCCCAATTTTGCTTCTAGACAACTTATATATTAAGCGGGTTTTCCACCAATTTTTTTCTGATGATACACATTCGTGTTCCTTTTTCCATTCTGCTCATTGTGTTGTGGAAAAAAAAAAGATATGAAGTGATGGAGAACTGAAACAGAGATCCTAGAAATGCAAATTTTTTTGAAGGCTAGGGGATAAAATTACAAGAAGGAGAGTTGTTGGAGAGAATAATACGTAAATTTGAAAGAGGAAAAAGCCCACCATTTCCCAGATTTTTTTTTTCATAGCAAGTAGTCACAATTCCCATTTATCAAAGGTTTCACTAGAATACTGAATCTATTTTTGTGGAGAGATGGAGAAATTAGAGCCATGCTTCTATTTATCCCAGAGCTGCTTTAACCTAGTAAATATTTTTGCCTTGGATGCATTTGCAGATGAGTTCTATCTTTTATCTACATTTTATCCCTTTTTCAGGATCAACAAAACCTACAAAAGAGCTATCAACAGTTATCAGAACTCACTGGTAGGACTTCAAATGGCATCAACATTTTAAAGATGTGATTGTGTTTGGTGATATTTTAACTGAGAATGACATGTTTATAATCCAGCTTTTCTCAGCATCATAACTGGTACAGAGCAAGGACAAAGATACATACTGACAGATTACATGTAAATTTTTCAGACAGCTTTACTAATCTTGCAAAAGATTACACCTGCCTTGCTTCAGTATGATTGTCCATCTGCTTGTCTGGGGCAAAAAAACTACATTTCAAGGTTCAGTTCTTAGAAGTACCTTTCAAGAACAAGCAGGAGTTTGAAATGGCAGAATTATCTGTTGCTACTTTGGGGAAAATATTTAAGCTTCGAAATGAATTTCCAGACATTTGCAATTATGTAACCTAAACCATGATTTATATGTCTCCACTTGATACTTAACTTAAAAACTTTATTATTCATCTATTGCACCTGTCCAAATTAATGTGTTAAAAGCAAACTCCGCCTTTCAATAAATAAATGAGACCAAATATCTAAGTTACACAATAAACATTTTGCATATTGAAACCAAAACTTTACACACCAGATTTGGGATTCTCTGACCTACAAGTAAATCGAGACTAACAGAATTAACACTAAAGTTAAGTAATAAAGCAAATCAGAATTATGAATGTCTCCAAAATGGCTTATACATGCAGAAAGATTTGGTTTTATTTATGATGCTTAGAGGCATGATGCAACATCCAGTCGCAGCCCAAAACATTTATATGAAACACAGTTTCAGCTGTGTTTAGATAGGGAAAAGGTATGTTTCAGATCTACCATAACGTGGAAGCAACACAGAACACCTGTTTGCTTCAGGAATTCATTGGACTTTTTTCTTCCAAGATCTTTATTAATTTTATACTGGGAGTGCTTTTAAACATGAAGTGCCCGATGCACAGGAAAAACGTTTGTGTTTTTGTTTGTTGAGTACATATATGGAAAAGATGTATACTGCAAAGTTGTGACTCCATTACAAGCGGGAATGCTAGTCCCTAAGGATATTCCTATTGTTATTTTAGTGCACAGTGTTAATTTTATCTATACACATACTTACTATAAGTACCTAATTACATATAAGTACCCAACTACCTCATAAATCCAAACTTAAAATCTGCTGCGCTCATTTTAGAGAAATATGAAAATTACATAACCGCATTAATTTATGCTGCTTTATTTTCTCCATTTAAATTAGCGTAGCATGACTCATGCCGTGTATCTCACCCAATCTGATGGTCCATACTGCAGGTGTTACTACAGTTTCACCACTGTTCTCAGTTTAGCAAATTGCCAAATGAACAGAACTGAGATGAAGCAAATGCTTTAACGCATCGTTTCAAATCCATTGTCTAAAGACTGAACAAGTCTGTTTTCAGAAAGGTTCCGAACTACATCTGTTTTTTCAGACAGAATTCTTTTCTACAGAAGAAATACAACAATACAACGATTTTAAGGCACCTTCACCCGGGCTTTAGTAATATTTATAACCGGAATATTTTGTTCTCAGAGACATAGATTTCCCAATCCGAAGGAGCTAGGGGTAAACAGCCCCTGCCGAAGAGGAGCCGCACGCAGACACTACAAGGGCCGCTGCGGTTCCGCGCAGACTCCGTCCCGGCTCGGGGCCGCACGGCTCCCCCGCAGAGAGCGGCAAGGAAGCGCAGTTCCGAGGGGCGCCGTTCCGCACCCCTGCCCCGTCCCAGCCTCGCCGGGCACCGCTCCAGCCCCGCGGTCCCCACGACCCCCACCGTGCCGGGAGGGGCCGGGAGATACTGTCAGCCACGCCCCGCGACCACGCCCCCTTATTTAAATAGCTCCGCCCCATCGCCGCAAGGCATGCCGGACACAGCCCGCTGGGGCCGCCGCGCCCCCAGCCCCTGCACCCCGCATGGCGGCGGGGCCCGGGGACACACCGGAGCCCGGTGGCAGCACCGCTTCTACCCCCGCCCCGCAACGGGGGAGAGCCAGCCTGCCGCCGCCGCTTCCACGGACACACCCCTGCCCCGGCACTGCAGCCCGGCTTCCTCTTCCTTTTTCTCCTGTTTTAATTAAAGCGGAGTGGGCTGTGAGTGCGGAGGGAAACCGGGCTCTAATTCATCCACAGCTTGTTCCGCTCACCCACGTGCATCACCATCCCGCACAGACACTGCTGCTGCGAGTATCACGCCAGGCCAGACACCCCGGTGCCGGCCCCACTGCCTCCCCAAACGCTGCTCCCGAGCCTGGGGCTGCACGGGGATTTATCACCCCTGTGAATACAGCAACAACACGAGTGCTCTTCAACTGGTCAGAGCCGTAACTCATAAATAAAGCAAAGCACCAAGAAAAAACAACAAACAAACAAACATAAAACCCCAGAACATTTCTCACATGAAACCATAAATTCACATGAAAATTAGATCCCGTTTTCTACATTTTATTTTTCGTTTCGTTTTCCCAATCACTTATCCCAGGCTTAGCCTCCCTGCTGCTGAAACGTCCTCCAAAAATGAACAGTTTTGATTTCTGAGTGATGGAGATGAAAGGAAAACACTACTATATAAAGATTTATGGATAACAACTTTTACACCATTAATTTCTATGTGATGTGACAGATAAATTAAACATCTACCCTCTGTAAGAGAAACACCAGCCACTAAAATCTTCAGGGTGGTTTTCAAAAGATAAAATATGATGTGTAATTAACTAAGAACTAGTATGATGAATTAATACTTGCTCAACAAATAACTATTTTGCATTCATATTTGAGTGAAGTAAATGCAGAGGATGATATCATTCCTGCATGTATACTGTTGAATTAAAAATGACACAAAAACACCACTTTCAAAATTATCCAAGAAAAATGTGAAGAAAACACCCCCCCACAAATTTAAATGCACTAACATATGCTCCAATGCTATATTATATTTTACAGAATACTGATAGTGCAAATTACCTACTTGGAAAGAATTAGTCTCGAACACATTGCAGAATAATAGATTGTTGTTACTAAATATTTTATGATATTGGTAAATGATCCATGAAGCATAAATTTAATTTTACTTGCTATCCAGATTTTAATGCACAATTGAAGTTTGAATTGCATAGGAGTAATAGTAAAAACATTTTTTAAATGGATCTGATTACAAAACTTACACAATTTATTTAGCTTGATATCACATTGATGTACATCCTTCCAATCCCACTTTACAAAATGCAAAAAACCCCCTTGGCTTTAATAACAATAAGGAAATAGCAAAAAACCCCATTCATTTAAAATATTGAAGTGTGTGAAGAATCTATAAAACAACTGACCTGTTCAAATTGTTGTTTTTCCAATCCATGCACTGTTTTTATTAATTAGGAACCAAACCAGATTTCTCATAATTTTATAACATTTGACATATTCACTTTCTTCCTAGTTCCAGCAGAATCTTCTTAAATTTCCCAGCACTGTGTTTTATTGCTAGTACCATATGCTTTATTGTTCAGCCACAAGAGCTTCGCTCTGCACAAAGACTCATTACCTACTGCTTGCTGAGCAGCTTCAGGCTCACTGAAGCTGCCTGTGTGATCACATGGGAGTTTTGTCTGAGAAAGCCAGGCATGCCACTGATTTCACCAGCTACAGATATTTTTATCAGCTGAGGTCTACTACGAGGAAGGAATAACAAATTCTAAACCTCCTTTAGCTCATTAAGACAGCAGTCATTATGGAAAACCCCTCAACTTTTTATTAATATTATTACTCCCACTGTAGCATAGATTCAAGTCCAAATGCAGGAGTTGTTAAAGTAATTTTTTTTTTTCTTGTGGGGAGTGGCAAAACCCATGCATTGTCTGCATCGCTCCACACACATTGCACACTGAAATTAATATTCTGAAGAGGTATATTTTGCCAACACTTAATCTGCCAGTGTTTATCCTTTACACAGAGGACGAGCTTCTGAATGAAATACTGTTCATAAATAGCAACTCCTTGATTTATATTTGTCTCACCAGTCAAGAGCATTATCCTGTAATCTTTGGTCATACAATTAGTTTTTCTAGTTTCACTGAGGCTAAGGGAAGTAAAACTGGCCAGCTAAACAAGGATTAGTCTAAAATACAAATGGCAAACTATATAATGCAATGACATGTATCTCTTTTTGCTATTAGCTGGTGGTACTCCAGGTTTAGGGTTGTTGTCTTTTGTTGCAGTTTTTTGTTTGGGTTGGTTTGTGGGGCTTTTGCTGGTTTTGGGTTGATTTTTTGTTTTGGTGGGGGACGGGTTGGTTTGGGTTTTGTTGGGACTTCAAGCAAAAAACCCTCTAAAATTTTAATAACATTCTATATTGAAAAAAAAAACAACTTACCTAAACATTTGATATGGGAATAATTTAATGTCTAAATATAAAAATTACAAAAGCACACAAAAAAGTAATTTTTTTTTTTTCACTGATACATTCTCAGTATCAAGGACCCATTTTGGAATATTTAGAGATGGCTTCACTCCTGATGCATAGGGAATTCCCAAAATATTCTGATTTAAAACTTTGAGCATGTAGCCAGTGGTGCTAAACAAACATCTCTTCTCCACCCTGAAAACTGGTATTGAACATGTAATTAACCAAAATACTAACACTGCAAAGATGTAGCTATCCTATATGAAATAGTCAATTATCTCTGGAGTAATTCATAGCATTTTGAAAATACAAGACAGAAAACAAACTATTTCTCATTAACATTCCACAAATGAAATACTTACTTACTCTATTTAAGATCTTCCATGTTAGAGTAAATGACAGCTTGTTGCTCATTGTTGGCATTATTCTGCTCCCACAGAAGTCAGTGGAAGGTTTGCCACTGATTTGTATGGAATAAGGGGACAAGCTTGAGAAACAGATTCATGCACTTTACTGTGTAGTCATGCAAATCAATGACAAAACTCCCTTCTTTATTATTATGAGCATCTTACTCGCTGAATATTACTAAGGTTTTCTACCAGTTGATATGCAGCCTATAATCACAAAGAATGACAGTAGATGGGTAGTAAAGGATTCAGAATTATCCACAACTAAACCCAGTCTTCTAAAGTCACATCTGATTTGTTTAATATAAAATCCCATTACCAAGAATGAATGCATTTCTAGGTGCCACCATTTTTATGTACCTAAAGAAATGGACCAAGCAGATAGTTTGTAGCTGAAAATCTTCTACATCTCTTAAGCAGGAAATACTTCTGTGTTTACATTACTGAGAAGAAAGGAAAGCAGACTGGATGGGTTGCTAACGAACAGCTGGTTTAGCTACAGCTATGCATAATTTTTCCCCCAGCGATATCACTGATGATGTCACGAGATGCTAGTGTAGGAAGACATAAACAAAAGGCAGGCATTTTTGCTGCAGTAGTACTAGGAGTAAAAAAGAAAAAAACAAACGTTTGACAGAAAAAATAAAAACTGATCAGGAAAAGAGTACTATGATCACTTTTCTTCTGGGTGTTTTTTAAACACTGTGGAGCACTTCTCAAATCCTGAAAGGACGTTAGAAGAAAACACATTCAAGGACACGACACAGTTAAACCAGTTAGCAGGGAAGTGCTGCTTGTGCAGGAGACAATAGCAGAGAGCAGTCTTCATGCTGTACGAAAGGCAGCCTCAGTTAATCAGCTCTTCAAGGTTGGGAGGGGAGAAGAGAGGGCAGGAGGGAATCTTCAATCCTCCATAGTGGAATTTGGGATTTCCTAGTTTTAACTTGACTTTTTTTGGTAGCTAAATTATATTTTATCCCATACTTCTTTCTTACCTGCTTACTAAAAAGAAAGAAGTCTTTGTCAGAGCCATTTCACTGAATTTTTGTTCAAACATGCTATTGAGGAATTGCCTTTTTGACAACATGTAAGGAGATAAAGACCACTGAACAGTTTCACAGTAGCCAGATCCCAAGCCTGCCTTGTCACTCCATAGCAGGAAGAGCTCCAAATGAGACAATAATTTCTGTTAGTCCTCCTTTAGCAGACATGACTTCAGGAGAATCAAAATTCACCTCTCTTTGAAACAACAGTGAAAGAATAATATGCAAATGTTTAGCAGTATCGTCCACTAAAAGCTGCCCATGGGAGTCAAGATAAGCAAGGGCCCTCCTCTAATAAAAGGTTCCTTTGAACCTCCAAATGAAAACAATCAAAAACATATTGACAATTTATGACTAAGTGTAAACTGTCAGATCCCACATCTGCTTTGTAGGAAAAGCAAGGCAAAGGGGCACTGCCAAGGAAATTCATACCCTGAATACTCTCCCTCATTACTAATCAATAATTACATAAAGCCTGGCTTAGTCTACCTTACGTGTATTTAAACTTCAGTACTTTTACACAAGTTATATGCACTGAAATACAGGTCTTGCACAGAATTTAAAAAACAAAAACAAAACGAAAAAGTAAACAAATAACGCCACAATAACAACCCCCCCTAACCAGCTATATAAAGCAAAATAGACTAAGCTTATGAATTGAACTTTAAATTATTCTCACCTTATATAACCAAATTATTGTTTTAGTTACTGAGCTTAATCTGCTGTTCAGCATCCTGACAAAACAATTATTGAGAGAGCACCATTCACAATTGCATGAAACAAAAAGGAGAAACTTACAGTCGGTTCCATGTTACTGTGAAGGGCTGAATCCTGTACCTTGCAATAAAACATAAGATCTCCTGTTTCTCTGAGTACACTAAAAATGCAACAGCTTCCACACCATCTGAGAAAAAAAAAAATGGCTGGAACTCCCTTTTGCAGTCTAGCACCAAAAAAATCTAAATACCAGGATTTATGGAAAATGTTCAGTGAATACATGCTCTGCTCCACCTCTTAGAAAAACCAGCAAGCTTTGCATGCCATGGTTCATGCTTTATGAGATACAGCAGCAGCAACTCCTTTGCTTTCAGGTTTGGAAGTAGCTGGTTGGTGATCACTCCTTTGGTAAGATGTATAAACCTTGCCCATGGAAACTCCTATAATTTGAGCTCCGGATGAGGCAGAGCTTCAGACTTCCCATGGAATTCTACCATTTCAGGTCTGTTCTACAGAATTAAAAATGCACATCTATGAAAGAAAATGGTGGAATGTTAACTAAATCTCTCCACCTCTTACACTGGAGTACGGTAACCTTAAGTATAAATTCCAGCAAACCAAATGTAATTTAATCAAATACATTTCCTCACTCTGTCCTCAAGTGTCTTGCTTTCTCTGGATACATCACAGAGTGATGCCACATTAACTGCTCATTCAAATACTGGGGTCTTGATGGATTTCAATAGCCTGTCAGAAAGAATAACATGCTCTGAGTTCCTGTATTACACAAATAAGAAAAACTCATCCCTAAATGAAATTTTCAACAAAGAAGTACAATTGTATTTTGAAATAAGAGTCTCTAGTCAGCAAAACATAGGGAAACACACAAATTGTATTTGAAAGATAAGCAGACATCCTCAGCTCAACAAATGGATGGAAAAAGCAGTTTATTACTGAACAATGGGCTGGTAAGAAGCTGTTCTGATTTCTGGGACCTTATCAATCTCATCTCCAAACTTCACACAGTGATGACCCCTAGCACATCAATGTAAGGATGCCAGTGCCACCTTTCACTCCTACTTCTGGCATATTTGCCCTGCCGTGTCAATTTGAAGTTTCTTTTCTTTCTGACTCTTAAATAAAAGTATCTCCTTGCCAGGAGCAACTTCCTAGATCGTGCTGTGCAATGAGTAACAAACAGTGAATGCTTTTTACAGATATGGAGGTATACTGCTTCCTAATGATTTTTAGCACAACAGCTCATTCTTGAACAATCTCATTCTTAACGATTCACTCTTGTTAAATCTTACAATACCTGCATTTTTCTAAGATAAAACAAACTTTCTCCCCAGGACAACATCTCAGAGGAAAGTGCCCTTTCTTTCAGAAAATACCACTGAATAGTACTATGCATTAGAAGAGTCATTGCACGCAAACAACAGTACTCTTCTGTAGTAAGCATACATGGTTTCTTTCTCCTTCTGCAACCTTTCTCAAAACTCCTGGTTATTCAAAGAAAATATTAACTTTGACAAGCAAATTAATATGCTGAGAGGTGCAAGCACTAAAAGAATCTCTTGACTACTGCTGCATCAGATGATGTGAATAATGAAAGCAATAAATTTTGAGTAGCTACAATGCTTGATACAGGATCATTTGCCTTAAGCAAGGTCCAAGATGCCAGCAAAGCACAGACTTTCTCCAATTATACGGAGTAAGTTCTTTTAAAAAGAACAAACTGCTTGCTGTCTTCTAAAAAAGCCCCAAAGAAACAAAAACCAAAAACACCAAAACAAACAAACAAACAAACAAAAACACCAAACCCAAAAACAACCCCAAACACCACCACCAAAACAAAACTTATAAGGCAGTAGATACTTCAAAAAGATATATTGGAGAGATTACCTATGCTCTCTCATATATGCTTCATATGCCAGCTTTGCTTCAGCCAGTTTCTGTGACAGCTCAGACACAGCAACATGATCCATGCCAGGGAGAAATTCAGAACTATAGAGAGCTATGCTTGGTACTGTTAGAAACTGTAGCACGAACAGAAGAAACAAAGGGTCTCTTTTGGTTTTAATTAAATGACATACTCCCTACTCTCTACTTCATCCCTTTGTTCTTGCTTGGTTACTAAGCTCACCTTTTGTCATAGTACCATTTTCTAACTTACAAATTTCCCTTGCCTGTTGAGCAGCAAAAAGATTAAAAATAAATTAAATTGAGAGATATTTGAAGTAAGCATGATGGCTAGTATTTTCTCTTTTTCTTTTTCTCCAGCTAATTGGTTCTTCTAGTCGCCCTTACCCATAGCACACCAAAAAGTTTACTGAGTCAACAAAGTTAAAATAGGATTAAAATCCAGTTCAGTCAGAAGAAAGTTCCCTTGCTGAACTTGTGAATAGAAGTTCTAAAGCACCCCTACAACAAACAACATTGTCACATTCCTCGCCTTCATTATTTCCATGGTGTAGCAGGCAAGCTCTTTACTTTTTATCTTCCACCAGAAGATGAATCTTTCATTGTTACCACCTTTGAATTTTTTCCTGTGTACCATAAACACAAGTATTATCTGAGCAAACACAGACATACAAATATAATAACCATACAGAGATATCTAAGCAGCAATGTATTTTTTGTATTTTATAGCAATTAGTTTATGAAGCATCCTAACTTCGAACACAAAACATTTCCAGAGTACTATTTTGATTAAAGTAATAGTAGAATTATATTCTTCCAGTCAGGAAGACATACAAATTATAAAACAAGCCTTGAATTGCTAAACATCAGGTTAGGATCTTATTCCAAGGATGTGGGTCTACTTTAACTGTTCTTTCCACCTTTGTACATGTACCCACGAACCACCACAGATCTGTCATTTAAAGCTTAAAAGGACACTGAATTGTAGGCTGTATGGCAACTTTTCACTGCCTCAAATAAACCTGAAAGCCTAGAAACCCATTTCTCTTTCATAATTTTATCCATTTCCATTTGGCCAACATTGATTTCTTTCCCCTGTGTACATCCAACAGAACTTGAAAATAATTTTTTGTTACATCTTTGTTTGTATGCTAGCATCACTGGTAATACCAGCTCAGCAATGGGAATTTTATTGCTTTTGTTGAGTCTTCTCTATGAGCAGAACACAACACATTTTTCTCCCATATGTTCCATGACAGAAGGCGACATTATGGAAGTGGAAGTATGCAGGAGACTCCCCTCTTCATGCCCTAAAAACAGGCTAATTATTTCACATCCCCTCAAATTAGTCTTCAAGAAACTAAATGAAAAATCCTGTCATATATTTTAGCATCCAAAACAATTTCCATAGCATATATACAAGATTTTGATCAAATTAAAACCTGATCACTACACTCTTATACCAAACTTTTTACTATGTCATTCTTATGCTCTAGAGCTTCAGAAAGTCACTCCAAGTCAGAAACACTTTCTAAGGAACACAGCTATATTGTTCATATAGGATGAAGACAGATAAGCAATATTTATATAACTACATTCATATTAGGAAATCAGAGGATGATTCTAGGATGCACTGGTATGAATCCATTACTTCAAAGATCAAAAAGGAGTGCTGATTTCTACTGTCTGTATAAAAAGACACACTCGTGTTTTCAGTTTAACTTTTGGAAAGTACAAAGAGTAACTGCAGTAGTCACATGCACTGACTGCACAAGGATCAGCATTTATGCAACATGCTCAGATCTGGAAGGTTTTTTTAAGAAGTGGTAACCAAGTGACTGTCTTATCTCAGACTGCTACCTAAAAGGCAATGGGACTAGATTAAAACTTCTATTAGAGCATTATTATAGCCCAAAATGTCTTTCAAAATTTCAGCATTTTAGAAACCTTCATTAATTTTTTTTCTTTCCAGTTAAACTGCTTGATAACTACCAGTTGTAGGACTTAACATTTCAGTTAGATTTTTATTCACAGGATTAAGTAGATACACTTATCACCCTGACTAAAGTACTACAGCCATAGAGTATGTTAGGCTACAGTTCCTAAAGACTGCAGTTTTTTCAGCCTCTCATGTTGTGCACTTTTAGTGGAGGGTGTTTTCAAATTATTATTTGACATTTTCCAGTGAATAGATTAAAAAAAATACAACAACAACAACAAAAAAACCCCATAACTACTTAAAAATTACTTCCAAACAGGATTATATTCAAATACTTGGAATAAAGCTCACCAGTTTATGGTGCAGATAAAACATGGATTGCAGGGACCACTGATATTACTTGTTCAGAAGTTGCATCCTCTGACATTTTAGAGAAAGGAAGCGATTACTATCTCAGCATGATTTTTGGCATCCCTGCACTGAGTGGTTTCTCAACCAGATTTATACCTTGGGGCCAGCATTTTTAAGCACTGAGGATAATAGTCCCTGTCACAATATTTTTCTGCTTTAGAATGCTGAGAACCATGTTTCTGCTGTAATATGTGGAGATAATACTGGTCTTGTCA